>NC_135719.1:5938623-6243665 GCF_964656455.1 Halichoerus grypus
GGCTGAGTAATATTTGTGTGTGTGTGTGTGTCTGTGTGTGTGTGTGTACTCACACCACATCTTTATCCATTCATCTATCTATGGATACCTTGGTTGCTTCCATACTGTGGCTATTGTAAATAATGCTGCAATAAACATACGGTGCATATACCTTTTTGAATTAGTGTTTTCATATTCTTTGGGTAAGTACCCAGGAGTGGAATTACTGGATCATATGGTAATTCTATTCTTAGTTTTTTGAGGAACTTCCATACTGTTTTCTATAGTGGCTGTACCAATTTGCATTCCCACCAACAGTACACAAGGGTTCCTTTCTCCACATCCTTGCCAACACTTGTTTTTTGTGTTTTTGACTTTAGCCATTCTGACAGGTGTGAGGTGATATCTCCTTGTGGTTTTGATTTGCATTTCCCTGATGATGAGTGATGTTGAGCATCTTTTCGTGTGCCTATTGGCCATCTGTATATCTTCTTTGGAGAAATATCTGTTCGTGTCTTCTGCCCTTTTTTAACTGGATTATTATTATTATTACTTTTTTTTTTTGGTGTTGTTTAAGTTCTTTATGTATTTTGGATACTAACTTCCTATTGGATATGTCATTTGCAAATAACTTCTCCCATTTTGTAGGTTGTCTTTTTACTTTGTTGATTGTTTCTTTTGCTATGCAGAAGCTTTTTTTGTAAAGTCTTCCCAGTAGTTTATTTTCGCTTTTGCTTCACTTACCTCAGTCAGGGAACCTGTCTAGAAAAATGTTACTATGGTAAGTGTCAGAGAGATTACTGCCTGTGCTCTCTTCTAGGATTTTTATGGTTTACAGTCTCACATTTAGGTCTTTAATCCATTTCGAGTTTATTTTTGTATATAAGAAAGTGGTCCAGTTTCATTCTTTTGCATGGAGCTGTCTAGTTTTCCCAACAGCATTTGTTGAAGAGACTGTTTTTTTCCCATTGCATATTCTTGCCTCCTTTGTCAGAGATTAATTGACCATATAATCGTGGGTGGGCTTATTTCTGGGCTCTCTATTCTGTTCCATTGATCTGTGTGTCTGTTTTTGTGCCAGTACCATACTGTTTTGATTACTATAGCTTTGTACTGTATCTTGAAATCTGGGATTGTGAGACTTCCTGTTTTGTTCTTTTTCAAGATTGCTTTGGCTATTTGAGTTTTTTTGTAGTTCCATACAAATTTTAGAATTGTTTGTGTTCTAATTCTGTGAAAATGTTGTTGGTGTTTTGATGGGGATTGTGTTAATGTGTGGATTGCTTTGGGTGGTATGGCCATTTTAACAGTATTTGTTCTCCTGAGAAAACCATTTTTATCACCATCACCACCCAGTTTATCTGTGCTGGATATGTAGCAAATGGCCAGATTGTCTAAAGAACATCTGCATAACATTTCCTTCATGTTTCAAGAGATGAAAATAACTGCAAAAAGTTAAGTACCAAAGTACACAAGATGACACAGATAATCCATGTATGAAATTTTATCCCACCTGCAGCTTTTATATATTTGAAAAGTAGAATTCATGAAATAAAAAATTTGTCCTGTAAAGTTTAATGGAAGGAGATTTAGCCTGATTACAACACTAACACCAGTGTCACTGATTTGATTTTTATTTATTTTTGTTTAAGGTTTTATTTATTTGTCAGAGGGAGAGAGAGAGAAAGCACAAGCAGGGGGAGTGGCAGGCAGAGGGAGAAGCAGGCTTCCTGCTGAGCAAGGAGCCCAATGTGGGACTCGATCCCAGGACCCTGAGATTACGACCTGAGCCGAAGGTAGACACTCAATGGACTGAACCACCCAAGTGTCCCTGATTTGATTTTTCTAAAAAATGATCCCCCAGCTTTATTGAGATATAATTGATGTATATAGTGTTGCATAAGTTTAAAGTGTACAGTCCTGTTGATTTGATGCACTTATATATTGCAAAATGATTACCACTGAGCATTGGCTAACGCCTCTTACTGCATCACATAATTAACCATTTCTGTTTTTGTAGTGAGAATCATATTTTTTCAATAAATTACAGTGTGATACCCACACAAGTTGGAATGCTAGACCTCTGGTGAACAAGGACCTGATCAGAACAAGAAGTCTTTAAAGTCCCAAACTTTATAAGTGTGATCTTTTTCAAACTGAATCCATTCCTTGCATTATATGTGGGTTTATGATCTTGCCATTTCATACTGAGCATCTAGATTTCCAAATACAGTTGACCCTTGGACTGCCCTAGGTCCACTTATACATAGAGTTTTTTCAGTAAATACAGTATAGTACTGTATGTGTATTTTCCTTATGACCTTCTTAATAACAGTTTTTTTTAGCTTACTTTATTGTAATAATACAGTGTATAATACATATAACATGCAATATTTATGTTGATTGATTATGTTATTGGTAAGGCTTCCAGCTACTAGTAGTAGGCTATTAGTAGTTAAGTTTTGGGGGAGTCAAGTTATAGACGGATTTTTTGATTGTGTGGGAAGTGGGGGAGGGTCAGCACTCCTAATCCCCATGTTCTAGAGTCATCTGTACTTCTTCCTGTTGCTTAGTCTTGGAACTTCCTTCATCAGCTGAACTATACCCATCTTCGTCTTCACTTGTAATATCACTTAATTTTCTAAATTTGACGTTTTGGTTCTTGTTTTCAAAATTCAGTTTAATTCCATATTTAAGCAGGCTGGGATTTGTCCCCTTCTTTTTTGCCTTGCTGAAGCGCCTTCCTTTTTTCTCTTGTTCAGCAGGTTTTACTGGATTCACAACTGCGGGGTTGTAATAGCTAGATAAGACTATTCTTGTCTCTGCCAAAGTATTGATTTGGGCTAACATCTGAGCCATAGCTGTCTGAGGTGTCAGAGCAGTCCCGCTTTATGCACAGCTTCACTTTCCCTGGTTTCAGTTACCCGGATCAGCCACGACCCAGAAGCATGTCCTTCTGATTTATCAGAGGGTCAGTAGTAGCCTAATGCTGCATCACAGTGCGTTCGCCACTCACCTCACTTCATCTCGCCATGCAGGCATGTTATCTTTTGTCATCACAAGAAGAGTGAGTACAGAACAGTAAGATATTGAGAGAGAGAGAGACCACATTTATTTAACTTTTATTATAATATTATTGTTATATATATATATTTTTTTAAAGATTTTATTTATTTGGCAGAGAGAGACACAGCGAGAGAGGGAACACAGGCAGGGGGAGTGGGAGAGGGAGAAGCAGGCTTCCTGCCGAGCAGGGAGCCTGATGCGGGGCTGGATCCCAGGACCCTGGGATCATGACCCGAGCCGAAGGCAGACGCTTAATGACTGAGCCACCAGGCGCCCCTAATTGTTGTATTTTTATTATTGTTGATCTCTTAGTGGGCCTCATAAACTAAACCATCATAAGTGTGTGCGTATAGGACATAGTCTGTACATGGTTGGGTAATACCCATGGTTTTAGCACCCACAGGGGCCTTGGGGTGCACCCCACAGACAAGGGGAGCTCGCTGCACTGCCCACAGGGCTGCAGCAGTGAGAACAGAGCCTCCCGTAGCTGCGGCTATTTCTTGTTTTTGTTTTCTTTTTTTTTTTTTTAAGATTTTATTTATTTATTTGACAGAGAGAGTGAGAGAGCATAGTAGAGGGAGAGGGAGAAGCAGGCTCCCCGCCAAGCAGGGAGCCTGATGTGGGGGTCGATCCCAGCACCCTGGGATCATGACCTGAGCCGAAGGCAGATGCTTAACCATCTGAGCCACCCAGGTGCCCCTTGTTTTTGTTTTCAACAATTTCCTCTTCTTGCTGTTCTTGTAATTTCCAGCGTCTGCCCTTTCCAGCCCCCTAGCTAAAGCTTTTTGTGCACCCATTGCTATTTCTGCCTCTGAAGAGAGGTAGCCTAGGAGTGTGGCTTAAACTTTTGTTAACTCTTCTTGGTTTGTCCATTGTCTTCTTTATATCTTGACGTCTCTTCTGGTACTGCTCCTGCTTCTACCCCTATGCCTGTTGGTGTTGAGCAGGGACTAGATCTGATCCACAGTGCTTCCCCTGCTTCTGGATCATGGTTTCTTCCTCTCTCTGCTTCTAGATTATGGCTTCTGGATCTGTTCCTGGATCGAGACATTTCCACTCCCCGATTCTACTGTGATGATGCCTTTAGTGAGACTTAGGTCTTGAGTGAATTCTGCCTCTTGATGACTTACTTTCTTGTGTTTGTGTCTGTCCTCACCATTTTCAGATGAATTTAATCTCTCCTTTACTTTATAAGAAGAATGTTCTTTGTCAATATGTTCCTCAAATTTGTATTTCTTAGAGGATTTATTTTTAGATTCATGTCTTATTATTTTGCTCTCTGCGCCTGTAGCTTCTTCAGTTTCTTCACGCATTAGCATACTCTTTGCTTCTGCTCTGGCTCCTGCATTTTATTCCTACATTATCTGACTTTCATGTTCTTTTAATCTTGATCATGATCTTGAATGATGATATCGTGAGGCTCTAGGAGAAACAGATACATCTGACTGCTCTTTTTTGATCTTTATCTGGGGATATCTTTTCTGGAGCTATTCCATCTCATTCTGTATTACTGGTCTATTTGAGAACCCAATGTTATGGAGTAAATTGGGTCCCCTCAAATTTATATGTTGAGGCCCTAACCCCCAGTGTGACTATATTTAGAGATGGGTGCTTTTAAGGATGTTGTTATGGTTAAATGAGGTCATAAGCTTGGGGCTCTGGTCCCATACAACTCATGTTGTTATAAGACAGGAAGAGATACTAAAGATTTCTCTCCATGTGCACAAACCAAAGAAAGTCCTATCAAAGACACAGCGAGAAGGTGGCTGTCTGTGAGCTAGGAGAGCCCTCATCAGGAACCAATCCTACCAGACCTTGATCTGGGATCACTAGCCTCCAACACTGAGAAAATAAATTTCTGTTGTTTAAGCCACACAGCCTGTGGTATTTTGTTATGGCAGCCCAAGACGACTACTACACTAATTTTAATTTCATTAACCCTCTTTAATAAAAACAGCCCCTTGGCACAGTGCTGCTGAGCAATATGGTCTCCCTTTCCTCACATATGCTCTGGGCATCTTACTCCAGAGTCCTGGCTGCTGGGGCAGCGCTTTTAACAATACCGGCCACCCAGAAGCTTCCCACAGACTGACCAAGAGACCTGAGTGGCACAAAGGGGATCTGCCATTGCTTTTTTAGTTTGTCTTTTACACTTAGCTCAGTAATACCTGTAAGGTATTTTATGTCTGTATTGGGATAGGCAACTACCTTTAATTTTTCCCCTGAAGGATAGCCATTTGTCCCAGCACTGTCAACTAGTACAGCTTTTCCCCACCAATTCAAAATACCACCTTTGTCAAAAATTGTATTTTCTTTGCATGAGAGGCCCCATGTACGATGAAGTGCCCCCAAACCTTGTAGGGCAGGGAAGAGGAGGGGCACGTGCTGTAGAGGGAGAGGAAGAGGATTTGGTGGTGCCACCCACTGGAGGCTACGTGAATGTGGCGCTGGGCATAGAGGCAGCCTGGTGACAGGAGGCTCCAGTGACTCTTTCACAGACTGTTACGGCTTTCATGGTTTTGATCTTCCTAGATTACATCTAAAAATACTACACACAAAATCAACTTTTTAATTTTCTCAAGCTTCAAAACCCAGAGTGCCCATGATGTGTCCCCGTGCTTCACTGGAGTGGCTTTTCAGCATAGTTTGTCTGAAATTCCTGGACTACAGAATTCAAGACGATGGTAGATTTTATCATGATTTGCTTTTGAATTTGGTCTATTGAGGTTCACAATAAGTGGAAAATAATTTCAGAGAATTCATTTTTGTTCAGAATTGCATAGAATTCTAGAGCCAGCATTGTTCAGCATTAAGGCAGAAACCCACCTTTGCTTTTTATGGAAGGTATTGCTTTAAGAGATCGATATGATGCATTTTAATCTACCTCTATCTTAATTTATGGCAGGTTTTGTATGAATTTTAACCTTTTAACAAATTTCCAAAACTGGATTATGCCTTTGACAATAATTAAAATGATTTACCACGTCTGGGAGGGGGAGAGGAATGTATTTTCTTATACACATGTGTATGTTTCAGTATTTTATTTATTTATTAAAGATTTTACTCATTTGAGAGAGAGAGAGAGAGAGAGAGAGAGAGAGAGCACTAGCAGGGGGAGGGGCAGAGGCAGAGGGAGAAGCAGGCTGCCCGCTGAGCAGGGACGATCCCAGGACCCCGGGACCATGACCCAAACTGAAGACAGACACTTAACTGACTGAGCCACCCAGGTGCCCTGTTTCAGTATTTTATATCCTGTCCCATTGATCCATACTTGTATTTCTATCTTAGTATTTTACTATTTTAATGACCAAGGCTTTGCAATGAATTTTGATGCCTAGTCATTCCTTATTAACATTGTTTTTCTAAACATTCTTGGCAGAGTATTTTCACGGTTTATTTTCTGTTAAGAACTTTGACTTTGTTAGTTTTTTGTTTTTTTTTTTTAAGTCCTATTGGGAACTTCCACACTTCTAAGTTCATTTTTTTTCCTTTAAAACTAGAGGCCACACACACACATACGCGCTTGCGCGCACACTCACGCACACACACAGAACAGGAGAGGAAACAATAGCAAGGAACTTTTTGAAAGGAGGAAAGAATATGGTAATTGACTTGGCAAGGCCAAGGGAGCCACATCCTGGGCCAGCAGTAGAGAAGGCTGACAGCCACGCTGCTTCACTGCACGTAAGCCTCACGAGGCTCAGAGCTGGCAGCACGGCCCCTGGGTGTGGTGTGGAGTTGGGCAGGGAAAGCTGCCTGAGCAGCAGTTAGATCCCTAAGTCCTTTCCCCAGGCCCGGGTCTCTGGTTTGGGGGACACCAGACATGGTTGGTGGTGCACGGCAAGGGGATCAGTGAACGTGTGCCTTGTGAATGCTGTATACTGACTTCCTAGCCCTTTGCCACCACTCTGCTCCCAAATTTCGGGTAGCTAGTCTTTTCATCTTCAGGCTGGAGATTGTAAAATATTTCTGGGAAATTTGAGCAATCTGAGGGGAAGGAATAAAAAAGCCTAAAGGGGTGAAGGGGAGGATCCCCAGCAAATAGCTAGGGTTGCAGAGCTTCCAGTCAGCCTTTGATTCTTATGACTAAAAAAACAAGGCTAATCAGTAATCTGAGGAAAGCCTCTAACATGGAAGGTGAAGACTAAAATGAACAAACCGGAAAAAGCAATGTAGAGGAAATAGAGACCATAAAAGAAAGGACAACAGTAAAACAAACCCCTGTCTTTAAGCCACAGGGAAGTAAAACAAAAAAACGGTCTGCTAAATAAAAAAGAAAGATGGAACAAAATGTTCTCTTAGAAATTAAAGACCTGAGAGAAAACTGGAAGGGAAAGGATAAGAAAATGAGGAGGTCTAGTACCTCAGCTGCTAATTCCAGTTATCAGCAGATACAAATCAGCAGAAGCAGCTCCAAAAAGAAAGACTAGGGACAGGATAAGGGGGAAATTCTCAACTAAATTATTTGATAAAATTTTCCCAAACTGAAGGACTTGAGTTGCTAGATTGTAAGGGCTCACCAAGTGCCCAGGGATTGAAAATAAGCCCCTATTCAAGTATGTTATCCTTATAGAAAAAAATTCAGCCACTGATAAAAATGTAAAGAGTTATGGATAGTGCTGTTATGAAATTATGTTGTTTTTTTTGGGCATATATATGTATATACATATACATATATATGCATTTCTGTTGGGTATGTACCTAGGAGTAGAATTGCTGAAACAATAAAATAACAATAAATAATAAATAATATAAATAATGTCAAAGAGCTTTCCAAAGTAGCTAGAAATATGATTTCCATTTCTATTAGTTTATAGCCAGTCAAAAGCTGAAAACAACTCAAGTGTCCCATCTGTAGGAGAATGCATAAATATTTCTATGAAATACTATCCAGTAGTGAATATGAATAAGCTTTTATGACATGCAGCAGTGTGGAGGAATTCACCAGCACTGTTAAATGAAAGAAGTCAGACAAAAGGAATACATGTTGTATGATGTCACCTATGTAAATTCACAGACAGGCAGAACTAAACTGAGATGATAGAACTCAGGGTGGTGGCTACCTTTGGAGAGGGTGTTTTGTCTGAAGGGGCATGAAGAGAGCATCTAGGAGCTGGGAGTATTCCATTGCAGTATTTGGATGGCGGTTGATTATGTGATGTGTTCATTCTGAAAATTCATTAAGCTGTACTCATCATTTGTCTGCTTTTCTGTTTAAATGTTATATTAAGTTAAAAACTTAAAATTGTGAGTATGTTAAGTGATTCATGGAAAGGTGTTTTGAAGTTAATGTTAACTGGAATTAGCAGGACAAAACTATGATAACACCGTAATAGTAAAAATTTTTTGTACGGGTATACATGGAGGCTTGTGGAAAGGACTGCAGTAGTTGGTATTTCAGTTTGTTATTTTTCTATGTAAATTAGCACCTTGTAAAGGGGGAAGAAAAGCCCATGTGTCTGCTGCTGGTTGTATTGCTATACTAAAAACAAGATTGTCCTGTCCTAGACTGTGCTGTCTAAATTGGGATAGGTAGGGTGAGTGCCTGAAGCTGGTAGTTTTTTGGTTTGTTTTGAGATTTATCATAAGGTAAGTAGTATTGTGACTGCTCCTCTTTACTTTCAAATATGACATTTATGAAGATGTGAATATGTTTCTATTTCTTGATCTGTTTTTCCTTGTTTCCTAGGTTTTTGTGGAGACCCTGGATAAGTGTTTTGAAAATGTTTGTGAATTGGATTTGATCTTCCATATGGATAAGGTACCTTCTCTCCCTAACCAGGGTTACTAGAAAATTAAAAGCCTAGGATAGTTCTATCCACCTCTACACCTTTATGTTCTTTCTTGTGGCTTTTTACTCTGGGGGTAGTCCCAGACGTGTTTCATTCAATAACTTAAGTTTCATAGTTTTGGGAGTGTTTTGCTAAGATCTGTTACCAGTTTTAACACAACATGAGATTACTGGACCTATGTCGTGGTTCATCTCTTTACAGACAGACTTCTTGGTAGAGAGCAGTGATATCACTATAATGACTGGCTGCCACACCAATGGTGAGAGAAATTGTTTGATGTTGATTGTAAAGTGAGTTTCCTTGGCATAATGCAGTGACAGTGAAGCTTTGGAAGAATCATGACACAGGGTCTTTGACCTAGCTAGTTACTCCCAAAGAGTAACACAGTGACTCAGACATTTATAACAGAGTTTGAGGTCAGGTGATATTCTGTAGGGAAGCTGACGTCGGCCAGAATTGAAGTGGTACAAAGTACATGTTCTCAGATTTGTGCTGCTAGCATCACTTTGACATGGCCTATGTCCCCATGTGCCGAGTTAAAGGTGGGAGATAGCCAACAAGGGGATAGGAACTGTCTCATGTATTTTATCCAACTGGGCTCGTGCTGTATCCAGTGCTGTTCACCTTAGGTGTGTTTGCTCCCGGTTTTCCTCAGCTGATTGTTGTCACCATGCTCCATGGCCCTTGGAGAGAGCGAATGATTTTTTAGGAGACAACGACTCATTGCTAAGCCATGATCCTTTATTACTCTATTTTCATCCCAACAAGGTAGTTGTTTTTAGATCCATCATTGCTAGCATTGCCATCTAGAGGACTTTCTTGTCATTTTTCAATAGGATCTTCAGTCTCTGTTAACTCTCCTGAGATTCTCAGATGACACTCTCTGGGCGAATGCAGTGAGTGCGTTCTTAAGGTTGGATGTTGGAATGAGTGAAGTTTTCTCTCTCAACACCTAGCTTGGCATTAAGACTCCCTGAGCATCCCTGTACAAGAGAATCACAGAAGCCCATTCTTGCCAGAGATACTTGCCTTGGGGCTCCCTGCTAGGCTCAAGGCATCCAGAGCTCGTTGGTGCTTTTGAAGTGGTCACTCTCCCTTTTCATATGAAAGAATCTTAGAAGCTTCAGAGACCTCTTTGCCTCCTCTTCGCAAGCATTTAGAGTTGCTTTAAGCATGTCAGTTGTTCAAGGCGCTATCTTGTAGTTTCCTTTAAGGTGAGCCATAGGTCAAACCCGGTGTCCCTCCCTGCTAGTGGCGGTGGCTTTAAAAGGAAGTAAAAAGCCATCAAAATGTTGTTCTTTCTCCTATGTCTTATCTTTAAATAAGTTCCATAAAGTAGTTTGCTGCTGCTGCAGATTCCTTTTATAGTTTATAAAACTGTCTATTTTTAGTTGCTCATGTAACATCAGGAAATTACCATCCATATTTCCTGAGATCTTCGGAAAGTGATGGCGCAAGGAGCCAGGACCTCACCCTGCTCACCTTTACACTGTCTGAAGGTGTCTTACAGCAGGTGACTTTTTTTAATTCCATCTCAGGCTTGACTTTGCCCTCACGTAGAGCCGTTGCTAATTCAGGCATTATCTTCTACTGATAGGTAGGCAAAGGACCTGTCAGAAGACAATAGGAATGTCACCTTGAACTCCATCCTTCTGGATTGAAGAAACCTCTCTACCCTAAGTCTCTTCAGCTCTTCTCTCTCCCTTTCTTTCTGGCTTAAAGGAAAGTGTGTTTCGTCCCATGTGTAGAGCCAGATCCTCTTCCTGTCTCTCCCCGCCGTACACCACAGTGTCTCTGAGCTGTCTGTATCTGTTCCTTCTGCTGTGGCTGCGGTCTCTCACAGAACCCAGCTCTCCCCTTGCTTCTCTCGTTCTTCTAACTGGCATCTCATCTCCACTCTTGCATTTAAGGTGAACATCTTGAATGCATGAGTGATTTGCATGCAGTCTTGCATTTCTGCTTCATCTGTTCCCTTTCTGGAGCCCTGTCTCCTGGTTTTCACTCTCACCCAAAAGGCACTGATACTTTCCTAATCCTGTTTACCAGTATCACCTTCTGGAAGGTTTCTGCAGCATTCGATGATACTGATCCTTCCAAGAAGTACCGCCTTCTTAGTCCTTTTTCCACCTGTGCTTCTGTTACATAGAACCTTCCTGGCTCTTCTCTTATTCTCTTCCCATCTCTGTCACTAACTTATGTTGTCAGTCATCTCTTACCTCGCTCTTCTCACACTCCTGTTTCTAGCCTAGATCTCATCCTGTTCTCCTACTTAAATTATCCGTCTGGGTAATTCCCAAACTTGGCATTTCTAGTCCAGTATGGCCTGAGTCCCATCCCTGTATTTCCCACTGCTGCATGGCATTTCTTCCTCCTTTCATTCCAGCATCTTACTTCTTCCTGCCACTTCTTACCCAGAGCCGGATTCGGCATGGGTCTCCTGAAAACCATTTCCTCCTCCAGCCTCCCTTTTCCATTGGTGCTGCCACCATCCTCTGGCAAGTACATTCAGAGCATCAAAACTTTGCCCCCACCCTCTTCTTTGCCACCAATAGCCAGTCAGTCACTAAAACCTGTTGCTTCTCTCCATAGACTCCTTATATCTGTTCTTACATTCACCAGTTATTAACATTTGGTACATTTGCTTTTACATCTCTCTATTTACATATATAGTTTTCTTCTCGACCCATCCAAGTTAGTTGTAGACGTCATGACCTCTCATCCCTAAATACTTCAGTAGACATCTCCGAGAACAAGGACATTGTCTTATATGATATGTTGTGCATAATTCTGTAATTAACACAGCAATTTAACCACAGCATAATTAACATATTTGAAATCTAACACTAAAAAATACTGTTATTCAATATATAGTTCATATTTAAATTTTCTCCCTTGCCCCAGTGATGTCCTTTGTATTTTTAATGCCGATTCCACTCTGGGTCAAGCACTGTCTTTACTTAGGGTGCCTCTCGATTTCAGTTGTGTCTGTCAGGTTTTCTAACCTTATTTCTTCTTCCTTCTTGTTGATCCTGCACATGGGAATTACATATTTTTTTTCCCTAAAGCACCCATTAGACTAGCTGCTCCTTTGAGCACAGACCAGTTTTGGTCCCTGTTATCAAGCCTTGACCCCCTGGCCAGGTCTTCAAGGCTGTCTACAGTTGTCCCTATTCTATCTTGGCCTTACTTACCATTACTTCTTACCAGATACCTCTGCTGCAGCCAGACTGGACCAGTCTTAGTCATGTTGTAATTCCTGCTTAGAGCCTCTGCCTGAATTGCCTTTCACATCTTTTTGTAACTGAATCCAGCCTGTCATTCAGGCTCAGCTCGAATCCTACCACCCTAAAGCTTGTCCTCATCACCCTGGCATGTGATGATCTCTGTGGATGGACCATATAGAGTGCTATTTCTGGCCATATGTACCTAAGTTTATATAGGTTTGTATGTTTTCTGTACTTGATTAGACCATCCTTATCTTTGTGTTTGCCCTGTCTCCCTCACTGAATCCAGCACGGTACCTGCGTGAGGTAGTCTTCACATGAGTGTTCCAAAGATTCCCAGGTCACTAGACTCATGAGGTTGTTCATGGTTTAAGCTGCTGCAGGCTGGGTAAAGCCTGATTTCAGAGTCTCTGGGGTAGTCTTCAATCCATACTGTGCCATTTGGAGCTTACCTTGCCTGGGGCGTTTGGTTCCCTTTTGCTTTTGGAAATCCCCAAACAGCTCAATGTCATGACTAAGTTGGGTGTTGATGTTAATTAATTATGATGAATTGAGTTTTGTTCAAAGAAAACCATGTGGGTAGCATAACATTATGATCTACCAGTGGCTCATCAGCAAAGCTGGATTTGGCACTCAGTTGGGCTTTCAAGATTTGGTCATCAGAGTCACAATTCAGTGGCTGTGTCAAGGGAATTTATCCAGCCTTTTTTATGGACTATAGTTTGCAATGGGCTATCTCAGGAGAGCGGAAACATATGCTTTTGGGTGGGTCTGAGGCCAAGAAACCTCACAGTATGGAATTTAAAAATCTCTTGCTAAGTATAGACTGCTGAAATGGGAAAATGCTGAGGGCTCAAAATTGGAATGAACTGGTGAGCCCAAGATGAAAGGATCATAAACGTAATAAAGGACAGTGCTTTATTTAAAATGTCCCTTCTGGGAATAGAGCTTCTGATAACAGAGCTCATTAAGGCCCTCCACACCCTGTTGACGTTAAGGCCCTCTACACCCTAGTGGCGTTGAAGCAGGTATTCTGATTGCTAGTCTCCAAGAATAGAAGAAAGAGTGAGGGACACACACTTTGCATGTTTTTAGTGATGAAGAAATTGCTGTTTTGGCATAGAAGAATAAGACATTCTGTTTGAATTTTAGTGCTCGAGAAGGTGCTAGTTGGTGTGCTGACCATCCCTGGCTATCTGTGTCTTTCTGGCTATGCCTAAGAGAGAGGAGGGGAACCTAGGCCAACCCTTGGCCCCATTGTATCCTGAGCCCTTCTCTGCTGATGCTTGATGGGTAAGAATTTTGTAGCAGAATATTTTTCAGAGGCCAATATCTTATCCTTTCAGAGCAACTGACAGAGACTAGCAATGATGATTTCTTAAATTTCTAACATCACTATACTTTGTTTAAAAAGAAAGAAAAGCTGAGACTGCTCCAAACCACTCTTAATGTCTGCTACACTACTTCACTTTCCTTACTTGAACTTTGCACTGACTCATTGTCTGCCACTTGAAATTGCAGAGAGCCTATTTACTTTGTTTAATCATCCCTTAGTAATGGTTAAGGGCATTAGGATGGTAGTGTACCCAAGACAGCAAAATCTGACCTTTAGAGCTCTCTGTTTGTTATCCTCCCTTTTCAGTAAAACCCAATGTTTGTCAAGATTGTAGTCAATAGTAAGTAAAACTTACTATTAATGATAATACTTGGATATGTTGCAGATAAAACACATTACATATTACTTTGTTGATTTGTAGGTGCCCTAAAAGGCTGGAATTGAGATCAGTTCTGTTCTTGCTGTTATCCTTTATGATGCAAGAGAGGGTTCCCTAGTTGAGAACCCTTTGTCAGGCTTGATGTTTGTATCAATCTAGGTAGATGAGGTAATATATAACTCCAAAATTCCAGTAGTTTATATAGCAACAGGGTTTATTTCTCACTCATGCTGTGTGGCCGTTGTGGTGTCTCTGTTCACTATAGTCACTTGGGTGTTCAGGCTGATGAAATCCTCCTCAACATGTACTTCCAGCTGGACACTTGTGCCCTGGCTCTGAAAGTGCCGTGCTGTACCCACTATACTCACTGTACTCACGTTTCATTGGCCCGGGCAAGTCACCTGCCCACACCTAAGTGGCTAGGGAAGTGCCTTCCTGCCATGTGCCCAGGACTGGGGGAAACCTGCAATAGCTTTGAGTGTTACTAATGACTACCACACTTTTTTCATTTATTTTCTTAGAGGGAAAGCTGACGTTTGCTTCAGGATCAGTTTACGGGCAGGAACCTAGAAGTTTTGGTATCCGAAAGATACAGGAATGCTCGTGAAAGAGGGAAGCATGGTTGACTCTTAGAAAAAGGCATCTCATGTAATAGCTTTTCAGTTTCTCTACCAGAATGTGTGACATTCCTATCCTATACCTCTCACATGAATTTAAGGTGATTTAGGAAATTAAAATTCCTTAACAGAGTAAATTGCTTCCTTATCTGGGAGACCAATACCTCTTTCCTTGTAAAGGCTTTCCTCAAATCATCTATCCTTACCTTGGCTCTCTGACCTAAAGTACTAATGTCTGTTGAGAATGTTTGTCTTTTTTCCCCCTCTGTTTATCAGATGAATAACAAACATTTACTAATGAGAAGGACCCTGTGCTAGATATGGAGATACAAAGATGGAAAAGACAAATGCCCTACCCTCAAGAAGCTGATAGTCCAACTAGAAGGTTGAATCCCATAGAGACGTTCCTTGGTCTTGGAGTAAGCAACATTTTTGGAAAAGATGCCATAAGTTGAGTGCAATTTCTCGGTAGGCATGGTGTTATATGAGGGAGCTCTTGTCTTGCACTACTTTTTATAGAAGTGAGCACAAGTACTGCATTTAGTCACATATATATAGTATATCTGCATATTGTACTTTGTAAAACTAAAGTGTATATGAATTATTGATATAGAATAATATAGTACCTGTGAGTTCTTTGATTTGATGATATGTGATCCGTGGTAGAGAAAGAAAAGCGGGACTTTGAAGAGATGGCTGTTTCTGAGGCTAGGCTCTGAAATGGGAGTGGCCAGGGTAGATGGCGGCCCCCCTGCGCTCTGGCTGGGTGTCTGGGGTCCTATAGACATGGAGCGTGTTAGGCAGCCTACTGAGCGCAGTGGCCTTTGCTGAGTCATAACAACACTTGCCCAGTTGGGTGAGGCTGGGCAAGTACCATAGGTGTGGCGGCCCAAAGTCAAGTAGCTGGGGAAAAACCCGAGCAGTGTGCGGTAGAAGATCAGTGCTGCCAGAGAGGAGCAGTGAAAGCTGAATAAATTCCTGAGTAGAGCATTCATCAAGGGGAGGGGTAGTCATAAAAAGGGAAATTAATATTGAGTGGGCAGCTGCCTGGTGCCAGGCATTGCGCTAGGAACTTTATGCCCAGTCATCTTTTATAAAGGAGGTGGTAATACCCCTGTGTAACAGATCAGCAAGCTGACGCTCAGGCTAAAATGCCCGGAACGTTAAAAACCCACATTCTTTGCATTAAAGCTCAGATCTCAGAATTTGAGATAAGTTTTAAAGCATGAATATTATGATAGATATGTAGAAATTTACAGAATTTGTCTATTTTTAATTCCAAAACCAGAATTCAAGGAGACAAAGCAGTAGGAAGTGACGGTATGGCGAAGGGTGGGGAGGAGCGTGTGAACGTTCGGGGAGACTTGGAACCACCCATAAACTCAGCTCCATCTACACAGAGTCAGCCAATGCAGGCATTATCAGCATTTCGGGTAGTGCAGTTTTTCACTGAATTGCTGGTATTTAGCATTCCTGACCCCCTCGACCAAATGCCAGCAGGGCCCCTGCCTGATACACATGCAGGTGCCCTCTGGGGTGGGAGCACAGTGTGAAGGAGTGAAGGGTGAGCAGACCTGAGATCCTCGTCCTCTGTGGTGCTGCGTCCAGTGGGCATTTTCCAGGGATCTTCTCACCGAGCCGTTTGCACACTTCCTCCTCCTTAAAGCATTCTTTGTTCCTAGTTCCCATCGTACATGTTTACCTGGTCTTTTCTATACCTTTCTGGCCATTCCATCTGGCCTTTTAGGCTTCTTCTCTCGTAGTTTAGTCCCTCTTCTCTTCTTTTAGATGCTGTCTTCTTAGGAAATCTCATACAGTCATCTGTTTGCTGGTGACTTCTAAATTACCAACTGAACTCACTTCAGTTCAGACTCACTCACATCCAAAACTGAATCTCTAGCCCCCTGCATCTCCAGACTGACAATTCTGATTCACCCTTCAAGGAAGGGTGAAATGTTCGAGAAATGTTGGTACCATGTGCATATATTGCCTGTTTATTGCTTGGGGTCTTAAGGTTCACTGCACTGAAGAATACAGGTAGTTCTCTCTCTCTACGAGCTTTATTGCCTAGCACAGCAAACAGTTAAATTACTCTCTGCTGCTCTAAGGCAAAGTCTGAGCTTGAAGCTGGATAAATTGTTAGATGGTTTGCAAACTAGCCCCTTCACCCTAGCCTAGGAACTATGATTTATGCCCAGAGCACAAGTGGGGAGGGCCAAGGGAGTGTGTGCCAAGAAAGGCTAATGGCCCAGAGTGTGCCTTAGGATATGTTTATGAGTCTGAAAGCAGATGTATCTACAGGCTTGGTGAAAACAATACACTACATTTAATTCTCAGTCACTGTGAAATCTTTGTGGCCTTATCTGTTTATGACCTCAAGAATTAAGGTTCACATTCTGTAGAGAACAAATTGTTGAACCCATTTGTGATGTCAGCTGGGTCTGTACCATGGTACCATAAGATACTTTCAGCAGCTGTGGCAGAGACCTGCCTGGGCCCACCCCTGCTGGTTGAACTGCTGAGAGTACTGAAGAAAAGTCATCTGGTCAAAGCCAGGAGCTGAGTACTTCCCTGTTTTTTTGCCCAGTCACTACATAAATGCGGCCCTTTAGATTTTCAGAATCTACATACCTGAATTTGCCCTGCATGTATCATGTTTAATGATGTTGGTTATGGAAACCTCAGGAAAGGAATGGAAGGCTCTCTGCTGACTGGGCCCAGCCTCTTGGGCTTTAAGATTGCTGCTCCTTTCCCTCCCTACAGAGTGAGAGAACTGGGTATGTGCCCCGTATCTCAGTTCCTGGGTACCCTGCTGGCTTTCTCTTTGTGCATTCACCTTTGAGCACACATGTGCTTTGATCTAGATGGGGGATGACATCTATATTTCTTTCTTTTCTTTTTTTTTTTTTAAAGATTTTAAAAATGTATTTTATTTTAGAGCGAGAGAGCAAGAGTGCCTGTGCGCAAGTGGGGGGAAGGGGCAGAGGGACAGGGAGAGAATCCCAAGCAGACTCCGTGCTGAGCACCAAGCCTGACGCGGGGCTTGATCCCACGACCCTGAGAACAGGACTCGAGCCAAAACCAACAGACGCCCAACCGACTGAGCTACCCAGGTGCCCCACAACATCTACATTTCATTCTGATCAAGCTAAAGGCTATGTTTCCCAGAGTGTGCGATACCCCTTCATCTGGATGACCTGCCACCACACCAGACCACTCATATTCTCCATCCACCTCCTTTCCTGCCTACCTTTCACTCACTAACCTCTCCACCCAGTATCTTCTCCTCAACTTCCCCAGCCTGTGGGCAACATCCTCTTTCTTTAAGGCATGGAGACTCAGGGATGCCTGCTTTTACCTTCTAGTTCTAAGTGATCACCAGGTGGTCTTGATTCTTCTTTCAGTATTTTCTCCAAGTTCACTTCTACCTTTTCTTCTCTTTTTTCTTTTTTTTCTTTCCATGACCTAAATCCAGGTAACTAACATGTAGCTCCAGCAGCTATATCCAATCTTTCCCCCAACCTCCCTCACTGGTCTGATCTTCCATAGAAAACATTCCTACCATTTTCCCTTCGTTCGACATTCTTCCCTTTTGCTTCCAGGGATCTCTGGATTGTGGAGCCTCATGGCCCTTAGGATCTCTCTGCTTGGGGACCCAGACCCCTCAGGCCCATGAGACGTGTCTTCCATACATACCATGCCAATTCGCACCTTTCTGCCCGTGCCCACACCAGTCCCCCTTCACTCCCAGCACCTTCACGTCCCCCTGTCAAGCTTTCCAGGCTTCAAGGCCCAGCCCACGTTTTACATTTGATGAACTCTTCTCTGAATTCCAGTGTTCTGGTTCTCCAAGTTATTTGTCTTGCCCTTGCTCTAAAGTTTTTAGTCCTAATTGTTTCCAGTATATGGAATCATGTCCATTTGTAATGCTGTGTTGGTTTTCTGAGCAGCACAGGGCACTCAAATATAGTTGATTGGTTGACATGTAATAAATGTCCTAATTCTGTATCTGTGTATCTGTTTTTTTGTTTGTTTTTAATTTTCAAAGTACTTTTCAGATACAATGTCTGATCAGCACAGGGAGAGGCCTCTTCTGTAAACAGATTTTTATTAGTTTTTGACTTTGAAGGTTTCTGACCTGTGCATGCTCCCTAGTTTTCAGGGTAGGACACTCTCAGCTTTGCGTTGCTCCCTTGGGAGATGGATAACCTTTGGATTGGTGCAGAAGAGCACTGTGTTCCTTGAGGGGATTCTTCCTCAAGTGGCCTTGTAGACTTCTGACTTTACTGGATTCTAATTGTGTGACTTAGGCAACCCTCTTGAAGACCTCCTTGTGCCTCACTGTCTTCACTTGTACAACGGGGATGATACCATACTTCATTGATTTTTAGACTCCCATTTTTGGTAATATTTTTGATTTTAACATCTCAAGTCAAGATTTGTCTTACATCACTGGAATTTCATAGTTTAATTGGCAACATTTTTCTCTTTTAGTGGTACATAAAGTAATGGTGTGTTTTATAATCAGTGGGGTACAGTAACTTGGCTTTGGTGAAGTACAGTAACAGCTACCGCTCTTGGTTATTTTGAGGATTGGATTTAGTGAGTAATTGCCAAGTTCAACAAATGGTGATCTTTATTTTTACTTTTTTCCCCACTGTTCTCTTTGGCTCCAGTATTACTCCCTTAAATCCATCCTTTACACACCCACCTAATGACATTAAAAATGTGTTTTGACTGTCTCCCTCCCTCGTCTGAATTATTCAGTGGCTCTGTATCCTACACAGCAGTGATTCTTACAGAGAAGGAGGACATGCCTCGCTCCTTGCCCTGCCTCCTGAGAACCCTTATGAATGCGAAACGACACCTGAGTGATTGAGGAAGTGTGTCATACAAATGGGTTTTCATGAGTGTAGAAAGAGTTGGGGACCACTGCCAACGGGATGGCACTGAGGCCCCTTCACATTGTTTATAAAGACCTCTGACATCTGTCCCAGCCTGCCTCTCTAGGCTCACCTCTCACCATTTCCTGCTTCGAACTTTGTGCTACAGCAATACTGAGTTATTGATATAACTTGTCTTTAGGGATGTCATAGCTTTATAAGTTTTTGACCCAGCTCAGAAAGGGCTGGAGAGGGTGGAGCAGGGTCCAAGGCCATCCCAGAAGCAGGGCTTTAGAAGGAACGGGAACTTCATCTCCTTAGGAACAAGTTTGTGGATTGGAGCCTGGCATTTAGAATTTTTTCTTGATGGTCACATAAATTGTTCTTCCTTTACCTGACTGCCTGCCATTTGGTCAGATTAAAAAGAGTGATAGAATCCCAGAGTAGAGGGCAGGGACTTATTCTTTGCTGCTTCACTGGGCAGAGGTAAGGCCAGGGGATGGAAGTGGTTCCAAGCATACTGCAGCTCAGAACAGTTACGTTCTGACAGTTAGTGCTGCTCAGAATAGTTAAAAATGTTCTGACAGTTACTGCTGTCTACTTAGGTGAAGGATCTATTCTGTCTCAAGAGCTAAAGAATACCTGCAACGGGAAGGAGGTTGGACAAGATGACTTTGATTGTAATTACTCCATTACCTAGTATTCATCAAGTACTTATTTATATTTCAGGCACATAATAGCTAAGTGCTTGAAATACAATGTCTCATTTATTTCCTGCATCATCTTACTTTGTCTTTGGACTAGGCCAATCAGATGAGAACTGTAATTCTCCCCATTTTACAGAAGAAGAAACTGAGCTTAGAAATAGGAAACCTCAGTTTCTGTAAGGCCACACAATACTGATAAGTAGCAGAGACAGAATTCAGACCGTAGGCTTGCTGATTCCAGAGTCTACGCTCTCCATACGCTGCCCTTAGTGTCCTCTCCTGCTCTGGCATCCTCAGTGTGGAAGGAGATGTATCTGGGTCATGTTTTGTTAGCAGGTAATCCATCAGAGAGAGGATAAAACTCAAGAGGACAAGGCCTGGCTCATTTTCTTTACCTAGTACTGTGCTTAGCATTTGGGACCAGTATTGTAAAATACTGAAGATAGGCAGGAAATGAAGGAGGATGAAACAGTAGACGGGTAAGGAAAAGTCCTGCTGGGACATCTTTAAAAATTTACTTCACAGAGCACTCCCAACTCATAATAGGCATTCTTTTTTTTTTTTTTTCCTTAAGAGATATTATTTATTTATTTGACAGAGAGAGACACAATGAGAGAGGGAACACAGGCAGGGGGAGTGGGGGAGGGAGAAGCAGGCTTCCCACCGAGCAGGGAGCCCGATGTGGGACTCGATCCCAGGACCCTAGGATCATGACCTGAGCCGAAGGCAGACACTTAACGACTGAGCCACCCAGGCGCCCCCATAATAGTCATTCTTTGGGAAAAAGTAAAAAATGAGGAAAGAAGGAATAATACGCAATGAGCATGCTGTGCTGCAGTCACCTGTACATACTCAGTGTCAAACACGAAGCCAGCGAGTGAGGAATCCTCTTATTAAAGAATTGTTAGCAGAGCACGGAGAATAGTTAATGAGTTGCAGGGCGATCTGCCGTCCTCTCTGCCCAGATGCCTTTTCCTCCAGTTATCAGTTCGAGACCCACCCTCCTCTGAACTCCCATAGCATTTTGTACTTGGGTCATAGTACTATCACAGCCTTCCTTTAATTACAGTTCATTTTGTACATGTTTTATCTTCCTTAATTTGATTCTAAGCCTTTTGAGGACAGGGTTCACATCTTATCTTCTTTCCTCCTTCCAGCTCTTAACCATTCTGTGATGTTAAGCATATTTGAAAACACATTGTTACAGGTAACATCCTTTTGGTGAAAACGAGTGAATGCCTCAAACCTAACACATCATCTTGTGTATAGTGAGTACAGTGGGCTCACATGTACACGTTTAGCTTATACGGATTCAGCTTTCACCCTTTGGAACAAAGATGGAGGATAACAATTCCAAATACAGAATGGTTCCATCCACAATTCTACTCAGTTCGTGTGTGCCTGCAGTGAGGGTGACTCCGGCTCTTCTTTGTCTCTGCTCTTTAACACCTATCATGTGCCTCTCATAAACATCATCTGGTGCTTGGAGTGATTGTAGTGCTTAAAGATACAGTACAGCTTTTCGGTCTGTGGCCCCTAACCAAGCCGGCCACTTCAGCAGTGCCGTTGGTGGAGGAAGACTACAGGCGATGTAAGGGATGTGCGGCTACACATGTTTCTGTCTCTTCTGGTGGCTTACAACTTAAACTGACGTAAGATGAGATTTCACTAGACTCATTCCTGTGTTGTTGAAAGAGTGTGTGATCATATGAATGTGAAAAAGAAGGAAAATCAAGGGAGAGGGATTGAGGTTTGTGGAGTTACGTGACAAGACATCTGGAAAGAAGCGGTGCAAATGTCCTGTCTCCATCTGAAGATTAGGAGATCATAAATGTAGTTCAGGAGATACTCATAACAAGGAAAAGAGAAAAACGGAACTTTACAAAGCAGGTTGTTTCTTTGCCTGCTTTCTTTAATAGCTGCTTGGGACCAGACAACCCTGTGGCTACGTCCCCCAGGGGCATCTCAGAGTCAGGGTGCATTCACTAACGGATATTAACAACGAGCAGCGAAGAAAAAGCTAAATTGTGTTGACTGTATTCTGTTTTAGAAGTCATAAGAATGTGAAGTATACTTTTTTTGTCTTTTTTTACCATTCTATACCCAGGTAGTTTATTTTCCACCTAGTAATTCAGCATCAACAGTTTTGTTATGTAATGTTTCTCTACAGCATAATTTCTTTGGCAGTGCAGATACTTTAGAGTAACAAAATAATAAATAATCCCAATGCCTCTCTGCTGTCCCTTGTGTCATTGCTGTTGTTTATCTCACTTATACATAAGCATGAATATACATACAAGCATGCACGTAAAAACACTTGTTGCTTTTTCTTTTTTTTTTTTTTTTTGCCTTGCTTGCCATTTATCTTTTTATTCTAGCTGGGTGCATCAATCTCCAAATTCCAGATTTTGAGGTTTGTTTTCTCACCCTTCAAAACAATATAAAACCTGGAGCTCCTAGTCTTGTGTTAATCATTCTGAATCAGTTTTTCTGGGATATCATCTGATCTTTTCAATATGTAAAATCAAGTTATGTATTTTTTCTATTAATCTTTGAATATATTTCCTCTCTCCTATTGTTCCATTTCTTTTTCTGGCATATCAGTTATGCACATGTTGTATCGCTCTCTTTTAAAAAATTTTTTTTACTTTTTGACCCCCTTGACACATTTCTCCCACCCCCTTCACTATCATCCCCTTTCTCCCTGCCTCTGACAACCATCGTCTGTTCTCTATATTTATGAGCTTGGTTGGGTTTTTTTTGTTTGTTTTTTTGTTTGTTTTTTTTAAGATACCATATATAAGAGGGGCACCTGGGTGGCTCAGTCGGTTGAGCATCCGACTCTTGGTTTCGGCTCAGGTCATGATCTCAGGGTTGTGAGATCGAGCCCTGTGTGGGGCTACACACTCAGCATGGAGTCTGCTTGGGATTCTTTCCCTCTCCCTTTCCCTCCCCCTTTGCCTCTTCCCCCCTCCCCCCCACAGGTGCATGTGCACTCTATCTCTCTCTCTCTAAAATCTTTAAAAAAAAGATTCCATATGTAACAGAGATCATACAGTATTTGTCTTTCTCTTTCTGACTTATTTCATTTAGTGTAATGCCCTCAAGGTCCATCCATGTTGTCATAAATGGCAAAATTTCCCTTTTTGTGGCTGAATAATGTTCCATTGTGTGTATATATATTCCACAATTTCTTTATCCATTCATACATTGATGGACACAGATTTTTTTCCATGTCTTGGCTATTGTAAGTAATGCCACAGTGAACATGAGGGTACATGTATCTTTTCAATTTCGTGTTTTCATTTTCTTCAGATAAATATCCAGAAGTGGAATTACTGGATCATAGGATGATTCTATTTTTAATTTTTTGAGGAACCTCCATACTGTTCTCCATGGTGGCTGCATCAGTTTACATTCCCACCAACAGTGCATGATGATTCCCTTTTCTCCACATCCTCGCCAACACTTGTTATTTCTTGTCTTTTTGATATTAGCCATTCTGACTGATGTGAGGTGATCTCCTTGTGGTTTTGATTTGAATTTCTCTGAGGACTAGGGATTTTGAGCATCTTTCCATGTATGTATTGGCAATCTGTATGTCTTCTTTGGAAAAATGTCTATTCATATCTTCTACATTTTTGAAGGTTTCCATTAAAATAGTTTAATATGGTGAGTTAACGTTTGACCCTTTCATGCTATGTTTTGTCTCTAGCTAGAGAATCAACTTCCCAGTGGAACCAGGTATGCCTGGTACTTCTCTATGTGGTGCTTGTTGTTCATTGCAGTTACATCTACATAGACACTCAGCCGACGGTTGTTGAGTCTAATTACCATGGTTCATTTGCAGACAAGTGAAATGAAAGGCAAGCCACGGAGATGAGGACGGGCAGTCCTCAGCATGTTTCAAAACTGATAAAACATTGGACTTTGGAACGAAAGTAGGGAGAAGAGAGAAGGCTTGGGTAGCAGGTTTCTGAAACGCCTTTTTATGTCCTCTTCCCCTTTTCATTTCTCTCTAAAATAGATAATATGGGAACTAGAGGCTGACTCTGGGCCAAGATGACTCTCATATGACTTTCTTTTCCCCTTAGCAGTACTGAGCCCATACTTTGGCCTCTTGAGAGCCACTGCCATCCAATGTGGACAAGGAGGTGATGGAGACCTCATCCTACTGAGAATTTCTTCCCTCCTCACTCTCCAGAGGTCTTTCCTAGGAATTAATGAAACCAGCCAAGCCAAGAAGAGGTCAAAAAAGTTATCAGCACTTAGCTTTTTTTTTTTTTTTTTTTTTTAAGTAACCTCTACACCCAGCGTGGGGCTTGAACTCACAACCCCGAGCTCAAGAGCCACATGTTCTTCTAACGGAGCAGCCAGGCACCCCAGCACTTAGCTTTTAATATAGCAGAGTATATATCTTATCAGTCATTCTTTCTTAAAATGTAAGTATGAAAATATTGGTATCCTACTGTCCCAGTACAAGCACTGTGGCTGTGCTCTTTCGTATTTGATTAGTGTTTTACTGTCTTCTGTGTGATAACACGGTTGTTTTTAGAAAGATATGAAAGTAGGAGTAGGTAGTGGGGATGGAGCCCTTGCTTTTTGTGGTACTATAGGCTTTTGTCCTCCAATGCAAGAATCTGGGGTGGGATTGATCTAGTCCAGAGGCTTCTGTGGATGGGATTAAGCCTGGAGTGTGGTGTGCCTTAACGTGCCACTGGTGTCTCAAAAGATCTTACTGACCCCCTCTGCCTGAGGAGTTCTGCTAGATAGGTTCCTGCCATCCCAGTATAGAACTGGATTTTACTAAAGAAGCAGTATTATTCATGGTATTTAGATGTAGATGCGGGGCTGCTCAGTGATACTACATTCTAGGTAAGCATTATGGATTTAAGTCTGCTTTTGTGAGCTGCTAGCATGAGAAACTTATTGTATCTACAGAAAAATTCATTGTAAGTTTAATACTTAAACTTATGGAACATGGCCAGTTTAGGGTGTGAAGACTGTGTTTTGACTAGAGGAAAAAGTAATGTCTTGTTTGTTATCTTTAGGCTCCAGATCAGTTTGCTTTTAGTGATGGTCTCTGTTGACCTGGGACTGGATTCAGTACTTTTTTGACTTCAGTGAGAAACATAACCAAGGATAGAACTCTGGCAGATCCTGGAATCCTCTGTCCTTGTATAGGGTTGCTGAAACCAACTTGTGTCCATCCCCAGCTGTGTGCCTAAGGAGCATCTCTGTCCTTGAAGTGACACTTTTATGTTCCCTCTTAGACTCTTGATCCTGACATGAAACTAGCAAGTTTATTTTAACCCACTTTTATCTGTAGAGGTTAACTCTGTGTCCTGGACAGTAGAGCTTGTTTCTCAGTTCCAGAATGGGAAGTCAGGCCAACTCAAAAAGCCTGTGCCTCGTCAAAATCAGGACTTTTGAACTAGACGACCTTCTTTCATCCATTCAGCCAGCATTTATGAAGGCTCTGCTGTAACCCAGCACAGTGCTTAGTGCTGGAGACCCAGAGATGAAGATGACATAGACTCTACCCTCAAGAGGTGCCTGGGTGGTGTGTTCGGTTGAGCATCCGACTCTTGGTTTTGGCTGAGGACGTGATCTCAGGGTTGTGGGATTGAGCCCCGTGTTGGGCTCTGTGTTCAGTTGCAGTCGGCTTGTCCCTCTCTCTCTGCTCCTTCCCCTGCTTGTGCGCTCTCTCTCTCAAATTAATAAATAAAATCTTAAAAAAAAAACAAAAAAGAAATCTACCCTCAAGGAAAATCATGGTCGAGGGAAAGAGGCAGGCAAGTAAAAAATATGACAGCGCACTAAATTAAGTACCTCAGTAGAAATGCACAGGCTCCAGTACTGTCACTGAGAAGAGGGTGATTGTCTCAGCCGAGAGAGCCCTTAGCCTTTCTTGAGTTTACTTGGCCCAAGCTGTGGGGATTCCACACCTCAAATCCTGGAAGAATGTCTCTGATTTTTACAGAACTGCTTAACAGGATCAGCATAAAGAATGGTAGAAGGTAGTGAAGGTTAGGATTAGAAATCTCAGCAGAGTCAGCGGCAGTACAAGCCCTTGTTCCAGTTTGGAGAAGGGCTTTCTTTGCTTCAGGGAGTCCCAGCAGGTTCAGTAGTCATTAAACTCTCCTCTGATGCCTCCTGGTGTCCTTTTCCCCCTTTCTGTGCATCTTTGCAGTAGAACTGCTGGTCAAGCCTTTTTTGGCCCAGAACCTCTGACTCAGGTTCTTTAGAACAGGAGAGTCGCACTTCCTAGGAGTGCCAGAACCGTACCTAAGCACTGTTGAATCCTCAGCATGCACCAGATTTGTTCTTCCTATTTCATCTAGTCATGAACTGGGTCACAAAAAAACTTCCTGGGGGAGCCCTACAAGCCACAAACTTGTAGGTCCCCATCCTGAAGGACACTCATTATTGCCTCTAGGGAATGAGATGGGGAAGGTCTCAGACAGTTAACTTATATTGATAGGAAAGAACAGTGAGGCCAAATTAGATCCCCACAGAATCCAGTTCCAGAAGTAGGTATCTTCAGGGGTGGGAGGACAATGTGACAACTTCTTAGAAAAGAAGAACAAAGGAATACCATTGTCCAGATATGTTGGGAGGATAGGATAGTACAGAGGCTTGATAGCAGGTTAGATTGCCTTTAGAGGAATCGACATTTTTTTAAACATTTTATTTATTTATTAGAGAGAGAGAGCAAGCACAAGCAGGGGGAGGGGCAGAGGGAGAAGAAGAAGCAGGCTCCCCACTGAGCAGGGAGCCAGCCACAGAACTTGATCCCAGAACTCTGGGATCATGACCTGAGCCGAAGGCAGACGCTTAACTGACTGAGCCACCCAGGTGTCCCAGAGGAATAGATATTTTGATTCTAGTAATGACAATTGACACTTGAACAATGCAGGGTTAGGAGCACCAACCCCCAGCACAAATCCGTGTATAACTTTTGACTGTCCTCCAAAACTTAACTACTAATAGCCTTCTGTTGACCAGAAGCCTCACCAATAACATAAGCAGTTGATTAAAACATATTTTATATGTTCCATGTATTCTTACCATAAAATAAGCCAGAGAAGAGAAAGTGTTATTAAGAAAATCCTAAGGAAAAGAAAATATATTGACAGTACTGGAGTGTATTTATAAAAAAAAATCTGTGTATAAGTGGATCCACAAAGTTCAAACCGTGTTGTTCAGGGGTCAACTATATTTTACTTTTTGATTGTTTTGAGGGATTTTAAGAAAAAAAATTTAAATAGGACCGAATTATAAACACCAGCTTTTACTCATTGAAGTGTGGCCATAAATTTATGTTTCTTTGATCTTGTAAAATATGAGTTTCCACCCAGCATTTTACCTGTTAAGATTTCAGATTCATGACCCAAAGTATCTTTTCTTTTGCCTTCCTCTTACATCAGGTTGGCCTGTTGGTTTATTGGAGTTATCTCAATCTTATGTTCAGTTGAAGCTCCTCTGGTTGTGATTATTTCTAGGTCAGAATACCATTGGATTTGCCAAGAACTAAGAAATCAGTAGTGCTTTTGTTTAAATTCTCTTAACGGGTACTTCTGAATGAGTTTTGGTATTGTCATTGTTTTAGATGGTTGTCAAAATAGCAGAGAGCTATGAGTTATTATTACTTGATAATTCATGTTTGTTTGGTGCACTTGATGTTAGGCTGGGTTTAGGGTTCCTGAGGACCTTTATTTTAGCTCTTTGCTTTCTTCTATTCTTGCGTTTTTTATTGCCACCTACATGACTCAGATTTTAGGTTTCCTTTTCCCCTGCCTCCTCTTTGTTGGTTTGGTACTTTCAATTCTCAATGTTCTCTGAGGTACTCACCTACATTTCTGCTGGCGTCCTCAAGGTCAGTCCATCTGTCAACTCTGGTCATTCTTTGTGATCTGACTGTATCTAGTTTCTTAGGTGCATGAGTTTGGTATTGATTCTTCTTTTTTTATTCAAGAATAATTAACAGTACAGTGCTACATTAGCGTCAGGTGTACAACGAAATGGTTCAACAGTTCTGTACATTACTCAGTGTTCACCATGGCAAGTGTACTCTTAATCCTCTTTATCTATTTCACTCCTCCCCCCACCCCTCCCCTCTAGCGACCCCTCTGTTCCCTGTTTTTAAGAGACTGTTTTTTTTTGTCTGTCTCTTTTTTCCTTGTTCGTTTGTTTAGTTTCTTAAATTCCACATATGATTGAAGGCATATGGTATTTGTCTTTCTCTTTTTGACGTCTTTCACTTAGCATAATATCCTCTAGGTCTATCATCTGTATTGTTGCAAATGGCCAGAGGTCATTCATTTTTATTGCTGAGTCATATTTGTGTGTGTGTGTGTGTGTGTAGTATTGATTCTTGGCAGCCTTCTCTACACACCCATGCTTAGCAACCTCCAACTTTCTCATGTCCCCTCTGTCTGCACTCGAAGAAATGTTATTCCTTTCACGGTCACTTCATGTTCAGTGGAAGGGGTCTTCACTGACTTGTCAGATTAACCTGAGCAGCTGGGAAGCTGACTTTTAGTTCCTCATCCTTTGCTCATTTATAGCACATGAGTCACTATGCTGACCAAAGGGCAGCTGTGATATTTGTAGACCTGTTGATGCCAGTCAAACTGGTATTGTAATTACCTAACTTAATAATATACAGATAAATGAGCAAAGAGAATTGTTCTATGAAAACTAAGGTGAACACTTTGGAAAGGCTAGTTACATAAAAAAGGAAATGAAGTTGAATCAGATTCGGGCAAGATAACTGTAGAAGACTAGAGGTGGAGGAACCTAAAAATCTAGGAGTCCGTACTTAGTGCTCCATGGGGGGCTGAGTTCTCCCTGTGCTTAGAGAAACTGATATATATGGTTGACTTTGATGTAGGAAAAGTGGGCATAGAATTCTGGTCCACAGGAAAGATCTCGTTGGCCCCAAGGTACAAGTTTGGTGGCTCTCAAAGTGTTGTTTATAGCAAGTGACTGGGGGCTTGGATGGGGAGGGGGGAATCACAGTAAAAGTCATGGTAACTGTATCTTTATTACATGAGTTGTTTTAAATGATACGCATTGGCTCTTAGGTACTGAGAATGGGAGAATCAGAGTTCTTGTTCTTCCTCTTTCCTTCCCCGCCCTTGTCTTCCTAATTTCCGCTAGTTGTAGCTTTTCAACATTGTAAGGCACATAGCATTGGCCTCTATTGTCGTTGTGCGCCCCCCCCCCACCCCCCCCAGCCGTGGCCCTACCTGTAAGCAGACTCAGTGCTCAGGGTCGATCTCTCTGCCCTCACCTCTTGGCTGGCAGAGGTGTTTCCTTTTGTAGATTTCTCCAAAAAGACTCATGGGAACAGTGTTTTCCATGCTGTCGCTCTGGATCAGCAGCCCCCTGGGTACAGCTCTTGGGTTTCACTGCCTCTCATTGGCAGTTGTGTAGGTACTGCATCTTTTTATGCTAGCACTGAATTTTACTGGGGAAATTTTTTTAAAAAAATTTTTTATTGTTATGTTAATCACCATACATTACATCATTAGTTTTAGATGTAGTGTTCCATGATTCATTGTTTGTGCATAACACCCAGTGCTCCATGCAGAATGTGCCCTCCTCAATACCCATCACCAGGCTAACCCATCCTCCCACCCCCCTCCCCTCTAGAACCCTCAGTTTGTTTTTCAGAGTCCATTGTCTCTCATGGTTCGTCTCCCCCTCCGATTTCCCCCCCTTCATTCTTCCCCTCCTGCTATCTTCTTTTTTTTTCCTTCTTGACATATATTGCATTATTTGTTTCAGAGGTACAGATCCGAGATTCAACAGTCTTGCACAGTTCACAGCGCTTACCAGAGCACATACCCTCCCCAGTGTCCATCACCCAGTCACCCCATCCCTCCCACCCCACCCCCCACTCCAGCAACCCTCAGTTTGTTTCCTGAGATTAAGAATTCCTCATATCAGTGAGGTCATATGATACATGTCTTTCTCTCTTTGACTTATTTTGCTCAGCATAATACCCTCCAGTTCCATCCACGTCGTTGCAAATGGCAAGATCTCATTCCTTTTGATGGCTGCATAATATTCCATTGTGTATATATACCACCTCTTCTTTATCCATTCTTCTGTCGATGGACATCTTGGCTCTTTCCACAGTTTGGCTATTGTGGACATTGCTGCTATAAACATCAGGGTGCAGGTGCCCCTTCGGATCCCTACATTTGTATCTTTGGGGTAAATACCCAGTAGTGCAGTTGCTGGGTCGTAGGGTAGCTCTATTTTCAACTTTTTGAGGAACCTCCATACTGTTTTCCAGAGTGGCTGCACCAGCTTGCATTCCCACCAACAGTGTAGGAGGGTTCCCCTTTCTCCGCATCCCCGCCAACATCTGTCATTTCCTGACTTGCTAATTTTAGCCATTCTGACTGGTGTGAGGTGATATCTCATTGAGGTTTTGATTTGGATTTCCCTGATGCCGAGCGATGTTGAGCACTTTTTCATGTGTCTGTTGGCCATTTGGATGTCTTCTTTGGAAAAATGTCTGTTCATGTCTTCTGCCCATTTCTTGATTGGATTCTTTGTTCTTTGGGTGTTGAGTTTGATAAGTTCTTTATAGATTTTGGATACTAGCTGGGGGAATTTTCAAGAGTTTGCCCCTCTTTTACGTGATTTGATCTTTTTGCCTGGTTGCAGAAATCTTACCCTCAGGGTCTGTCTTGGCACTGACTGTTCTGGGCCAGTTTTTCCTGGGATACAGTGTGTCCTTTCAGTATGTGGATACTTTTGTTTCAGAAACATCTGGAAGTAGATCTTCATGGAATGTTTATGAGCAACTCTGCCTGTTTGTTTGCTTCAGTTACAGTTCTCCTTTCTGCGCATGCTGCTGGCCTTGGCTGTCTTCCGTAACTCCTGTTCGCGCTCTCTTCCGTTGAGAACCCCTTTCCCGTTTCATTGTATGTGCTTTTGTCCATGTCCCTCCGTTTTGTTCCTCACCATGCTTTCCACAGTGTCTCTTCTCCCTTTTGTTCCTTTTTGTTTTACCCTCATTTCGGTTCATTTTTTCCTTCCACTTCCCTGAGCTGTGCTAGTTGATGCCTTCTCTTCTCCCCGTCTCTCCCTACCTCTCCCGTGAGCGCTTGCTCTTCTACTCTGAGCTCTTTTTTTTTTGTCAGAGAGAGAGAGCACAAGCAGGGGGAGTGGCAGGCAGAGGGAGAAGCAGACTCCCCGCTGAGCAAGGAGCCCGATGCAGGACTCGATCTCAGGACCCTGGAATCATGACCTGAGCTGAAGGCAGATGCTTAACTGACTGAGCCACCCAGGTGTCCCTCTGCTCTGAGCTCTTGCTTCATGGTTTTCTTTTATCAATTTTGCAAAAGATTTTATTGCTGTTCATCTGCTCTGCAGCAGCGTTTTCCAGTGTGTAGTCTTAGTCTGCCTTTTGGTTTTCCAGTTTCTTCCCTAATTTTTTTTGTTGTATCTCTGTATATATCCTGTGCAGATTTCATTTTTATAACTCCTCTTTAAATAGTGAGTTTTTCAGGGACTAGCTCTTTGCGGGATGCTTGTATAGAAGAGGTACCAAGTCTGCGTGCCATGCTCGCTGCAGCTGTTCTCATGATTCAAGGTTCTGGGTGAGTTCATTTACCCTTTCTCTCTCTCCAGCCAGCAGAGATAGGCATCTGTGAGCTTTTCCACGATGCAGATGCTGCCACAGAGTTTAACTCTGTGAGGCAAATATAGCTGGTTTGTGTGGTTTCCTAGCTCCAGGGCCATGGACATTTCTGCCTCTCAAAACCAGGAATCTGTTTGGTCCCAGAGAGCGTGTCCTTTACCTACAAGAAGTCTGTCTGGACAGCTCTTTCTCTCCAGCTCTTGTGTCCCCTCTCCGTAGTATCCGTTCTTTTCTTTCTCTAAAGGAAAGGAACCTTGTTTGAGCTCCCTGCCTTTGACAGCTTTTCTAGCTGTTTTAGAGTCTGGGATTTGGGTTGTCTTCCAGTTTTGTTGAAATTGGGAGTTTGCATTTTTATTTATTTCTCCTGTTTGCACTTAGAACACATCTTGAATAGCATTTTAAAATTATGATTTCATGATGCAGTGTTCAAATCAGAACTCTTAACTGACATTTTCTGTTAACCAGTGGCTGGTCCCCATGATATTCTGTATTAGGCTTTCTGCTACACCTTCTCCATCCAGCCTCCACCACCACACTGCCTTCCACCTTCTAAGCACCTAAAGCCCCAGGAATATGCTACTCAGACTTACGAAAAGCCTTTTCATTCAGTCAGTATGCCTCCTCCTCACTGGGCAGTATTCTAGGCCTTGGGGATAGAGCATGGAAGAATTCATACAAGATCTCTGACATACCAAAGGCAAGTCTTAAAATGATTCTGTTTGGACTAGGGGTAAGGGATGGACAGGGCAGAAGACACAGTTTGGGATTTTGACGCATCACGGGGGAAAGGGTGCAGAACATGAGGTTCGGAGCCAGACAGACCTAGCCCCATTACTCTGTCCTGCTTCTGATACGTGTGACATCAGAATAGCTAATTGACGTTTCCATATTTCACTTTCCTCATATATAAAGTGAAGGTCATATTACCTACCTCACGTGAGTATCGTAAAATTAAATAAGTTACATATGAAGTGCTCATCATGTAGTAGATGCTCAACAAGTACTACTTCCCCATGAAGAAGGGGCTCATTAAACAAAAGGAATAAAATACTAGGAGTACTGGTAAATTTTATGTTACATAAAATTTACCATCTTCATTTTGAAGTGTCCAGTTGAGTAGTGTTAAGCACATTCATGTGGTGGTGTGACCCCTCTCCAGAATTCATCTTGCCCAACTAAAACTCTGTTCCCATCATGTTCCCATTAAACAAGTTCCCATCTCCTCCCACCTTAGCCCCAGCAACCACCGTTCTACTTTATACCTCTGGTTTTGACTACTAGGTACCTCACATAAGGAGGTCATGCTGGATCTGTCCTTCTGTCTCTGGCTTATTTCACTTAGTATAATGTCTTCAGGGTTCGTCCATGCGGTAGCAGGTGTCCGAGTTTTCTCCTTTTTTAAGACCGAATAATACTCCTTTGTATGCATACGTCACATTCATCCTTTTCTCCTTTTATCCATCAATGGGCACTTGGGTTGCTCCTGCCTTTTGGTTATTCTGTGGATAATGCTGCTGTGATGATAGGTGTACAAGTATCTTTTGGAAACTTTTGTTTTAATTCCTCTGAGTATATGCCCAGTGGCGGAATTGTTTGATTATACAGCTATTCTATTTTTAAAAAATTTTTTGAGAAACAACCATACTGTGTTCAGAGGCTGATGTCTTGATGGGGAAATATAAAGAGTATAAGTTCCCCAACAAGTAATTTTAAGATCAGTCTTATTTGACATTTTGTTAATTATCTAGATATGAGCGTTTTGCCATCAAATCTCCATTTGCATTTAAGTAATGAAATAATTCCTATTGTATAAAATTTAAGAATGCTGCATGAGTGTGTCTATGTAGACAGAAAAGTGATTTGTAAAACTCAATGTAGGCAAATATACTTTGTGTTTACACATATGCTTTTTTAAGATTTTGCTTATGTATTTAGAGAGAGAGCACACAGTGGGGAGGGGCAGAGGGAGAAAGAGAATCTCAAGCAGACTCCCTGCTGAGCACGGAGCCCGACGAGGGTCTGGATCTCACCACCCTGAGATCATGACATGAGCCGAAATCAAGAGTCAGAGGTTAACCGACTGAGCCACCCAGGCGCTCCAAAACATACACTTTTATTACACTTCCTCCCTGAGGCCAGAAGATGTACCCTGGTTATATATCAGTTAATGCATTCCCTCCACTTTACTATGGGCAAAATACGGAGAACTGATGTGCCAGAGAGCTTCATGTGTCAAAAATGCACACGAACAAGCACACAGACACACGGACACATCTTTTGTCTTGACTCTTTGTTGCCTACAGAGTAGATTAACCCTCAAATCCTCCATGGTCCAGTCTAGACGCTAGGCCAGTGTGTCTCAACTGGGGGCGATTTCGCCAGGAGACATTTGACCATGTCTGGAAGCATTTTTGGTTGTCCCAGCTGGAGGGGTGCTACTGGAATCTAGTGAGCAGAGCCCAGGGGTGCTTCCGAACATGCTACAATGCACAGCCCTCCTCCCCAACAGAAAATTAGCCAGCCCCAAATGGCAGTAGTGCCCAGACTTTAGGCCCAGACTACCTTGTCAGCATTGTCTCCAGCCTCTTGGTAAATCTGCCATGCCAGCCAGATCCTGGTGCTCCTTCTACCCAACACCAGCTGAATTGCTTCCTCCAGGGCCTTTCACCTCAGCGTCCTCCTCCGATGTCAGAGCCCAGCTCAGTCCTCTCGCCATCTCCATGAACCTCTCTGGGCTCTCCAGCCACTGCCCTCTTCCTTCTCAGACTGCTAATTTGGCACTTAATTAACAATAGAAGGTGGTACCTGTGATCTTCCCAGCATGACTGAAAGCACCTTGAAGGCCATGTTGATATGATTTGATTTGAAAGAGGAAGCCCCACTCCCCCTTATGGACCCCAGCGGGCACCTCTGACCTGACCCTCTGGGGGTTTCCATGGCAGCCCTCCCGCTACCGTGGGCCGCAGCGGTTGAGTCAGCACCACGGCTCCGCAGGCACAGCAGTCGAGCACACCGAGAGTCACCTTTGTTGGGGAGTCCTGGCTAGATGGAACCCGAGCCCAGGTGTGAGCCTGGTACCCAGGCGAGTATTCGTGCTGAGCCTGGTTTCTTACCCGAGCTCTAAGAAAGGGATGCGGGCAAGTACAAAGAAAGGTGCCCATTTTGCCGCCAGCGGAGCCCAGGCGGAAGGGTCTATCTTAGGAAGCCTGGGAGACATCCCACTGGGCAGGGCTTGCTCTCCCACAGCTGGACGGACGGAATGCATCCGTGATGATGGTGATGATGATACTGGTAATGACAGCCATCCTGATGCACCAGAACCTGTTGTGGGGCAGACGCCAGGCCAGGTGTTTGATAGAGGTTATCGCGCTCAGTCCTCACCACGGTTCTGGAAGGAAGCTGGAGGACTGAAAGGATAATTTGCCCAAGATCACCCAGCTAACAGAGCAGAGCTGAAATTTTAAACAAGGTCCGTCTGACTTCAGAGCCTGTGCTCTCAGCCACCACCTCCCTGCCTCGAGTGTGGCCAGGCAGTTCCGCAGGTAAGAATGAGCTATCACTGCTCATGGAAGAGATTCATGCTAGGGAATGCCAGGGCGTGGGGGCCATCCGTGTGGGCTCACTTGAGAGGTGGATGACCCAGGGGCTCAGGTGTCTGTTGGGAATCAGGAGCTGGTGTGTCAGGTCCGGCTGCTGGGCTGGTGCCGGAAAGGCCCATGAGGTCTCCGTTAGGGCCACACCCCAGCTACCACGGGGTGCTCTAACCCTTCTTATTTTTGCTTCCCTTCTAGGTGCACTACATCCTTCAGGAGGTGGTGATGGGTGGGATGGTGTTGGAAACCAACATGAATGAAATCGTGGCTCAGATTGAAGCTCAAAACAGGCTGGAGAAATCCGAGGTGAGTGCACAGCTGTACTTTTGCCCCGGCTGGTTCCAACAGCCTGGGGCAGAAGGAGGAATGGATACATGTGTTGGTTTGTGTTGCTGGGAAACCTTAGGGATGTTTTTGCTCCTCTTTCTTCTTTGAGTCCATCAAAACCAATTGACTTGAAGGCCAGTGCTGAAAATTAAACATGTAAGAATTAAGGTTAAAAGTGTGAATGGAAAAGTCAGATGGCACAGGAAGACAAACAGCTCTGGGCTTGGGGGATTATGGCCCATGTTTGTGGTTTGTCATTCCTCCTTTCAAAGCTACACGTTCCCTGGAGGGAGACAGAATGCCCTTCTCAGGTCCCAGCGTGGTTTCCTAGTGCTGTGGCAGTCTGATCTCCCAGCGGCCATTTCTCATGGTGTCTTTCAGAACCTCGGAGTTGCCAGTTGCCTTATTTCCAGTTAGCCTTCTACTCAGCTGCAGTAGAGTATGGGCTGGGTTTGCAAATAACGTACCCCAGCCCACCCCCACATAGTGCTCACAGTCGGGGCACCTGGCTGGCTCAGTCGGTGGAGTGTGTGACTCCTGATCTTGGGGTTGTGAGTTCAAGCCCCACGTTGGGCATAGAGATTACTTTAAAAAAAAAAAGAAAATGTTCACAGTTACTTCTGTCCTACCCCTCTGAGGTCTCTCCATCACCTCCATCAGCCTTCCTGGAGAGTAGAGGCTCCAGGCATACACCTTCACATGTGGCAGAAATAGCAGAATAAGTTACCTCGTTAATGAGCTGAGCGTCTTCAAGAGCTTCATTGCTCCTTGTAACAGAACTTGATCTTGCAAAACCAGGAATTCCTCTGTCTGTGAGGTCTGGCGGTCCTGCTGAAGAAGCTTTTCCAGACCACAGCTAGAGTGGCACGACAGTTCTTTGAGGGAGGCAGGCCGGGAAGCTTCCAGGAATAGTAAGTGAGTCAGAGGCAAGGGGTTTGGAAAGCAGAAGAATGGAGACGTGCTGGGCAAGAGTAGAACTGGAGTCAGTCTCCTGAAAGCAGTCGGTAAGGAGGAAATGGTTCTGAGAGTCTTGTCGGCTTCTCCCCTTCTCTGCGCACTGCAGGTGAGCCAGAGGGGAGCACCGACCGTGGCCGCCTTCCTCTGTGTTTGTTACCAGCCCTTCCGTGGCCGTGGGTACATCAGACCCATGTCCTTCCTCCCATCTTGCTGCCACATGACATTTCCAAAGCCAGCTCTTTCCCATCTCACAGTGTTCGTTGGCAAGCAGTTGCCCTAAGCTCTGACTTTCCTTTTCCTTGTAAGAGTTTCCCTGTGATTGCACTTGTCTCTAAGAGTCAGCCTCTTCAGGAAGGGTTTTGTCTTGGAGCCTGAAAAGGGCCCCCAATACTATGACTCGGTTGAACCATCTCAGGTTATTGCAGCAAAGCACCTGCAGTGTTCTGGGCACTGTTAGGTGCTGGGGCTACAACACTGCGTAAGCCACAGCCCCTCCGGGAGCACAGAGCGCAGGTCCCTACCCCATGGCTCCCGTCAGCCTCGAGATCGTCGTGTTGGCTACCTTTGAGGAATAAGGACGAAAAATCAAAACACGCATTGTGTGTGTGCAGTGTGGACGCTTTCCAGGTCTCCGTCGCTTGTGTTTCTAAGCATTAGGGAGATGACACTGAGTGTGTGTCTCATGCCCCTTCCCATTTCTCCTCAGGGTGGCCTTTCAGCAGCCCCTGCCCGGGCCGTGTCTGCTGTGAAAAACATCAATCTGCCGGAGATTCCTCGGAACATCAACATTGGTGATCTCAACATCAAAGTCCCCAACCTGTCCCAGTTTGTCTGAGGGCCCACGGCTACTGAACTGCAATCCTTGAAGCAAGCCAAGCCAGTCCTGCCGCAGACCCCACTCTGAGACTTAGAAGGGTCAGGCCCTGGGCCCTGCCCCCTGCTGCCGTGGAGTCGGGGCCGGGGGGGCGTCCCGGGTTCACGGCTAGCGTGGGCTTGGTTCTCACATGTGCCGCCTGCCGGCCTCTGATACATGTGGCCACTGCAGATGTGGGGGGGCCCCCGGCTTACTCCGTGGGGCTCCACGTGCCCGAGCCACTCGTACCTTTACCTCCCGCATGTAGCCACTCCCAGGGACTGGGCACTGTCTGGGGGTCCACCTGCTTCCTAGAACCCACCACTAGGACATTCTCTGCCTAGAGTCTTCATCCTTAGCACCGCCATGCTTCTGAGGTCCTATAGCATTCACTCTTGCTAACGAGGTGCCATAGCTAGAACAGGGCCGACCCTTCAGATTAGGGTATGTGGTGAGTGGCAAACAAGGGCAGAGTTTGATGAGAACCAGAGAGTTGCCTCCTGGCTCTACTAGGGTTGTCATGCCCAGAGTCCTTTCGTCTAGGCAAGTTTCCTGGTTCCCACCACCTACGGAATATGTTTCCCTCACTGTCACAGTCCTAGCTCTGTTTGCACAGGACTTGATCCAGATCATGAACCTGATACATGCTGGTAGGGAGAGCACCCCCTTCCCCACGGCTGTTTCTCCAGCTCAGCCACAAGGTCCCTTATCAAAGGGGAGAAGCCCTGCGTCTGTGGAGGGCAAAGCTGACATGTGGAATATCTCAGAATTATGACTCTTTCCAGGTTTAAATACATTCTTCTCATGAGGAGCAGATGGGTCAGTTGCTGTGTTATAAATGATGAATTTTCTCCATACAGGAAAGCCACTGCCATCTACACCCGCTTGTGGAGCAGGAGGGCCTGAGCTGGGATCACTTGTTCTAGAACTGGCACTGGGAAGGCTGGGGACACGGGAAGCGTGCCGGCCAAGACTGGTGGCAGCGCCGCGTCTTCTCCCTAGTGTGGGAGCAGTCCCTCCCTGAGCTCTGCTTATGGGCCCACGCTGTTCCCCACCAGGTGACTGGCTTTGGAAAGCTGTGGGTTTTTACACGTGATGAGAATCTTTCTTTCTGTGGGTAACTTAGAGCTCAGACTGCGCCTTAGAGTGGTGCCTCTTCCAGCACCACCTCGGGTGCCGGTCTCAGGGCCTTGGGGAGCTCACCGCACCGTCACAGCAGTCTCCCGGTTCGGGGGTTTCTCGTGCCTGCTGGCCGGGGGCCCAGGCTCTTCGCCCAAGTCTGCTGCTGCTGCAGAGCCCATCTGAGACGGCGCCCGCGGGACCACCGTGCTTCTGTGCTTGGTGCCCAGTGCTCCCTGCGGCCTCTTGTCCTCACTCTTTCAGGCCCTCCCTGGTAGCCTCGGAGGCGAGTGTGCTGATCAGAAGGTAGGCTCTCTTCTGTTGGAAGAGAGAGATGGAGGTCACTCTATCTGATGTCACCGCTGATAGCATTCTTTGAAGGGTTTAATTTTTTTTTAACAGACATTTCAGGGCATTCACATCCCTCTTGCACATTTGCTAAATGTGGAATAAGAAAGAAGGAAGAAGACTGATGTTTACTTTGCACGTACTGGAAGGCAGTGTGAGCAGGATCCTTCCACAGCCCTTATAACAGACATTATTGTCTTCATTTTGCAGGTGAAGAAAGTAAGACTCAGAGAGGTCAAGTCACCTGCTTTTGGTTACACAGGGCTAAGAATTGAGACTCTGCTTGCCTAAATCCAAAGTCCATTTTCTTTCACTGCTCAGCAATGGCTTCTCCCAATTTTATCCTCTTTGTTACAGATAAGGAAACCGAGTCTGAGGGAGGTTAGTAGCTTCTTACAAACCCTGATCAAACCGAGCCAGTTTGCTCACGGGACCAGTGACGGTGTCATAGAGGGCGAGAGCTGGAGGCCCTCTGTGCTGGACTGATGAGGGGACAGCAGCCCAGAGTGTTAGGTGTTGTATTGAGAGTCACAAAGCTAGAGCCTAGTCACTTTTCTTGAGTTTATTTCTTTGTTTTGTGGTTTCATGTATTACTTCAGGACAGCTGGGTGCCCTGCATTGCCCGGGACAACCTTCCAGTGTTCTTAGCTGCCAGAGACCGTTGCTTTCTGCCCTGTTCCCACAAACCACTGACTGGTCCCATAGACCCCCAGCAAGTCAGCATCCCAATCACATCCCTCAAACTGCCTCTAAAAGTGGCCTAAAACTTCAGCCTGCTTTGCTTTTTTTTTTTTTTTTAAGATTTTATTTATTTATTTGACAGAGAGAGAGACAGGGAACACAAGCAGGGGGAGCGGGAGAGGGAGAAGCAGGCCCTCCAACAAGCAGGGAGCCTGATGCGGGGCTCGGTCCCAGGACCCTGAGATCATGCCCTGAGCTGAAGGCAGACGCTTAACAACTGAGCCACCCAGGTGCCCCCAGCCTGCTTTTTTATTTGGAAAACTCCATCTCTTTGGACAAACCACAATAATTGTTCACTAACTACTTGAAGTTGCCTGCAAATCCAGCTAGATCTCTAATCTGCTACCAGCAAAACCATAAACTTTTCTTTTTTAACTGAAAGGAAATTGTATGCCTTTTTTGAAGAAGGATACAGATTGTGCTGCTTGAGAGATGTGAGTTATGAAAATAGGGACTGGACCTAAATTTGGGAGTCCCTGGCTCCGGACGGTTTACACTGAGGGTTTCCTGAAATGGGACAGAATACTGGGTTTCCAGTGCTCACTGCCCCTAATTAAAATCTGAAATTCTTCTGTTATGCTGCTTCTAAGTGCCTGGTGCATGTCAGGCTCAGCTTCCTGATCTTGTCTCTGCTGAGGACCTCTGAGTGCCCACACTGAGTGACTGGCAGTCTGAATTTGTAGTGACTGGAGTTGGTGACTGTGTTATATGGAATATTTAAAAGACAAGAGCCCATTTCCCACCGCTAGCAGCCCCCATCATGCCCTTCTGGCCATGCTCTAAACAGCCTTAGTTCAAGCTGCTGTAACAAAAAGACCTTAGACTGGGTGGTTGAACAAACATTCCTCACAGTTCTGCGGTCTGATCAAGATCAGGATGCCAGCAGATTTGATGTCTAGTGAGAACCTGCTTCCTATTCCGTAGACTGCCGTCTTCTTGCTACGTCCTCACGTGGCCGAGAAAGTTCTGGGTTCTTCATCCCCTTATAAGGGTGCCAGTCCCATTATGGGACTCCACCCCCATGACCTCATCCAAATCTAATGACCTACCAAAGGCGCCCCTCCAAATACCATCACATTGGGGATTAGACTTCAGTATCAGAATCTGGGGGACACAGATGTTCATCCATACAGGGCACCTAATTCCTTACCTTTCCTCTTGGCCTGGTCATAGCCCTGTGCTTGTTACATTGAGGATTAAGTTGGGATATCTTGAGTCTTCTCAAGTCCCTGTTATTCAGGCCTCTGCCACTTACAGAGCCAGCCCTTCCCCGCCCCCACCCCCACTTCCGTGGAGCCACCCTAGCGAAGTGCTCTGGCCCCAGCTCCACCAGAAAACCAGGGGAGCATGCCGGCTAAATCCTGTCTTGTGGATCAGCCTCCCCGTCCCCAAGATTGATTTATTTACTTTAGAGAGAGAGAGCACAAGCAGGGGGAGGGCTGGGGGTGGGGAGAGAGAGAGAAGCAGACTCCCTGCCCAGTGGGGAGCCCAACTCGAGGCTTGAGATCACGACCCAAGCCGAAACCAAGAGTTGGACCCTCAACTGATTGATCCACCCAGGCACCCCTGAACCAGTCTGAGGGGGTTTCCTTAGTATAGCCATCTGTCTATGGCTTTCCAAATAGGATGCATCAGTGGTGCCTGAAGATAAAACTGGGAGTGAATGTGATAGCCAGGATGGAGAGCCACTTAAGTATGAGAGCAACCCAGAGGTGTTGTCAGCTCCCAGCGAGCGCCCTGCTCTTCAGCTTCCCATGCGTTCTGCCCTGCCTCCCGGGTTGCCTGTCTCACTGCGCACGGTTAGTCAAGTGCCCACACACACCCATGTGCCACCTGGCCCATGCTCACAGGCTGCCAAGTGGCTGTCCCCCTGCTCGAGACTTTGCTCTGTGTGGAGCACAGAAAAGCTCCCATCTACTGTGTTCTGTCAGCCGTCGGCAGATATGCAGACAGGCCCCCTTTAAGGAAATAGTTCCATGGAAATGATTAATCTTTTCCAAAAGACTGCACATTCTTTCCTATTTCAGTGAATCAATGTTTTTAAAAGGAAATATATTCATGTAGTTCAAAATTTAAGGTAACCGAAGGCTGTTAGCCAGATTCCCACCCTGTTCCCACAAACCACGAAGCCCCTACCTCTGATAGCAACAAGTGTTTCCAATTTAAAGGATTAAGAAATAAAGTCCCTGGATTTTTATTACCAAAACCAAGAGTGTTCTCTTTCTGAAAGAGTTACGTTCTTTTTGACCTTGGTGATTGGCCTTAGCCTGTTACAGCCATGCCACCCCCTGGACAGAGGAGGGGCCTCTCAGACCACCCCACATAAAGGAGCTCCCCTACTTCTGCCTCCCTACCCCAGCGCTGCACTTTGTTTTTCCATGGCACTCCAGCATGCTGTATATTTGGATTGTAACTACTGTCTGTCCCCCGCTAGGATGTATGCCCCCCAGGGGCGGGGTTCACCCCTCGTTCGGTGCTGTGTGGACAGCGCCTGGTGCATGCTGCTCAGTCAGGAACTGGTGAGTGAGTGAGGGCTGAGGGAAACAGCGGTTCCCTCTTACGAGAACATGTAGCTTGTGCTCTCCGGGGCCCTGTGCTTAGTCCTTTGGGAAGGAGAACCAGGGCAGTAGCGTTGGGAGTAGCGGGAGGGGAGGGACCAGGTGAAGGCCTGTGAAGGCTGAGGGAGAGGAGAAAGGCAAAGCTGATGACTGAGGAACCCAAGTGACGGGAGGACCGGCAAAGGTGTTACTTGAGAGAGGAGGAGGTGGTTTGGGAGGAAGAGAGAGCCAGAGTTCGGATGTGGACACGTTAGATTGGAGTTGCCTGAGAGTAGCTGGGGCAGACGTCCACCAGCCAGCTGGGAGCCTGGGAGTGGCCAGGAGAGGAAATGGGCTGAAGCTGTGGGGGCGAGCAATGTGGCCGAGAGATGACGGGAGGGTGAGGACACAGCCGTGGGCAGGGGAAGGGAGAGGAGAGAGTGGAGCAACCTCACGTCAAGGGAGGGGCCTTCAGTGGGAGAGACCAAGGGGTTGGGGACTAAGAAGACATGGCCTCTGAGCTCGCAGTTGTCCCCAAGTGAGTCAACACAGCGAGGGAACTTGAAGGGTGGTTCTAGCGAAGTGGCAAGGCGGTCATGTAGGAGTGTGGGTCATAGCCCCACTCTGGGACGCACAGAGCCTGCAGAAGGTCAGCGTCTGCAGCCAGAAAAGCAGGAACCAGGTACTCCTGCCTCAGCGTTGTGAGGGTTAACTGAGAGAACTGCCGTAGACCATGGAGGGCCCCCTAAACTGGCTGCCATCACCCCGGGGGCGTTTAGCAGAGGGAGTGGCAGAAGATGCGGGAAGCCAGGAGGTTTGGTGGTGCTGGGAGGGAAGATGACAGAAGGCGGGAGGCGAGCCAGGGTGGGCCTCCCAAGACAGGCGGCTGGCCTGGCCCCACCAGTGAGGCCAGGCTCATATCCAGAGGCCTCCACTGGATAAAGTGGTAGCAGAAGTGGGGAGGCTCTGGAAAGCAAAACTTTTCTTAAAATGAGGAGCAAGCTTCTCTGATCGGTAGGACGTGAAGTGTGGGAGACACGGCCTGGAACCCCCAGTCAGCAGGAAGGTGAGCGGTGCTGCAGGCACAGTGGAAGGAGTCTGTTTGGCCAGGACTGGGGTGAGGGCCTCTGGTCAAGCAGGCCTGGCTGCTTCCCATGAGAATTGGGATCTTTGGGCCTTTGCTAGAGCAAATCTTACATTGTTCAACTCTGACATCAGCCTGGCCTCCTGAGAGCCTTAGGAACAGGGATGCCCTCCTCTGCCTCCTAGGATTGGGCCACAGCTTCAAGAGGGCAGGTTGAACAGGTAGATTTCTCAAGGACTGGGGTTCACTGGTCCTCCAGATTGAGGTGATCCTCAAAATATTTGCCCACCAGCATGGCTCAGGCACTGACCGATCAGAGTGGAGGTACCAGACAGGGAGTGGGGGTGTTACTGGTTGTCCATGTTGGCCTTGACCAGGAAGGACCCTGCCTCTTCGGAGGCAACAGAAGAGAAAACCCAGGAGGCAGCCACTTCTTTACCAGCCTGGGTGCAGCCAAGATGAGCCCCTGGGTTTGCCTGTGTGGCTTGGTGAGTCAGCGTGCCTCCTCCAACGTGGGGCAGTGCCATGGGAGGGGGCCTTCCCACACCCCATCTCTGGACCCTCACAAGCCCGCAGTGAGGCTGGAGGCCAAGAGACAGCCACAAAGCCAAGGCACGCCCCACGGCCAGAGACCACTACTTTTGCCCTGGGCAGACTGGGCGTGAAGCTCTCCTCCAGCCTCTTGGTCCTGAGCACTGGGCCCTGAATGCCCTTCCTTTGACTCCTCCCCAAGCCTCTGGGTAGTGCCCAGCTGGCCGCCCGCCACACGACTCTCGCTCGGGCAGCCTGGCATGAGGTAGCTGCCTCATGCCAGGCTGAGGTGGCGGCGACACGTATAGCCGGGGAAGTAATCCTTCCTTGCTCGGGAAACTGAGACAAGCTACTATTTGAACTGTCAGCTGCTTAGCCAGCTTTCCTGGAGCTTCCTTTGTGTGGCTGGGAGGTATGCCGGCTGCTTCCCCGGCACCCATCCCCTGGGAGGAGGCTCCCACCCCGATGCTGGCCTGGGGCACTTTGGGGCCTTTTCTGCTGAAATTCCCCTCCTGAATGTCCCAGCCTCCTCCTGCTTCCTCTCCAGCAGCTGGGCCCTCCTGTGCCCAACCCATCAGCTGTTTAAGTGCATGACGATGTAACAGCTTTGGAAGGAAATCCCAAGGTCCAAAGTCTATGCCAAACAGGCAAGCGCCACAGTGATGCTCCCTGGCACCGAGCAGCACCTGGCTCAGGTTGACAGCCCAGAGGGGGCCTCCCTGTCAGGTGCACCGGAGCTGCAGGGCTCGGGGTCATACCTCACTCCCAGCCCCCAGCCCCCAGCCCCCAGCCCAGCCCTGCGGAGCTGCTCTGGGCTCCTGTGGCCCCAGAAAGGCCACGGACCCAAGGCCGGGCTGGGCTCCCCTGGCCTCCCAGTGACCTCTAGCTCCCATGTGTCCTCAGAGGTGGTGCCTTTGTTCTGAAACTGCAGTCCCCAGCCTTGTCCCTGGTTGAAGCCTCAGGTGGCCCAGCCCCTATGTTCTCACCCCTTCAGAGCCCCCAGGGTTAAGCCCCCTCCCTGGGAGCCCACTGCCCACCAGTCGCAGATACTGTCTGATAACCAACTGATTGTCCTGGAACCCGCATGTCACCCCCACGTCCCCCCCATCCCCTTCCTGGACACCATCGCAGCCCCTCTGCTGTTGCTCTACCCCCCCTTTGCCTCCTCATGGCCTGTTTTATCACCCAGCAGCCAGACTGAACCTTCTGAAGCCTTCATCAGACCACAGCCCTGCCTTGCAGTGTTTAAAACCTTCCAAAGGCTTCCTGCTAGCCTCAGAACAAGACACATGGCCCTGCCTCGGTGCCCCCACCTGGCTTTCTGTCCTCCTCTCCTGCCGCCCCGTCTGACTTCCCTGCTCCGACCATCCTGGCCTTCACGGTTCCGTGAACATGCCGGGCTCGCTGCCGCCGCGGGGCCTTCACCCTCGCCTCCCCGCGGCCGGTCTTCTGGTCTCCCTCACTTCGGGAGAGCCTCTGCTCAAATGTCTTCAGAGGACCCCCCCCTCCGCCGCCTGCTTTCCCAGTCACTCCCTCCCCCTCCCCCCGCTTTGTCCTTCTCGGCACCTGTCACCTGACAGGACAGCCTGTGTAATGTCTCCTCTGCTTTTTTCACTATTTACTGCTGTTGTTCTGCTGGTATCCAGCACAGTGCCTGACCCCCGTTAGCTGTCAGTCAGTAAATGAGGGCTCGATGCTTGAATGCACGTTCCCGTTTCCCTCTCAGTGTGCCGAAGCTCCACGCTCACTCCAGGTTTCAGGGCCGGAAGCTCTGTGGGGTGGGAGTCACGGGGCCTGACTTCGTGACTCACTGTGTGACTCCGAGTGAGTCACTTAGCTGCCTGCTTCAAGTTGTAGGAATAGTGTATGAGACATAGACAGAAAGCCCTAAATGGGGTATAAACTTCGTTTTGAGTCCTGGCTCCAGCAGGTCAGCTGTGTGACCTTCGGCAAAATACATAACCTCTCTGTGCAGGTTCCTCATCTGTGAGATGGGAATAAAATAGCTCCCTTGAATCAGTCGAGCTTCTTGGTTGCAAACAGTAGAACCTACCCAGTAGCTTCCTAAAGGGCTATGGGGAAGCTCTCACAGGTTCAAAAGGAAGGTGGAAAGCCCAAAACCAAGGTGACCAGGACACAAGGAAAAAAAGTCCTCCGGAAATTATCACCGACACTGCCAACCCTGGACCCCAGGGCCGCAGACCCTGCCGGCCTTCCTTGAAGACACAGACTCCTAGGCAGGTGCCTCTGATTGGTGAAGTTCAGGGGCTGGGACGGGAAGTAGAAGAGGCCGGCCCCAGCGTCACACAGCGGGGAGCTTGCCGAGCGAGGTGGAGACAGCTGTCCACCACATCGCGTGCCACGGGCTGTTGTGCAGGTGAAGACTTAATGCAGGACTCTCTTCTACAGCTGGTGGGAAACTGGCAGAATCCACTGGAGTTAACATGCTTATCCTAGGACTCTGTGGTGCCAAATGAGTGCACGTGTCCAACCAAAAGATGTGGACAAAGTGTTGATAGCACTATGCATAATGGCCAAGAATCAGGAACAACTGAATGCCCGTCTAAATGGTATGCGTGAATATTTATTCATACCCTGGAATGCTGCACAGCCATGAGAAAGAGCTGACGACACCGACATGCTGCGACGTCATGAGATGTCATGGTGTCAGACACGAACAGAACGGCGGACATAAGAAGCCAGGCACAAAACAACGTAGATTGTGTGATTTCACTTATTTGCACTGCAAACATGGGCCATGTGAACGAATGGTATTAGAAGCTGGGATAGCGGGTATCCTTCTGGAAGCTAGAGACCGAAGGGGGCAGGAGCGGGGCTCCTGGGGTGCTGGGCATGTTCACTTTTGATCCGGGTGCTGGTTTCACTTGTGTGTTCCCTTTGTGAAGCTTCATTGAGTTCTTCACTTACGATTTTGTATTTTTCTCTAGGTTTGTTAAACCTCAATAAAAAATAACATGGATTTGAGAAGAAGAAAAAAAAAGCATTAATCCATGGGAAGCACTTGGGATAGTGCCTGGCCCATGGTATGAGCTGAATAAATGTTAGGTCACTGTCGTTACTGTTGTCCTTGTCACTGGTTGGTCTCTCCCACCCCACAACTCCCCTCCCTGTCCTCTCAGACTGGAAGAGACCCACATGTCTACAACCCTCGGTAGACAGAGCTGGTGCCACCATCCAGAGACTGAGCTCATTTGTGGGGAGATGGAAAAAACCTCCAGGATTGTACATCTCAGCTCCTTCCATCACGAAATTAGCTAGCTACACACAAAGGCCAGGGGGCCAGAGGGTGTAAGAGTTTGCAGATTAAGGGCTCTTGAGCAGCTAGAGTAGGTGTGGAGACATCGAGGCCAGGGAGGTGACCAGAGCTGGGGCCTTGCAAGGCTATCCTGAGGACAGCAGGAAGCCAGCAAGCGACTGTGTGTATTGGTTGTGCATAGAGAGGGTGATGATGCGTCCCGTTTTGCACCCTGGCTTTAGTGCAGAGAATGGAGAAAAAGGGAGGGAAAATATCCCAGGAGGCCTTCAGTGGCGGCCCAGACCAGGTCAAGGTGGGACCATAGAGATAGACGTGGAGGTTGCGTGGGACGTCATGGGGTTAGAGCTAACAAGGCTTGCAGCTCGTCCTGTGGCATGGAGGGAGGTGATGACCAGGGCTCTGGGCAGCCATGGGGATAATGGGACCCTGTCTTGTCGGGCACCGTGGGAGAAGCAGGATTGGGGGTGGTAGGTAAGTTAGGTTTGGGAAGCAGAGCAAGAAGAGATGAAATGCAGTGGGCAAAGTCTGTGGAGGGCCGGGTCACGGAAGGGAAGGGGAGCCATGTGCTCAGAGAATGATTTGGAGAGTGGGGGCCATGGAAGGAGGGTTTCTGGGGCTCAGTGGGGAGGGTGCACAGAGTGGGTTGTGGCCAAGGATAACAGCGATGTGGGGTCTGGTGGACTTAGCTAATCTCTACATTTCCAAAACTGTGAACTGGGTACTGGTGAATGGGAGGACCCTGTCCATGGGGAGAAGAGAGCCCAACGCAGGGTGGTGGTGCCTGGGACATCAGCTGGACCACATGTGAGGAGCATTTGCATGATCTCCATCTCGTAGAAGGGGTTAATCCGAAACAGTGGTAATAATAGGGAAAGCATCAGTGGTAGACGTTATTACTGTTCGAAGGATCCATTGCCTCTCCGTACTCTGGGGGGAACATGACACTTCCCACAACTTTGCCATCAGGCTTGACGACCCGACCCTAAGTGAGGTGCACCACTTCTAAGAGGAAACTGTTACTGCAGCGTAGCGGGACCTCAGTGGACTGCCTCAGCAGCTCCTGGGTTTGGGGCGCTTCCTCTGCACCGGGTCCTATGGGGTTAATCCTCACACAACTCTGTGAGCACAGCAGCCAGACACGTGATTGCATTTATGTACAATTTGAGAAACATAAACTAATCCATGATGACAGAGAGCAGGTCAGTGTGGCTGCCTGGCGATGGGGCGGGGAGGGGGGGGTGGCAGGAGGGATCACAGTGGGGCTCGAGGAGACTTTTGGGTCACCAGCTACCTTCGGTATCTCAATTGTGGAGAATGCGTCATGAGAAGGTACCTGTCAGGACTTGTGGACACTGCATGTCAAGTGTATGTCAGTTTCAACAAAACCGTTCTTAAAGAACACCCAACTCTGCTAGACTGGAATTCTAACGAAATTCTTATCCCTATCTCACAGATGAGGAAGATGGGGCTCTTCGGGATTAGAGCACTGGCTGACGGTCATACAGCTACCAAAGGGTGGATCCGGAAGGTGAGCCCGGTGTGCCCGAATCCCAAACCCATGCCTTTCAACCTTGAAGGAGTCCGCATGGCTGGCGGGGTCCGAACATGGGCTACATACAGGAACCCCAGAGCCAGCCCCTGCTTAAACATGGGGTTCCCCAAGAGTCACGCTGGGGTGAAGGGGAGGTGGGCAGACCCCAGGCCCCAGTTTTTGGAGCACCCACATCTCCTGGAAGAGTGGGGGCGGCGGCGGCGGGGGTCTGGAGCCAGCGCGACCCAGCTCGCGAGAGCCCACTGTTAGAATTACGCAAAGTCTGTGAGTCCATTGTGAACCACAGCCATTATTAAAAATTAAATGATAATTGGCTTACAATTAAATATAGTAAAGACAAAGGTAATACTCAAAACTCATGGCTTCCTAATTACATTCCCGCGTCTGACTGGTATTTATGCTCTTGAGGTTCTACAGTGGTGTGCCCCGCCTCCCCCAGCGTCTTTTCCCAACTCTGCCTCCTGTGGGAGCTTGAACTTGGATGTGTGGGGGGTTAATTACCCACGGAGATCAGAAAATGCTAAATCAGGACTACCTCATGCCCACCACCGGCGGGTTGTTAAACATTTAACCATCCCCAGCACTGAGCCCTACCGTCTGGCTACCTGGCTACCCGCAGGGGCAGGGGCGGGCACAGCCCAGCACCAAGGCCCAGGGCTGCCGGTGGTATTCCCTCACTTAATGCCTCACCACAGCACTGTGAGGCAGAGTGCTGTTTCTATTGGCAGATGAGGAAACTGAGGCACACAGGAGCTACCTGCCTACTCAGCTAATCAATTCTCACAGCCAGGATACAAAGCCTGATCCTTAACAGTCACTGTCCACACTCCGCCCCCCAAAAGTACCAGTGTTGGACACAGGTCTGGCCTCTTTCCTGAAACCTTCAGCCAGGTGCAGACCCCTCCAGAATCCTCGAGTGGGCTTCAGTGATCACCAGGCCCATGGCCTCACTTCTCCTGTGGACAGCAGGTCTTGGGGACCACATTCTGTGCAGATCCGAGTGTCAGGGAGAGGACCGACCCATCTCCAGAGACCTAGGCCAACGATGGGGGGGGCTCTTTCCTAAAACAGCTTGGGGCCCTTCTTGGGATCCCTGGAGCACTAGGGGCAAAGCTGGGCAGGTGGAGACCCCAGGGCTCTGAAGAGGAGAGCTTCCAAAATGGCGCAGCCTGAGAGCCTTGCAGCAGGTCAGTGGGGGGTGCGAGGGGAAAGGTCCCTGGGTTGAGAAGGGGTCAGACTGTCCAACACCTGGGGTTTCGAAGAAAGGAATTCTAGAAAAGGTCTCAGGCTGCCGGAGCAAGAGGAGGAGGCCCTGGAGGAGAGAGCCGGTTGGAGCAGTTCTCCCTGGGGTGAGGCGGTTGGGGTCCCAAGGGCAGGCGGGAAGGACACGTCACAACTTTTCGTCTGATGCTGGAGGCAGGGGAGGCTGTGACATGGGGTGTGGCGTGAGGGGTTGGGGTGCTCTAGGTGAGCCACGGGGGCAGTGGGCAGAGGCTGGCCTGGAAGAGGCTGAGGATGGGTTGAATGGTGGCCCTCCAGAAGCTAGGTCCACATCCTAATCCCCAGAACCTTGTGAACGTGACCTTATTTGGGAAAAGAATGATAAAATTAAGTGAAAATTCTGGAGATGAAATCCTCTTGGATTACTTAGGGAAGCCCCACCTCCAATGACAAGTGTCCTTATAAGAGACACCCCAAGGAGAAGGCCATGTGATCACAGAGGCGGAGATGAGAGGGACACAGCCACAAGCCAGGGACCGCCTGGAGCCACCAGAAGCTGGAAGAGACAAGGAAGGATCCTCGCCTGGAGCCTTGGAGGGAGCATGGCCCTGCTGACCCGTGCATTTCAGACATCTGGCCTCCAGACACTGAGAGAATACATTTCTATCGTTTTAAGCCACCCAGTTTGTGGTCATTTGTTACCGAAGCCCTAGGAAACCAAAACAGCGGAGGTGAGAACTGGCCTATTACAGATTCTTCCGCTGTACAGGGCAGCCCCTGGGTGGGAAAGGAGGTTCACAGACTGGCAGGGGGGCGAACGGAGGGAGAGGAGGGGAGCGGGGCAGCAGGGTGGCGGCCTCGGGCGGGCTCAGGCGGGGCGGGCACAGGAAGGCCTACAGAGGGCGATGGATGGCCAGGGCTGCGGGCAGGAGGTGGCCAGAGGCCTGGAGCTCTCAGAGGGATGGGAGAGCCAGGCTCCAGGAAGGGGATTCAGGAAAGGGCACTTTCAGGAGATGGCAGGGCCTGGGAAAGGATGTGGGAGGATGGCCAAGAAGGCAGATAGGGAAAACCCCAGAGCTGCCGATTGCCGGGGGCCAGAGGCCCGGGAAGTGGCAGGGCCAGAGCGGGGCACAAACCTTGCCAAACTGGTCGAAGATGGACACTTGGACGGCGGGGGTCATCACTGAGGGCTTCCTGTGGGCCCGATGGTGGTCAGCGCTGTACACGCTGTTCTTCATGTACTTCTCACAACAACTCCATGAGGGACTGTGCCCATTTCACAGATCCTCATCTGTGAAGGCTCCAGGGGAAGTAACCGCCCAAAGTCAGTTAACGTGCTGGTGCGTGTCAGACCCTGAGAGGAAGCCGTGTGCCTGACTGCAAAGCTGGCCTCCTACGGAGCACCCTGGCCTGCCCTGGGGAGGCTCCCCGGAGTGGGGTTCTGAGGGAGCCCTAGAGTGGGAGCCCACCAAGGGGTGCAGGGCTCACTCTGCCTTCCTGCCCTGCCTGCCTGTCCCTTCTCACCCGGGCTCGGGACCTCTGTCCCTCCCACCGTGCTCTGGGTCCAATCTGTCCCTTCTGCAGTCCAGGACCCTGCTGGGCCCAGCTCCACATCAAAAGCCCTTTCCTGCTTCCTGCCTGGCCAAGGCAATCTGCTCTCAAAGCTGCTCTGTGTCCTCCTTTTTTTCAAACAATGTGTTTTTAATCAATTTTATAATAAAACCCAAACTGAATTCTTGAAAACAACAGCAAAGAGAAATAATAATAAAAGCATCCCAGCTCCAGCAGCCGCTCGGGTTCATCCTCCCTCCCTCTCAGATAACCTACCTCCTCGAGCCTGTAGTTCCTGCTTACCAAGCCTTAATATCCCCAAACTGCCCCCTCCTCCACTGAGTCTCTCCACCTCTGGAGAGCCCATACCCCGTCCCAACAGCTCTCCCAGCCTCCCACCTGACTCTCCTCCAAACGGGTCCCGGACTGTCCCCCAGGAATGTAAAAGGCAAATCTATCTCCAGTAGTCTCTGTTTCTCAAAATTCATCAGGGACTCAGCATCCCCTAGGGGCAGCGCCTAAAATCCTTAGCATGGCATCCAAGGCCCCAATGTCCCATCCTCACCTGCCCCAGCCTGATGCCCCACCATGCACTTGACCCCCTGCCTTTGCAGATATTGGTCCCTCTGCTCAGGACAACCGCCCTCCACCTGTCCACTAGGCTAATTCAACTCCATCCTCGAGACTCAACCCAAATAGCTCCCCCTGTTCACTGATCCTCTCCTGCCCTTCCCAGGCACAGAGCGGACCTCCTGCCACTGTCACAATAGTGTGGAACTTGGTTCCTTCATTCGCCTGGTAAGTGCCAAGTCTCATGCTAGGCACTAGGGTACAGTGGAAAACAGTACTGATCCAGCCCCTGCACCCTGGGAGTTTATGAGCCCTGCCACTGATACGTAGGTAGACCAGGACTCCCCCAGAACAGGTCCCACCTGCATCCGCAGAGCCACGCTTGGTGCCCACATGCAGTGTATGCTCCTTAAACTTGTTTGTTGATTGACTGACCAACCAAACGAGTGAATGAATAACAATAACCCTTTCTCTATTCACTCTCTGGCTCCTGGGCAGGGACTGTGTTGGCCTCAGAGTTAAATCACCTGCTCACAATAGGTGTTTAGTTCTAGGACACATTGTTCCCCCAGGGGAGGGGAGTGTATAGGGTAGGGACCCTGAGGGATGAGGAAACTGAATGCTCCTGGTCTTCCAGGCTGGGGACCCTAGGAGTCTGCACCCCTCTCCTGCCTACTCCCACACTCTTTCTGAATTCAAGGGGAGATGGAGACCTTGAAGGGACTGCTCTGGTCCTCAAGGGACTCCAGCTTGGAGGAGGGGACTTGAGGGAGGGCCCTCATTGAGCTGCCCTAAGTTGTTCCCTGTCCCACCGTGACATCAGTCACTCCCGGCCAGGGCTCTGCCCAGCAGCCTCAGAGCTTGCAGCGGGGATCAGGAGCACCCAGGGGCCCCACACGGGATGGGCAGGGCCTGGCTCCTTCCATCTCCCCCTTCCCCCTGGCTTTTTTGTATCCTTTTCTTTTAAATAATATTTTACTGTTTGGGTGGTGATTGCTACAAAAACAGTCTATGTTTGTGCTACAATTTAAAGAGTACCCAGGTATATAAGAAAACAAGGTCAGTCTCCCGGCCCTCCCTGCAGCCCCCTGCATCAGGTTGACTTCACTGAGAACACTTCGGTTAATCATTTGGCACGTGACTTTCCACTCATGACAACGCTTATGACACCACCCCCAGGAGAGTTCTTATGAAGATGGAACAGTAGTAAATGTGTTCCTTTAGCACATGCTTTTTTTTTTTTTTTTTTACTTACAAATATCCACGGACATCATTCCAAGGTAAATACACAGAATTGACTCATTCTGTCTAACTGCTGTGTAATGCTTTGTGTGGATGTTTCTAATAATTTGTTTAAATGGCACGCTATGGACACTTTGGCCTTTTTATATTTTTCATATGATGAGGAATGCTTCAATAAACATCCTGCTACACATCCTTACATTTTTAAAAAGATTTATTAGTTTATTTTAAAGGCGGGGAGGGGCAGAGGGAGAGAATCTCAAGCAGACTCTGCACTGAGCGTGGAGCCCAAAGCAGGGTTCAATCTCACGACCCTGAGATCACGGCCTGAGCTGAAACCAAGAGTTAGACGCTTAACTGACTGAGCCACCCAGGTGCCCCATCCTTATATTTTTAATAGGTCTTGCCATTGTACTTTCTCAAGCAGTCAGACCAATTCACAAGTGCTCTAAGAGCCTGTCCCCCACACCCTTGCCAACTCTAGGTGTAGTCAGTTGTCTAAACTTTTGCCAGTATCCTGGGGAAAATTTGACATCTCGTTTTGAAATTGTGTTTCGACTAGGACTAAGGTTGAACACCTTTTCATGTATCAATTGGCCTTTTTAATGTCCTTTTCTACAAGTCTTTTGAGTCTAATCCTTCATCCGGTTTTCAACTGTGGCATCTTTATTTTTAAAAATCACTTTGGTAGCAACTTTTTTAATGTTACTGATATTCTTTGTTATATGTACCTCAAATATTATAGCCCAGTGCAATTGTCTTTTGCCATATGGAAGTTCATATATACTTAAATCATTTTTAACTTTTTATTACAGAAATTTGAAAACATACTCAAAAGTAGTAAGAACAGTATAATAAACTCCCAGTGTACCCACCTTTGAGTTCCCACAGTGATCAAGGTAAGGCTGATTTCCCCCCAGTATGAAGTTTTCCTTTTGATGTTGCTTGTAGTGGTTTTTGCAGTGCAGAGATTTTTGCTTTCACGTAGTCAAATTTCTTACTTTCCTTTTGTGACTTTTGGACTTTGTATAATTCTTAGAAAGGTCTTTCCAGTCCATGATTATTAACAAAACAAAAACAGATTCTTCCACTACTTCTAAAACATGATTCGTTATTTGTTTAAATGATGACATAGTATTTTTTCACACGGAGGACCATAATTTATTTAACCAGTCCCCAATTACCGAACATTAAAGTTGCTTCTGGTTTTCCTCTATTTTAAATCCTGCTGTACTGAGCAGCCGTCCCTGACTTCCCCCTGCACCTGGATTATTTCCAAGCAAACCCCAGACATCAAGTCGTTTCATCTGCAAATATAGAAAAGTTAAACAATTTTTATATTGTAAAATCTGTTAATCCTCTGGTCTTTTTGCGTTGCACTTTTACTTTTATTTTGAATAGGGAGCATATTCACATGGCTCAACATTCCAAAAGGATGCATGGAAAATCTGCTTTCTACCCTGTTCTCTATCTGCTCTGTTCCCCTCCTAGAAAACAATCAGTGTTATCAGCGTCTTGCCTATCTTTAGAGTCATTATTTACATATGTCAAAGTGAATTATGTGCTTTCTCCTGCTTAAAATACAATTGATAATCTACTTGAACAATGATCTGTTTATTTTAATTTTTAAAACATTTATTTATTGGGTGCCTGGGTGGCTCAGTTGTTAAGTGTCTGCCGTCAGCTCAGGTCATGATCCCAGGGTCCTGGGATCGAGCCCCGCATCAGGCTCCCTGCTCCGTGGGAAGCCTGCTTCTCCCTCTCCCACTCCTCTTGCTGTGTCTCTCTCTGTCAAATAAATGAATAAAAAAATCTTTAAAAAAAATTATTACTTTTATTGCTTAACAACTTTTTATAGGTAGCACCCCAGCTCTTTTTTACAGCTACCTACATTCCTCGTTGCACGGACATACAGGGAGCTCAGTTACCCTGTCTCTGCTGGTGGACTTTTAGGTTCATTCCAGCTACAGACAATTTTGCAGTGAAAAGCCTGATGCAGGCACCATATCACTCCTGTGTGAGGGTATCCGTAGGATAAATGTGCAGAAGTGGAAATGCTGAGTCAAAGGGAACATGTGTTTATGTTTGATAAATATTGCCAAATTCCTTCTATCAAGTTTAAATCTCTTTACACCACCAGCCAGCCAGGTGGGAGGGTGTATGTTCTCTCCCACCCTTGCAAACCTAGTGTGTTACCAAACCTTGTTGTCTCTGCTGATCTGGTAAGTGAACAACAGTATCTTCGGAGATAAAGTTTTCATTTATCCTTATAAGGGAGTTTTGAGCATCTTTTCACGTGTTTAAGATACCATTTGAATTTCCCCTTTTTCTATGAACTGTTTCTTCATATCCTTTGCCTATTTCTCCCTATTTGAGTCATTATTGGTTCATTTAAAAATGATTTGTGGGACCCCTTTTATGTATTAGAGAACTCATCCCTCTGCCTATGTTATGAGTTGCACAACCCACCCTCACCCCTGCACACCGCACTCCCAGTTTAAAATTTCTCTTTTGACTTGGCTTGTGGTAGTTTTTGCGATGCAGAAATTTTTATTTTTTTGAGGCTTTAGGTTTTGTGTAATACTTAGAAAGGATTTCCCCATTCTGGTATTTATGTTTTTTTGTTTTTTGCTTTTTTAATTCTCCCATGGGCTCATTCAGCAGTTACAAAACATGATTTGTTTTTCATGGTGGGATAGTATTTCATATGGGAAGACCGTTATTTATTATGGTAGCTGAACATTTAAGCTATTTCTGATTTTCCTGAATTATGTCATACTTTCAGTGAAGAGCCTTGTCCGTAAATATTCTTTTTTTTTTTAAAAAAAGATTTTATTTATTTACTTGAGAGAGAGACAGAGAGAGCATGAGCAGGGGGAGGGGGAGAGGGAGAGGGACAAGCAGACTCCCCGCTCAGTGGGGAGCCCGACGTGGGTCTTGATCCCAGGATTCTGAGATCATGACCTGAGCCCAAGATCATGACCTGAGCCAAAGTCAGAAGCTTAACTGACTGAGCCACCCAGGTACCCCAGATATCTATTTCATTAGGCTAGATTCCTGAAAGAGACCTTCATTCTGTCCTCAAACTGCCCTCCAGAAAGCTGGGCTGCACTTCTGCCACAGAAGCATGTTTATTCCTCTCAAAATGACCTCAGAGCCTAAAGCAGAACAGCAGGAACCCAGGGTGGAGGATTCTCTCCTGTCCTGAGGGAGCCTTTCCTTGGCTTCTCAGCCATAGAGCAGATTACGCGAAATATGCTGGAGGAGGGGGCGAGGCAGGATGAGACCCGAGAGAGAGAGAAGGAAAACCCACAGTAGCTGCTGGGGTCTCACTCAGAGCCTACCTACTCTTACTTTACACACACTTCTATATTCCAATAAATTTGTGACCTGACTTTCAAGAGCACAGCAACAAATTAGGGAGGGGAAGCAAGACTGCTGCTTAGAGGCACCCTGGTCCACTCTACAGTTGCCAAAGGAAGAGCAAGTGAAAGTATAATAAAGTGGAATCAGAAAACACCTAGTCTGGACCATGCAGCACAGTGCTTAACTGTCCCACAGATCCCAGTAATGGATAAGGAGGGGCCGATTAGATTGGGTGATCTCTAACTGTGCTTCTCAACTTGAGATTCTGGCAGGCATCTTGAATATTGTGGTAGGCAGATTAATGTCCCCCTTCCCAAAGATACCTCCTCCTCCTCCTCCTCCTTCTTCTTTTTTTTTTTTTTAAGATTTTATTTATTTATTTGACAGAGAGGTGAGAGAGAGCACAAGCAGGGGGAGCTGGAGAGGGAGAAGAAGGCTCCCCGCTGAGCAGGGAGCTCGATCCCAGGACCCTGGGATCATGCCCTGAGCCGAACGCAGATGCTTAACCGACTGAGCCACCCAGGCGCCCCAAAGATGTCCTCTTCTTAATCCCCAGAATCTGTGACTATGTTACGCTATGTGGCAAAGAGGAATTAAAGTTGCGGATGGAACTGAAATGGCTAATCAGCTGATCTTAAAATAGGGAGATTATCTTGTTGGACAATGTAATCTCAAGGATTTTAGAAGTAGAAGCAGGAGGCGGAAGAACGGCTAGTGTTGGATTGACACAATGTCAGAAAGAAGGGGCCATTGCCAGCTTTGAAAAATGGTGGCAGCCACACACCAAGGAATGTGGGCAGTCTCTGGAAGTTGGAAAAGGCAAAGAAATGGATGCTCCATAGAACCTCCAGAAGGAGGCCCTGTGGACACCCTTGAGTTTAGCCTAGAGAGACCCATTTTGGATTTGACTAACGAAACTGTAAGGTAATAAATGTGCACTGTTTTAAGTTTGTGTTAACTTGTTAGAACAGCCAGAGGAAAGGAATAGGGAGATCATCTGGTACTGCCCAGCAGAAAGATGCCCCTAGAAGAAGAGTGCCTTGCTCCTGGCTGCACGGCGCCTGGACTCCGGACGAGAAGCGCATGCATACTCCTGGCTCTGGTCTTTCTATTTTTATTTTTTTAATTTTTAATTTTTTTTTTTTTTCCCCTAAGTCCTGCGGTTCTCTGCCTTCTTGATGATGAAGGTATTACCAAAGTTAACTTGTGTCCTGGCATGATTCAGTTATCTGGAACATTCATCTCCAGGCGTTGCTAGGTGTCTTTCTGGGTGAGTAACTCGCCCAGAGCTCGCCCCCCACCCGCAACTCCAAGGGCGAGGCTCTGCGCCCCTCCCTCAGCGGCACGTGCTGTCCAGATGTGGAGGGGCGGGGCGCTCGGGGTGGGGGGCGCAGGGCACCCGGAACCCAAGGGCGCTTCCAGGGGGCGCAGCCCGGCTGGCGGCGGAGCGGCTCCCCACCCGCGGGGGGCTCCGGGGAGGCTGCGGGGGGGCGGGCGCGGGACGGGTCCCCGCGGAGCTGCGGGCGGGTGGCCTGAAAGGGGTTAACCCGGAGGTGGTGGGGTCAGGTTACTTCCCTTTAAAAAGACGGGGAAAGGAGGAGTCAGGCCCTGGTGGGGCAGTTGTCGGTGGCCGCCGGACTCGGCGACGGCGTCGTCAGGGAGGAGGCTCCCAGCCCGCGGGGTGGAGGGCGTCTGCGGCCGCAGGCGAGTGGAGCGTGCTGGAGGGGCTGCGGAGGGGCTGCGGGGCGGCAGCCGGAGCGAGCGAGGGACCGGGACGCAAGCGTGAGCAGAGGACCCCACATCTGCTGCCGACGCCCCCTTCTCGGACAGGTACACTGGGCTTCGGGGAGAGCGAAAACTTTTTCTTTTCTGTTCTTTTCTCCGGCCCCTCCTCCTCCTCCTCTTCTTCTTACAGAAGTTTATTCCTAAATGTACAACAGGTTCCAAGACAACACTAGGTTCTAGATTTGGGTGGCAACAGATGTTGTGGCAGGGACCCCAGATGTTTCCGCAGGAATGGAATGAAGCGTCTCCACCGCTCCAGGCACAGGAAGGGCTTACTGGGGCCAGATTTCTTCATTCCACCTGTGGCCAGGGGGCCCCTGCCCGGGGGCTTCGTTCTTAGCTCCTTGAGTTTCTCCTGCTCCCGTCTGTTCCTGCCTGACCCCCTCGCCTTGACCACCTCCTTGGCCAGCTTCTTGGGCTGCTCCTTTGCGCAGGAGCGGGTATCTGCGGCCCCTTCCCCAGGGCCCACCACCACAAGTGCGAGGAATTCTTTTGGCAGAGATCCCGCTGTGATCTTGTGGCCTCCTAGCCCGCTTCCCTGTGGGGCCTTGGAGTCTAGACCATTCCTGAAAGAAGGCGAAGCTGCTTCCGTTTCACAGATGGGGGGCAGGCCCAACTGTGTGAGGCAGCCCAGCCCCCACCCTGGGTTCCCACCCCCCCCCCCAGCCTCTGGGGCCAGCTCCTTATCACTCCCACATCCCTAAGTCAGGTCCTTCAGCCCCTCTGCCTGAAGTTTTATTGCTAAGGCTTCTGAGGAGATCGTGGGGGTCCCCACATTGGAAGGGGCCGGGGGATTGGAATTGGGTATAGTTCCTGGGCTTGTGACTCTGGTGGAAGGTCCAGAACCCCTTGCTGGGTGCTGCCGGACAGTCTGAGAGGGATGGCAGGGACGGTGGGTCAGCTGCTCACACCGGGACCCCTTGGTGCCTTTATCCCCACTGACAGCCATCATCACCTGCCTGGGCCCCCCTAGGTATCTGTCATCAAAGGCCCCACAGGGGGCCTTTGCACCCATGGAAGTAAGGTCAGGGTCCTCCACAGGCCTGTGTCTGGTAGGAGCCCCCACCGCGGCCCTCCTGCCAAGAAGTTCCACTTCCTAGAACCACCCCCAGCTTCCGGTCCTGGTCTGGAGGCATGGAGCCCACAGCCCATTGGCGGAGCCCCCAAGCTGGCCTCCATCAGATCTTCAGTCTCTGGGCCATTCCCTGCAACAGCCGCTTCAGCTCCATGACCCTTAATGTGCCTATAAAATTCAGAAGGGGGGGTGCCTGGGTGTCTCAGTCAGTTAAGCATCTGACTCTTGGTTTCAGCTCAGGTCATGATCTCAGGGCCCTGAGATCCAGCCCCGTGTCAGCTGCGTGCTGAGTGTGCAGCCTGCTTGGGATTCTCTCTCTCCCTCTCTCTCTGCCCTTCCCCCCCCCGCACACGCGCATGCTCTCTCTCTCAAAAAATAAATAAATAAAAATAAAAATTCAGAAGGGACACACAGTCCCCCTAAAAGATGATCAGACCTTTCATCCTGCCCAGATCGGCCTTTGTAACTTGCTATCATGTTGTTATGCTAAAAAGTGCTTGTCTCCTCCAGGGCCCAGGAGAAAATGTAGGGTGGGGTGGGAGAACCGTTTTCTGAGATTGGGAGGGTGCGTGTGTAGTTAAGGCTGGAAAAGCTGCCGGTAACTAGCTGTGTGACCTCGGGCAAGTCACTTCATCTCTCTCTGCTTCGGTTTCCTCAACAGCCAGCCCACCGGTGGTGATTACCCTGGTGGGACCCATAGTAGATGCTCAGTTACACAGGTGGGAGCAGCCAGGCAAGCTCCACAGCCCAGAATGGTCCCTCCATGGCTGGTGTACCACCCCCGAGCCCACCAGGGCCTCTCCGCTCCTTCCCTCCTGAGTGCGCTACATTGGGTTAGAAATCCACAGCAGGAGCTAACTTCCTATCAGGTCCTTCTGAGGTTCTCACAGGACGGACAATGTCTGATGCTCCCAGAGGAAGCACCCTGGGGGCTGGCCCACACCCAGCCTCACACAGCTGTGGATGGAGGCCTCAGAAGCTTGGGAGTAGGCCAGGGGCTTGAGGGGCCAGAGTGTGTCCTCTGCTGGGGCCCTAGCCTCGTCCCCACCTCCCTCTCGCTGTTTCTTCAGGACAGACAGATGGGCTGCAGGTTGTCCCTTAGAACCCAGCCTGCCCAGCCTTGCAGGTGACAGGGGGCAACTGAGTGAGCGTTAAGTAGCAGCTTACCCAGCGGTCTGTGGGGGAGCCTGGATTGCACCAGACTGCAGGTCCCAGGCTCTCCCCACCACACCCCCTCCCAGGCTCCTGGCCTATTCCATGTTGGAATAGAAGGCAATCTGTGCCCCCCACATCGGAGACGAAGGTGCCTTTTCTCGTTCAGTTGAGGTCTCCTACATGTGTGCCTTAAATATTCTCCAAGTTGGTCAACCTTATTTTTTTTTTAATTGAGAAGAACTTTTGTTCACTAGACCAAAACAAAGACAGGCAGAAATATATAAACCCATAGAAAGGAAGCTTTGATTGAGAAGGGGTTGGAGGTACTCAGCTTCTCCCTCATCAAGAGATTAACAGTAAAAGGAACGCACACATTTTGCTCACCTGCAGAAAGGTCCCACTCCAAAGACAGCTCACAGGGGACCCCAGCCCCAGAACCAGACAGGGTGCAGCAATGATTTCCAAAGTGAGTGCAGTGATACAAGATGATTTTAGAGGCTACCTTGATGAATAGTTTTTAAATCAATAATCATTAATTAAAATGTATACAGGAGAAATTATAACTTAACACATCTAACCATGAGTTCCCGGTAATTATTGCTCTGAAGGAGAGTAAATAGTGGACTGATTTAAAGAAAAATATTGGGGTGCCTGCATGGCTCAGTCAGTTAAGCATCCAACTCTTGATTTCGACTTAGGTCATAATCTCAGGGTCATGAGACTGGGCCCCGTGTCAGGCTCCATGCTCAGCTGGAGTCTGCTTGAGATTCTTTCCCCCTCCCTCTCCCTCCCCCTCTGCTTCTCCCCCCACTCGTGTGCACACTCTCTCTCTCTCTCTCAAATAAATAAAATCTTTAAAAAAAAGAAAACTATTAAGTGAATAATATACAAGAGGATCACAGATATGGCAAAAGTCACAAAGGAGATTTGTGTCTATGATCCAGGAGCCCAAGAAGGAATATGAGGTATGGGAGGGAAATCCGCCCCCAGGATCAAGTGTCTGAACCAGGGCGAGTCCCGTCTTTAACCCTGGCTCATTTTCTTATTGACGCATCCATTCCACAAGCAGGTGTTATCTGCCCGCTCTGTACTAGGTGTTTCCTGGTGTAGGGGATACTGTCCCCATGGTGCTGAGAGGCTTGGGGGTGCTGGGAGGGCTGTCCTGGGACGGCATCCCTGAAGTGAGCCTCCAGGATGATGGGTGAGAGAAACACAGAAGCTTTCCAGACCCAAGGAGCAGCTTGTTGCTGGTGGGGAGGGGGTTGCGGTACGTGGCTAGAAGGGGGAGAACATGGTGGGCTTGAGGAACAGAAAGAGGCTTGTGGGCAGAGTCCAGAGGGTGACAGGGGAAGAAAGCTTGAGATGAGACCAGAGAATCTCGGAGGGCTGGATCATGCCTGACCTAAAAGCCATGGCAAGGATTGTGTACATGATCATTCGTTTAGCCAGTATTTACTGGGCTCCTGCCCTGTGCTGGTAATGGAGGGGCTTATAAAATTAGGGTCTTCCTTTAAGGTGCTCGGGTCTAGTGGCCGGCTTTTGAACACACAGATGGTCTATTCCTAAATGCTGTGATAGAAACGTGGAACAGAGGCCAGGGAAGCACAGAGGGGAGAGAAGAAGGCCGTGACATTTGAGCTGGGTTTTGAAGGATGAGTAGGAGTTTGACAGGAGGGAGAGGAAAGGCATTCCTAGTAGCAGAAACAGGATGAGTAAAGGCACCAGCAGGTTTGGGGACATGGCTGAGCCTGGAGCCACAGTAGGCATTGGAAAGAGGAGAGGCCAGATGGTCAAGTTCACAGAAGGTCCTCAGACTCAAGACCGAGGTTTCATTCTGCAGGCAGTGAGGAGCTGGAGACCGAGCTTGAGCAGGAAAGGAAGATCCTTCTGCTGAGGTGTGTGCTGAGGCTGGGGACTGCCACCACTACCCAGAGCGGTGTGAAGATGGCCAGGCTTGGGCCCTGGCAGGGGGGAAGCTGCGGAGCATGCCCCTCTCTGTGCCCCCCAGCCTGAGCTGGCCTGGTGCCCAGAGCAGGGACCCCTTATTACAGGGCAATAAGCTGCCTGCTGCGCCAACTTTGAAAACTAGAGGCCCTTTCCAAAAGAGTAAAGATTCCAGCCAGCTGGGCCTGTGGTCCGTGTCCAAAACAAACAGGAAGAGACCACAGTGGGCCAGGCAGGGCCTCTTTCTTTGTTTGGAGACGGGATTAGGCCAAGTGGGCTTGTGGGTCTTTCTGCTTCAGAGGTGGGGGGCTGCAGGTTCAGGCAGGGACGGATTGAAACTTGGTTTAGGGGGACACAGGGCACTGGGGGCCAGCCTACAGTAGGGTTGCTGTACAGATGGCCTCCTTAGGTCAACCCTGGCCCCAGTGATAGACTGGGAACACATGCCACATCACCCTTGGGAGCCACTGTGCCCTGTGTCACCATGCCCAAGCTGGAGCCTTCTCTTGGGCACTTGGCTTCCTATTAGTGCCCTTGGCCCTCAGCCCAGGCATGAGGAGGGTGGGTCCTGGCCACCACGGTGGGAAGTGCACACCCGCCAGCCCAGGGCCCCGTAGGCAGGTCTCTAGAGAGAAGGAAAGGAAGGCCAAGGGCTCAGAACACCCTCAGTCTGAAAGATGAGCACTAGGGATCCCCCCGAAGACCCCGCTCTCAGCCTCTCACCTCCGCCGGCCCGATGACAGGTGGCAGTCATTCATTCTTGCGGTTACGCGTGAATGAATTCATCTACGTGTCCATTCAGTGCATGTGTGCATTCACCTCCCAAGCGTTCACACGGGCTCAGGGGAAGGCAGACTCGAGCTAGGGCGGGCAGTGGAAGATGAATAAGGTTCTTAAGGAGCTGACAAGCTGCTGGAGCCAGCACAGGTGAGCCCTGAGATACATTTGGCCTGAACAAGAACACTGCTTGTCTGCCATGGTTGGAGGAAGGTTCCGAGAAGGGGCAGGCAGTTCTCCCAGGGCCAGAGTGGGGGTAGGGACAGAGGTGGAAATGGGCTAGAAAGACTTCAGTAATTACCAGGCGCTGAGGTAGGGTGGGGTTTGGGGGTTATTGTTTAATGAGTATAGAATTTCTGTTTGGGTTGATGAAAAAGTTTTAGAAACAGTGATGATGGCTATACAACACTGTGAATGTACTTAATGCTACTGAATTATACACTTAAAAATGGTTAAAAGAGTAAATTTCATGTTATGTATATTTTATCACAATTTAAAAAAAAGACGATAAAATCTTAAAAAAAAAAATCTATGTCTCTCGCTGTCAAATAAAATCTTTAAAAAAAAAAGGATGAGTGGCTGCCAAGGGTTTGGGGGAAGGGAAAAAGGAATGATTAGGTGGAACACAGGGAATTCTTAGGGTACAGAAACTGTATGGTACCTTAATGGTGGATACACATCATTATACATTGGTCAAAACCCATAGCATGTATAACACAAAGAATGAATCCTAATGTAAACTATGAACCTTGGTTAATAATAATGAATCAATACCGGCTCATCAATTTTAATAAATATACCACACTAAATGCAAGATGTTAAAAGAGGGGAAACTGTATGTGGCCAAGGGTGGGAAGAGGTGTATGGGAATTCCCTGTACTTGCTGCTCAATATTTCTGCAAACCTAAAACTGCTCTAAAAATAAAATCTATTAATATTAAAAAAAAAAAAAAAAAAGAAAGACTTCAATAAGCAGTGACTCCTGAAACAATGAATCATGGAACACTACATCAAAAACTAATGATGTAATGTATGGTGATTAACATAACAATAAAAAGTCAAAACCAAAAAAAAAAAAGCAGTGACTCCTGAATCGATTCATGCATGAGTGCGTTCACTCAACAAGTATGTATTGAGCACCTGCTGCGTGCCAAGCACCATGCCAGGGGCTGATGAGTGGAAGTAGCCAAGGGCCTGCTTTCATGGGGACTGAAGTTGTTGGGAGAGACAGACAGGACTCAAGTCTTCACCACAGGGATCAAACGGAAAACTGTACTGAGTTACAGGGCTTCGACGGAGAGGTTTGTGGTACTAATGGAACTAACAGAGACTTGACCTGGCCAGGCAGGGCTTCTCTGAGAAAGACTGGAAGGATGAATAGGAAATAACTAGGGAAAGAATTGGGAGAAGAGGATCCAGTCAGCGGGAACAGCATGTGCAAAGGGCCTGTGGCAGAGGGGCTGGCTGAAGACCAGAGTGGCTGGACAGAAGGGAATGTGGTGAAAATGAGGCTGGGAGGTGCGCAGGCTGATGGCATCTGAACTTGTAGGTCCCTTTGGAAGATTTAGTCTGGATTTTATGAGCAAAAGGAAGGTTTTGTTTTTTTGTTTTTTTGAGATTTTATTTTTAAGTCATCTCTACCCCCAACATGAGGCTTGAACTCATGTTCCTGAGATCAAGAGTGGCATGTTCCACTGACTGAGCCAGCCAGGTGCCCCAGGAAGGTTTGAAGCCGTGATGAAAAGTGATCCAATTCTTGTGGCAAACAGGTTTGAGGGGGCCTGAGCGGAAGTGGCGAGTCCCTGGGGCGATACTGGTGTCTGCATAAACAGGGAGAGTGGCTTTGACCAAGGACATGGTGAGATCTGGGGATGGGGGCAGAATTGGACATGGAAGTAAGGGTCAGGAGGTGTCAAGGTCTGAGACACTGGGCTGCTTAATAGGAAGAGTGATAATGAACATCATTTTATTAAGTATGATAAATATCTTCATTTCTACTAAGGCTAGGAAAAGAGGCCATGGCTGAGCTCTGAGTAAGGAAGAAGCGAATAATGATGGTTAGGTTCTACTATGTGGTGTTTAATATGTTCTCTTGTTCAATCTGTGCAACAAAGCTGAGAGATGAATACTATTATCTATTTATGAGGTGAGAGCTCTCAGCAAGGTAGAGTTACCTGCCCAAGGTCACAGCTGGGAGAGGTTAAGCCTCCACCAGCCTCCTCTCTTAAAAAAAAAAAAGGGCAGAACATCTTCTTTCTTTCTCCTCAGTATGCTGATAGTTGAGATAGAAATTTTTGGCAAGAAGGGGTTAAGAGGGGGAATCTGGAAGAACTCCCTGCTCTAGAAGAACGCAAGGGAGGCTGGGACCCTGTCCCCAGGGCTTGGATTGCCCTGGGTGTCCTGCCGGGATCCAGCCACAGGGGTGACCCAAGCCAGAAACTGACTCTCTCCTCTGCATCTCCCACCTCTTCTTGCTCCTGGGAAGTCCTTCCCTGACTCTAACCTCAGTCCTCCTGCTTCTGTCCCCACTGTCCCAGCACGCAGGCAGATCAGTGCCACCCAGCCCCACTGCTCCCTCTTCCTGCAGCCTATAACCAGATGCTGTTTGCTCCCCAGCAGGCACCCCGGCTCACTGTGTCTGGATCTCCTCCTCTCCGGAGCCTGAGCGGAGAGTTCCCCTGCCCAGCCCACTGACCTTTGCCTGTGTGAGCCCTGGTTAATTTTTGCCCAGGCTGTAGGCTGTGGGTCTCCTCCCCCACCCGCTCAGGGATATAAGTCTGGCCCGAGGCTGCCTTGCTCCTCGCCGTCCTGCACCGCCCCCTGCTCCCCCTCTGCCCTCACCATGGCCAAGGGCTTCTACATTTCCAAGACTGTGGGCATCCTGGTCATCATCCTGGGCGTGGCAGCCATGTGCAGCATCATCGCTCTGTCCGTGGTGTATGCCCAGGAGAAGAACAAGAACACCGGGAGCTCCACGGCGGACCCCACGAAGCCCACGGCCACCGCAGCCACCACCACGGCCACCGCAGCCACCACCACGGCCACCACCTTGGACCAAAGCAAACCATGGAACCGTTACCGCCTCCCCAAGACTCTGATTCCCAGCTCCTACAACGTGACGCTGCGGCCCTACCTCACCCCCAACAGTGAGGGTCTATACACCTTCGAAGGCAGCAGCACCGTTCGCTTCACGTGCCGTGAGTCCACCAACGTCATCATCATCCACAGCAATAAGCTCAACTACACCAACACCCAGGGGCAAAGGGTGGCCCTGCGGGGCGTGGGGGGCACGCGGGCCCCCGCCATCGACACGACCGAGCTGGTGGAGCTCACCGAGTACCTGGTGGTGCACCTCCGGGAGCCATTGCAGGTCAATGGCCAGTATGAGATGGACAGCAAGTTCCAGGGGGAGCTGGCTGACGACCTGGCGGGCTTCTACCGCAGCGAGTATATAGAGAACGGCGTCAAAAAGTAAGTTGCCGCGGGGTCTGTCTGTTGGGTGGGGGCAGGTCCTAGATGCTGAGGCAGAGCTGGATCCTGGGGGCCAAGAAAGAGCTTGGATTGCAAGCCTTTGAACCTCCTGGAGCCTCTCGCTGGCCCCTGACTCCATCCACAGGTGCTAGGGGAGCATCTGCCTAGAAAGCAGCCCTCTCCTGGGGGCTTCCGTACCCCACATGAGGGAGTCAGGGGCTAGTGGTAAAGCCTCTTGGATAGATAGGAAAACTGGGGCTCAGGGGAGAGAAACTTGCCCAAGGTCTCCCGGCTAATACAGGGGTAGAGCCTGCTGGGACTTTGACCCTGACTCCCGAAGGAGTTGCCTGTCAGGCCCCAGAGGCTGCCTGGGGGAGGTGGGGAGGGCAGGGATGAGGCTGGACCAGCCTTTCATGCAGCCCTTCTCCTGCATTCCCGGCAACACCCTGAAACCCCCCACCCTGCCCACCCTGACGGGGTGCAGGCATTCCGCCGGCGTGTGCTCTAATGTCCTGGTTCGGGCAGGGTGCTGGCCACAACGCAAATGCAGGCCACACATGCCCGGAAATCCTTCCCGTGCTTCGACGAGCCAGCCATGAAGGCCACGTTTAACATCACCCTCATCCACCCCGACAACCTCGTGGCCCTGTCCAACATGCTGCCCAAAGGTGAGTGCGTCCGTCCTGGGGCCACGCAACCCTAGGAAGGAGGCGGCCCGGGGCTAGGATCCGATGCGGGGCAGAGGAGACATCTCTACATGTTTGACTGCTCCGTGCCCAGGCCCCAGCGTCCCTCTTTCGGGAGAGCCCACCTGGAATGTCACCGAGTTTGAAACCACGCCTGTAATGTCCACTTACCTGCTGGCCTACATCGTTAGCGAGTTCAACCATGTGCAGACGAGATCGCCCAATGGCGTCCTGGTAAGAAGCCGGGCCCACCCGTCCTTCCCCAGGATTGGCCCTGGCCCGAGGGATATTCTTGTTTTAATTCATTCCCATCTTCAGCCCCTGAGCTGTTAGACCAGTGTTCGAATCCCAGCTCTGAGGGATCTTGGACAAGTGTCTTAAGTTCTGACCCTCAGTCTCTGCATTTGAAAAATGGGTCTGTCCTCATGAAGGGCGTTCCCAATGCCTGGGTGCCAGGCAGACAGTGGCCATGACTACTATTATTCCTAAAGGCTCCTCCCTAGGACTCAAATACCCTCAGAGACAACCCCCCCCCGCCCCCAGCCTTCTCTGCTGCTCATGCTTCTCAGTTTAACCTAGTTGGTGCCCTCACTAGCCTGCTGGCCCCTGGGGCCCTGCCCATCTGCACCGGGACCAAGGAGGGCCTCTGACCTACCTCCATCCTCTTTGCAGATCCGGATCTGGGCTCGGCCTAGTGGGATCAACCAGGGCCATGGAAATTATGCCCTGAATGTGACAGGCCCCATCCTAGACTTCTTTTCCGCACATTATGACACACCCTACCCACTCAACAAATCTGGTGAGTGAGGGGCCCTGCGGTGGGGGCAGAGGATGGGGCTCCCTACTCAGAGGCCATCCTGCCAATGGCCTTGCCCCCCCAGACCAGATCGCCTTACCTGACTTCAACGCTGGCGCCATGGAGAACTGGGGGCTGGTGACCTACCGGGAGAACTCTCTGCTCTTCGACCCGCAGTCCTCCTCCAGCAGCAACCAGGAGCGGGTGGCCACCGTGATTGCTCATGAGCTGGCCCACCAGGTAGCCGCCCCATCCCAGGGCACACCGAGAAGTGAGTAGGGGGCTCTGGGAGGAGAGGGCACAAGCCCTGGCTCTGCCCTAGGCCGCTGCAAAGGGAGGAGGCTCCCAGCAGGCAGGATAGTGGAGGGGAGTCACGGCGACGCTGGTGAAGTGCTGACCGGCGCCTGGCACGTGGGGACGCTCGGGGAAGGGGCGTTCTGGGTACTGTGAGTGACCACAAGGCCAGAGTGGCTAGCTGGGCTGACCTTCCCTCTCCAACAGTGGTTTGGGAACCTGGTGACCTTGGAATGGTGGAATGACCTGTGGCTGAACGAGGGCTTTGCCTCCTACGTGGAGTACCTGGGCGCCGACCATGCAGAGCCCACCTGGAATCTGGTGAGCCAGCTGCCTGGGGGCCCCTGGGTGCGGGGTCGGCGGTCCCACCCCACTGCCAGGCTGGTCTCCTGATGGCCACTGGCGATTTGCAGAAAGACCTCATGGTGCTGAACGACGTGTACAGGGTGATGGCCATAGATGCGCTGGCCTCCTCCCACCCGCTGTCCTCGCCTGCCGATGAGGTCAACACGCCGGCCCAGATCAGCGAGGTGTTCGACTCCATCTCCTACAGCAAGGTACTGAGGCAGTGGGGGGCAGGCAGGTGGAGTGGGGACTCGGTCCATGGAGGCCCCCAACTCGCCCCCGCCCCAGCCAGGGCTCTGGCCTGGTCCTGTGGGCTCAGCATCGCTCTCTGAGACCCCCTCTCCCCTTCCCCAGGGAGCTTCGGTCCTCAGGATGCTCTCCAGCTTCCTGACGGAGAATCTGTTCAAGAAGGGCGTGGCGGTGAGTACCCTGGGCCAGCCATGGGGGGCCTGTGTCCCCAAAACCCTGCCTACCGCAGGGGTTCCGTGGGAGAGGCGGGGGAGCACCAGCTTTGCCCTCACTGTGGCCTGTCTTTCCAGTCCTACCTCCACACCTTTGCCTACAAAAACACCATCTACCTGGACCTGTGGGACCACCTGCAGAAGGTCAGTAACAGCCAGCCACCTGCAGCCATTTGGTGGGGGTCCTGAGATGCTGTAAGTCCCCGGGGCCAGCGGGGGGTGCAGCACGTGTGGGAGAATGTGTCCAGCCCCACTGCTTACCAGCCCAGGCAGGTCCTCTGAAGCCTTGGTTGCTCACCTGTAAAATGGGTGCCATGAGAGCTCCTCGAAGGAGGTGTTATGAGACCGTGGGTCAGGAGCTCGGGTGGGCAGCTTGCCCCCCGCTGCAGTGAGCTGCATGATGGGAGCCGAGGAGCACCCTCATCAACCAGCCTGCACGGTTCCTAAACCCTCCTCTGCCTGGGACTCTGGAGCCGGTCATTCCACCTACTCAGCACTCCTGGCCGCCACTCCCAGGCATGACTCTGCACACTCCGGCCTCCACAGCACTGACTTTGACCTTCTCGCCCAGTCCTGCCTTGCATTCCTGTCCTCTTAGACCCCACGCAGCCCGGTCTGTGGGACAGACCCTCTGACCACCCCGCCTCCCCTCTCCCCTCCCTGCCTCTCCTAGGGCTGGAGTCTACACACTCCCATCTTCCCATCATTTGCCCTCCTTTACAGCAGCCTGACTGACCCCTCCAGAGTCCCGAGCCCAGTCCAGCAGGGAGGGGAGACCCAGGGCCTCGGCAGGGAGTCACAGCTGGGCTCCAGCGCCCTCCTGGCTGGTCTCAGGCCCAACTTCTATCTGCCAGGAGCCTGGTCGGCCCCCCCTCCCCAATTCCCCCCCTCCCCGGACCTCCCACAACCTGCTGACCGGGGGCACCTCACTACCTCGGTCCCTGCCCTCCACATTCACTGTCTTCCTAGCCTGCCTCAGTCTCCCACTCCTTCCTCTCCTGCAAAGCTGAGCCCTCCTCCATGCCTGGTGCCCCTCCAGCTCCACCCCTCCCTCCCACTCCCTCTGTCCCTGAGCGCCCTCTCTCTGCAGCAGCTCCCGGCTCCCCTCCCTGCTCAGCTTCTGGCCTTCTGAGGCTCTTCTTCCTCTTTCTGTCTTTATTTTCTCACTTATTAACAGATGTTGTTGGCTTCTTGCCGTTATTACAAAAGCAATGCATATGCGTGAAAACAGAGGGAAAAAACCTAAGAAGACAATAGAGAGCACCCTAAGCCCGTCCCCAGACCACCCACGCTCTCACCCTCTCCCTCGCTCTGCACCCTCTCTGCTCCTCTGCCCTCTCCTCCTCCAGGGTTGTTCATGCTGGCTGCCCCCCCACATACTCACCTCACGTTGGGCCACAGAAGCGGGGGGCCCTCATAGATTTGCTTAGCTGATGTGCAGTGCACCAAACGCCTGGAAGTTCTCAGCTCGCCCAGCCCTGGGGCTGGGAGCCCCGCTCCTGCCTCCCCACGAGGTGGCACTTCCACAGCGAGGCTGGGGGTCTGCCGAGGCTGCGGCGGGTGGGCGCAGCGGGAGGGGGCGCTCCGCTGACGGCCGCACCGCGTTGCTGTGCCCCAGGTCGTCGACGACAATCAAGCCATCAAGCTGCCAGACACCGTGCGCAACATCATGGACCGCTGGATCCTGCAGATGGGCTTCCCGGTCATCACCGTGAACACTGCCACGGGCACCATCTCCCAGCAGCACTTCCTCCTTGACCCCGAGTCCGTCGTCACCCGCCCCTCAGAGTTCAAGTGAGCAGACGGGGCCACTGAGGCAGGCGTCCTAGGAGGGGCTCGGAGGGGCAGTGGCCGTGGCGCCCCTTGACCACGGGGCGCCCCGTGGTTGCTCTTCCTTGGCCGTGTCCAGGAGCTGCGGTCTCTCACCACCGGGTCTGGGGGGCTCTTGTTGCAGCTACCTGTGGATCGTGCCCATCACTTCCATCAGAAATGGCACGCAGCAGGGAGACTACTGGCTTCCAGGAAATGCACAGGGTAATCCGGCCCTGCCCTAGTGGACGGCAGGCCCAGCCCAGACTCCCAGCTCCCGGCCCACGTTCTGGGGGCCACGGCAGGCCTCGGTGGTGGCTTCCTTCGTCATTTCATTCAACCAATGGAGCCGACTGTTTTGGTTCTAAGCTCTCCTCTGCTGTTGCCCAACTGGGTGACCCAGGGCCAGTTACCATCCCTCTCTGGTCTCCATTTCCTCGTCTATAAAATGGGGCTGAGAACGGTATCTACGCCATTGAGTTTGTGTGGGGACTCAAGAAGAGAATGTATAGGCAATGTTTAAAACAGCGCCTGGCACAAAGTATGAACAGCCCTGCTCTGCCAGGTACCGAGGAAACCAAGCTTAAGGCAATTCCTCCTTGGCCTAGGCCAGAACCGCAGATGAAGAGAAGGAAGATAAGCAGCTAGAACTTCCCAGAGCTGTGTTGAGTGCTTTAACAGAGGCATGTCCAGCCTCTGGGCTGCTGGGGCACAGGGCAGGGAGCCAGGAATAAGAAAGATTTAGCTTTGTGGGGAGGTGAGGGAAGGCGTCCTGGAGGAGGGGAGCGGCGTCCTAGAGGAAGGGAAGGACTTAGCCAGGCTCATGGCGGCAGAGGAAATAGCAAGGGCAAGGCACAGAGGTAGGAGAGAACGTAGGGACTGTGGTAGGGCAGACGTGTGCCCTCAAAGTGAGGCTGGCTCCTGAGGTCCCTGCAGGCTGCAGGACACAGCGGCTGTGTCCCCAGGCCAGGAGGAGCCCGGGCAGGTGGGAAGTGGGTGAGGACCACCTCTATGGAAGGACCTCGTCTGGCTGCCAGGAGAAGGGCTGGAAGTGGGGGCACTGGGGGGTTGAGCGGCAGGGAGGCATGGCCTGGGCTTCCCCCTCGGTGACTGGGGCATGATGGGGCTGTTTACAAGCCCAGAGAGGAGGAGGAATAACAGCCTGGGGAGTTGAATCTGAGTGGTGTGGGGGGGTGTGGATGGAGATATCCAGGCCGCGGTCACTGGCCCAGCCACGTGGAGCCTGTGGGAGGCAGGGTGGGCATGGAGGGGCAGAGACGGCATGAGGTCCATCTGAGGTCACCGGCCAACCCATGGCAGAGTTTGGCCTGGCAGCCCAGTCCTATGCCCCTTCCCCTCCCCTCTCCTTGGCATCACCCAAGGCTTGAGGACCAGCCAGTGCCAGGCTGCATGAGAGGCTCCTCTCGCCAAGGCCTGGAGAGAGGCAGGCCAAGCGTCAGCCTGTGGCCTTGTGAGCAGCCCCACCCAGCTCTGGTCTCTCCCCACAGCCCAGAATGACCTGTTCAAAACCACAGCTAGTGAGTGGGTCCTGCTGAACCTCAACGTGACGGGCTACTACCTGGTGAACTATGACGAAGAGAACTGGAGAAAGATCCAGGCTCAGCTGCAGACAGACCTGTCGGTGGGTGTCTGCCGCCCCACCCCATCCCCTGCCCCAGACCCGGGCCCAACATGGCGCCCCAGACTGCCGGGCCTGCCCTCACCACCAGCCTGAGGTCACACCCTCTGTTGCCCCTTCTAGGTCATCCCTGTCATCAACCGGGCTCAGGTCATCCATGACACCTTCAGCCTGGCCAGGTGAGTGCCCCCTTCCTCCTCGGGCCCAGCCTGGCTCAGGCCTGGTGGCTTTAGCAAGTGCTGTTCTGTAACGAGAGCCAGTGCTCTTCCTCTTGGCCTTCCCGTCCCGGGCACAGGGCAGCGGGCTCCCTGGGCTTCTGCACAGTCCTCCCTGGGCCCCCAGATAAGGCATCCGAGACTGAGTACTTTACCTCAGGCCACACAGGGGCAGCCCCTGACAGCCAGACCCAGGTCCGTCCACTCTAAAACCATGCTGTACTACACAACACCGAGCTTTTTCTGAGGATTAACAGGGTGCCAGGCAGCCACGCTAGGTGCTCAGAAAATCCGGGAAGGCCAGGACAGGAGAGATGGAGCACATACTGTGTTCTCAGCAGGCGCTAAGCTGATTTAAGTGATGTCCCCCATAGACACGGTCATTTATGAACCAAATGTGTGCACATGGCCTGAGAGGGAGGGGGAGGAAGGCACAGAGGGCCAAGCAAGAGAAGAGGTGGGCAGAATAAAGAGCGCAGGCTTTTTGTCCTTATGAATCTCAGCTCTGAGGCCTTAGGCAAGTCACTTGACCTCTCTGAGCCTCAGTTTCCTATTTGTAAAATGGGGACAATACATGATTGGCCGTGGGTGAGGGCGGGGCCTGAGCTGGCCTCGTTTGTGGTACCAGCCAGCATCCATGTCCCCCAGCGCCATCCTCGGCTGGGGCTCTTGGACCTTAGTTTCCATGAAGGGTTTGGGGTTCCCTCCGTGGGGCTGGACTTACTTGAGCCTCTCTGTTTGTCCCCAGTGCCCGAAAGGTCCCTGTCACCCTGGCGCTGAACAGCACTCTCTTCTTGATCCGAGAGAGAGAGTACATGCCCTGGGAGGCCGCCCTGAGCAGCCTGAGCTACTTCAAGCTCATGTTCGACCGCTCTGAGGTCTACGGCCCCATGAAGGTACAGAGGGCATGGCAGGGTTCAAGGACCCATTGACCCAGTGCCTGAAATTGCATCACAGGGAGTTCACAGAAATACTGTCTGGAGTGGTGGTGGACCCTTCAGGCTGCCACAACACGGGGTTCTTTGCCGAGAGCAGGCTGGGCAGGGTGGCGAGAGGGCTATGGGATGAAGGGAGCAGGTACCGACGAGGTGAGCAGATTGGGGAGGGCAAAGAAAGGACACAGACTCCTAGCGAAGTTTCTGTTTGGGAAATCAGCACTGTCGGAAGGCACAGAAGAAGCCACGGCGCTGGGAGTTGGAAGGCCCACCTTTTACCAGCTGGGTGGCTTCGGCCCACTCTCTTCAGCCCCAGCAAACCCCTCTGTGAAGTGAGCAGGCCCACACCTGCCTAGCCCAAGGGCGGGGAGGGAGCTGCAGGTGTTAACAGCTTTGAAGTTGGGGTGGTTGGGGTGGGGTATGTTGAGGCTCCCATGAGGGAGACCAGAGGGAAACTCAGCAGTTTCAGACAAAAAAAAAAAGAACCCCAAGCCCTCAAATGTCCAACAGTTGGGGATTGGTTAAGTAAACTACAGTATCCATTTGATGGCATATTACACAACCATCAGATAATACTCGAAGAGATCTTTTTTTTTTTCTTTGTCAGAAAGAAAGGAACTGCGTGTGTGAGGTTGGGTGGGACGGGGCAGAGGGAGAATCTTAAGCAGGCTTCCACACCCAGCACGGAGCCCGACGCGGGGCTCGATCTCACAACCCTGAGATCATGACCTGAGCCAAAATCAAGAGTCAGACGCTCAACCGACTGAGCCACCCAGGTGCCCCTTGAAGAGATCATTTTTAATTAAAACTTTTTCACATTAACTTCCTATCAGGGTAAATGAGGTATTAGGGTAAATGAGGTATTAGGGTAAATGGAGTATTAGGGTAAATGAGCTTTTAACTCATTAAGCTGCCCACCTTGGATGGACCCCCATCCTCCTGATGTAGGGAAGTCATATTTTATCAATACGAGCTGTTGCTCAGTTTGGTGCTGGTAGGCTTTCCCGTGGTGTGGCCTCTCTTGTTTCCCAAACCTGGGGGTTCTTCCTCGAGTTCTCTCTCCCATGGGGGAGCACCCCTTCCAGGAGTTTTTGAGAAAGTGTTCATAGGACGTAGAGGCACATCATCTGCAATGTCTTTGTCCCACCGCGACACAGGACCCAGATTTTACCTGGGTGTAGAAGGTTCTAGGTTGGAAATTATTCCTCCGCGAATTTCAGGCCTCGCTCTACTGACGCCCAGCCTTTCGTGTTGCCGTTGAGAAGCTCAGAGCCTTGCTCATTCCTGGTTATTTGAATGTGGCCATTCTCTCCCTTCTGGAAGCCTGTGGGCTCTTCTCTCAATCCTGGTGGGCCTTTGTGTGGGTCTTTCTCCTCCCCCCTACCCTTTCCATCTGGACATTTTGGCATTGCTCCTTAAGATGTTCTTCCCCTCCTTGCTGTTCGGTTCTCTTTCTGGGTCCCCTGTTAATCCAGCCTACTGTTCTTGCATTGGCCTTTCTTCTGTCTTGCGGTTAAACTTCCAAGTACTGGTCCTGGGTCCAGCATCCTATGCATTATCTTCTTGAACGTTCAGAGGGTATTCATCTCAGGCTTTTACAAAGCTTTCTTTTTCTTCCATTGACTTGTTTCCTGAGTCTTCTGTTTGTTTTGGTCTCCTTTGGAGACCTCACGTTGGAGGTTGAGCTGCCCTCTTTGGATTTGAGAGTGAGGCAATAAAAGGCAACTGGAAGTTCCGTGAGGAGGTCACATTTGTTACCTGCAGGTCTCACTGGGGGGTGACTGGGTGGACAAGTGACTCCTCATGGGGACCCTCAAATATTAGTATCCATGGGGTGCCTGGTTGGCTCAGTTGGAAGACCATGTGACTCTTGATCTTGGAGTCGTGAGTTCGAGCTTCACGTTGAGTATAGAGATTACTAAAAAAAGAAAAAAAATAGTACCCATGAGTGTGTTCCTCTGAGACCAGAGAGCCATCCTGTATCTTCTCTAATGAAGCTGGTGATGCTCAGTTTCTGGGATTGGGGATGGGGGAAGAAACTGGAGATATCTCCATTTAGGATATAAACTTTCACCTCTGGCCCTCTCTGCAGTCCACCAACACTTCCCCTGTGTCTGGCGACCGCAGTTCTGAGCCTCTACTCATTCAGCCTCACCCACAGGGGAGGGCGGGGTGTTGCCTGCTGCCAGGAGGGAAGTGGGAGCTTGGGGGTTTCATTACTCCTGCTCCTTTGCCCTGTGTCCAGCCCCCGCCTCACCCCTGTCCCCTGCAGACCCGTCCCTCTGACTCTGAGCCATGTTGCGGCCACTCTGCCCATCCATCCCTCTCTCCCCACCTTCCAGCTCCTTGACTGCACGGGCCCCTCATCCACTCTGGTTTCCCTTCCTATTTCCTTTGTTCTCCGAAGTTTGTTCTTGGACATAAGGCGGGGCTTACGTCCCAGTGTCAGGGACAAAGAGCAGCGTGCAGAATTATAGAGAGGCTAGGTAGAAAAGGAAAAAGAAGGGGTAAACTCACCAACTTGAAAATCATAGTTTGGGGAAGCTCCTGAATAGATTTTATTTTCTGCAGATGCTGCTCTGTGTTTTCTAAGCTCCTCACAACACACGTGGGACACTTAGCATCGGGCGGCAGGGGGGAGGGTAGGACCCGACGCTGTCTTCAAAAGTGGTGACATGGAGACCGGGAGGGTTAGACTGACTGGGGCTTCCAGGAGGGAGAACCTCAGACCCGTGAGCTGAAACCTGGGCCAGCCCCGGCCCCTTTGAGCCCTGCAGCCCCGGACGAGGCCTGAGCCTCCAGCCTCTCTGCCTTCTGTGACGTTAGCCCTCGCGACACCTCCCCACCCACGTCAGGGGCTGCGCGGGCTCCAGAAAGGTCAGGCGTGAGTCCCGCCTTCGAAGCCCTTCCTGTTTTCTTTTCCCCAGAACTACCTGAGGAAGCAGGTCACGCCTCTCTTTGATTATTTCGAAGGAGTCACCTACAACTGGACTGTTCGCCCACAGACCCTGATGGAACAGTGAGTATGCTGTTGGGAAGCTCAGAGCCCTGCTCATTCGCTCATTTCCAGAGGTCACGGGCGGCCCAGACACCCTGACCTGGGCAGTCCAGAGCGGGGCCCTGCAGTGCCCTCCTGAGGACATCTCCTGGCTGGACCAGGGCCGCCAGCAGGGAGAGAACCCCTCCTGGGAGTAGGAGGCCTACCCTGAGGTTCTTCATGGCCTGTGGGCCCATCTGACCTCTTTGTACAAGGGACCAAACTGAAACTGAGGTCCCTCACTGGCTTGGTCCTTTTATTTTATTGTAAAGAGTTATTTATTTGAGAGAGGGAGAGAGAGAGAGAGCAAGAGTGCATGAGCTGGGGAGGGGCAGAGGGAGAGGGAGAGAGAGAGAATCCTCAAGCAGACTCCCCATGGAGTGCAGAGCCCAACATGATCGCTGAGATCATGACCTGAGCTAAAACCAAGAGTTGGCTGCTTAACCGACTGAGCCACCCACGCGCCCCTTGGTCATTTAGATTCTAGATGTTCAAATTGGGGCTGGAGCTTGTGCTGACCCCTCTAGGTCCCTGGGCTGCCCAAGGCACAAAGCAAACAGGGGGACCCAGCGGGCTGGGTGGGCGGCAGCCCCGGACAGAGCCCGGGCCCTGCCATCCTCCCTAGAGCTGTGCATCAGCAGGGGAATCTCGGCCAGAGTCTGGGCCAGGTGACGCTCGGGCACGCTGACCAAGTGTCACCCCTCGCGCAGGTACAACGAGATTAACGCCATCAGCACTGCGTGCACCTATGGGGTTCCTAAGTGTAAGGAGCTGGTCTCAACTCTTTTCGAAAAGTGGAGGAGGAACCCCCAAAATAACCCGTGAGTGTGTCCCCTGCTCCTCCCCCAACCTTCATCCCTCCCTCGAGCCCACAGCCATGTCCTCATCAGACCCTCGTCTGCCCAGGATCCACCCCAACCTGCGCTCCATCGTATACTGCAAGGCCGTTGCCCAGGGTGGGGAGGAGGAGTGGAACTTCGTGTGGGAACAGTTCCGAAATGCCACGCTGGTGAACGAGGCCGACAAGCTCCGTGCAGCTCTGGCCTGCAGCACCCAGGTCTGGATCCTGAACAGGTGAGGGCCACGGCCGGACGGGGCTAACTGTCCCTCCCCACTGGGGACCAGGATCCTTGCGTGGGAGAGAACGAACCAGCCAGGCCTCCACACTCTCATTCACGGGATCCCCACAAACTCGTGCAGTGGGGCGGTCTGTTCCCCATTTTACAGATGAGAACACTGAGGCTCAGAGAAGCAAAACAGCTTGCCCAAAGTCCAGAAACTTTAACAAGTGGTGGAGCCAAGAGCTGAACCCAGGTCTGGGTCTCCGTCCCAGGTTTTCAAGTGCTGTGGCTTCTTGGCCTGCAGTTGACCGAAGCTCAGTTCTCCTCTCTGTCAAGGGCTCCGGGGCAGCTGGACCCGAGTCCTTTCGGACGTGCAGCTGGGCATGCCTCAAGCTCTTGCATGAGCGCTCCTGGCTCCCACTCCCGGAACCCAGGAAAGAAGAGCCTCTCTCCATGTCAAAGACAAACGTAGCCACCCTTCCTGGTACAGGGCTCTTGGCTCTGGTTCTCCTTCCTTTATCATTCGTTCATGGCCTGTCCTCGGATATTTATCAGGCACTGGGGCCATGTGACACATGACACTTGGCATAGCCAGTGACCCTGCCTAGGAGACTCAGTATCCCTTCTACCAGAGGGAGGTAGGACTAGGGGCTTCAACCCTCAGTAGGCCAAAGCCATATTAAGAGGCTGCAGGAGAGGTGTGGAGGGGAGGGGAGGGTGGGGTCCTTCGCCGTCCTGGCTTCTCTCTTGAATCCTCTGACTAGAGCCCTTGGTCACTAAGTCAGCATCCTGCCCTCACAGGTACCTGAGTTACACCATGAACCCTAACCTCATCCGGAAGCAAGATGTCACCTCCACGCTTAGCAGCATCGCCAGCAATGTGGTCGGGCAAAATCTGGTCTGGGACTTCGTCCAGAGCAACTGGAAGAAGCTCTTTGACGAGTGAGTCTGCGGGAGCATGTTAGGAGACGTGCCCACCGAGGCTGGGGTGTCCTGGGGGGGGCGGGGTCTGTGTGTCTGTGTGCATGGGACGCTGCAGGGCTGGAAGCTGGGGGGCTGTGGGCACTGCCGAGGAGTGCTGGAAAATTGACCCAGCTTGAGGCCAGTCAGGTGGGGGGCAAAGACAAGGCGGGGTGTGGGCCGGCTCTCATCGCACTCAGGGGAAAGTCTGGCTCTCTGAAGAGGTGGGAGCAGGGACACTGCAATCAGACCAGTGTTCGTGTCCCTAGGGCATGTCATTTCATCTCCTCTACACGATGACAGCCGCAGCGTGGCCGTGAGGATACGGTGTCGCCTGCCAGTCACTGAGCGTTAGTTAGTTCTCAGCCCCTCACGCCTCTTCTCTCCCCTCCCCCTTCTCGCAGCTTCGGCACGGGCTCCTTCTCCTTCGCCAACCTCATCCAGGCAGTGACGCGACGGTTCTCCACGGAGTTCGAGCTGCGGCAGGTAAGCGGCCCTGGACCCTGGGGCGGCACCCAGAGGCCCATCCCCAGTCTAAAGGGGCATCTGCCATTCAGCGAGCGCCCCCTGAGTGTGCTCACAAGGGAGCTTGGGCTCCATGTTGCCAGGCCTTCCTCATTTCCAGGGGAGGCTGGGCATCCAAGCTTTTTAGAAGGTGACGAGTCAATCAGAAACATTCATCTTGGAATTTTTGTGTAGGCAAAAAGTAAAGAGAATCGTATAAATGAACCTCCACATACCCATTACCCAGATTGAACGATTGTCAACATTTTGCTGATTCTTTTTTTGGGGGGGGTGGATAATATTCAAGCAGAGATCCCTTATATAATTTCACCTGTAAGTGGTTTAGTCATATCTAAAATAAAGGAATTTTTAACAGATAATCTCAATGTCATTAGCAAACACAAGGAAAGGAACAATTTCTTGCTATCATATTCTACCCGGGGCCAATTTAAACCCTGTAGGTTTCTTTTAAAATTCTTTTTGCAGTGACATGTATGTTTGAATCAGAAGCCAAAGTTAACTCATTGTATTAGGTTGATTTGTCTTTTTTTTTTCATTGAGGTATAATTCACGTACCATGATACTCACCATGTTAAGTGGTTTTCAATGTATTTATGAGGTCATACAACCATCACCACCATCTTGTTCCAGAACATTCTTGTTACCCCCCAAAAGAAACTGTGGTAGTCACTCTCCATTCCTCTGTCTCCAGCCCCTGGCAACCACTAATCTACTTTCTGTCTCTATGGACATGGCTATTCTGGATATTTCATAAAATGGAATCATATAATCTGGATATTTCGTATAAATGGAATCATAAAATAGGCCTTTTGTGCCTGGCTTTCACTTAGCATCAAGCTCTCAAGTTTCATCCATGTTGTAACGTGTAGCATTCCTTTTTATGGCTGAATAATATTCCATTGTGTGGTTATACCACATTTGTTTATCCACCGATCTGTTGATAGACATTGGGTTGTTTCCACCTTTTTTTTTTTTAAAGATTTGTATTTATTTATTTGAGAGAGAGAGAGAGAGAGAGCGCAGGAGAGAGTACGAGCGGGGCCAGGGAGGAGCAGAGGGAGAGGAAGAAGCAGACTCCCTGCTGATCAGGGAGCCTGATGTGGGGCTCGATCCCAGGACCCTGGGATCATGACCTGAGCCAAAGGCAGACACTTAACTGACTGAACCACCCAGGTGCCCCGACTTTTTGACTCTATGAATAATGCTGTCATGAATATTCATGTACATATTTTTGAGTGAACATATGTGTTTGTTTCTCTTGGGGATACACCTAGAAGTGGAGTTGCTGGATTGTTTGGTAGCTGTATGTTTAACTTTTTGAGAAATTGGCAAAATGTTTTCCAGAGTAACTGCACCTAATTTACATTCCACCCGCAATGTAGGAGGGTTCCAATGTCTTTCTGTATTTGTGGACTCTTGTTATTTTCTTTCTTTCTTTCTTTTTTAATTATAGCCATTTTGTGGGTGTGAAGTAGTATGAATTGCATTTCTCTAATGACTAATGATGTTGAGCACCTTTTCATGGGCTTATTGACCATTCGTATATCGTCTTTGGAGAAATGTCTATGCAAATCCTTTGCCCATTTTTTAATTGGGTATTTGTCTCTTTATTGTTGAGTTGTAAGGGTTCTTTATATATTCTGGATACTAGACCCTTATTGGATACCTGATTTGCAAATGCTTTCTTCCATTCTGTGGATTGTCTTTTTATGTTCTCGATAGTGTCTTTTTTTTTTTTTTTAAGATTTTATTTATTTATTCATTTGACAGAGAGAGACACAGTGAGAGAAGGAACACAAGCAGGGGGAGTGGGAGAGGGAGAAGCAGGCTTCCCGCTGAGCAGGGAGCCCAATGTGGGGCTCGATCCCAGGACCCTGGGATCATGACCTGAGCCGAAGGCAGACGCTTAACGACTAAGCCACCCAGGCGCCCCTCTCGATAGTGTCTTTTGATGCACTGAAGTTTTTTTTTGATGAAGCCCAGCTTTCTAATTTTTCCTTTACTGCTTGTGCTTTAGTGTCACATCTAAGAAACAATTGCCTAATCCAAGGTCACAAAGATTTATACATGCTTTTTACTAAGAATCTTACCATTTTAGCTCTTACATTTAAGACTTTGATCAATTTTGGCTTAATTTTTGTATATGGTGTAAGGTAGGGGTCCAACTTCATTCTTTTGCATGTGGCTATCCAGTTGTCTCACCACCATTTGTTGAAAAGACTATTCTTTCCCCCACTGAATGGTCTTGGCACCCTTGTTGAAAATCAGTTGACTGTAAATGTGAGGGTTTATTTCTGCACTCCCAATTGTATATCACTGATCTATCTGTCCTTATGTCAGTACCACACTCTCTTGATTACTGTAGCTCTGCAGTGAGTTTAGGGATGTGAGCCCTCCAACTTTGTTCTTTTTTCAAGATTGTTTGGCTATTCAGAGTTCCTTGCATTTCTTTATGAATTTTAGGATCAGCTTGTCCATTTCTGTAAAAAATTTTTTAAAAAAGGGCAGTTGGAATTCTGATAGGGATTGCATCGAGTCTGTAGATCAATTTGGGAAGGGTTGCCATGGGATAATATTAAATCTTCCAAACCATTAATACAGATTTCGGTCTATTTGGGTCTTTTTTTCTTTTATTTAGGTCTTCTTAATTTCTTTCAACAATGCTTTATAGTTTTCAACATGCCAGTCTTGCATGTCTTTTGTCAAATTTGTTCCTCAGTATTTTATTCTTTTTGATGCTATTGTAAATGGAACTGTTTTCTTAATTTCATTTTTGTATTTTTCATTGTTGTGCGTAGAAATGTACTATGATCTCTGTATATTGTTCTCGCATCTTGCAACCTTGCTGAAATCGTTAGTTTTAATAGTTTTTTTTTTTGGTAGATTCCTTAGGATATTCTGTATCCAAAATCATGTCATCTGCTAATGGAGATAGTTTTACTTCTTCCTTTCTGGATGCCTTTTATTTCATTTTCTTGCCTAATTGCCCTGGCTACAACCTCTACAATATATCTTTTAATCTGTGACATCTTTTTTCTTTTTTTAATAATACCATTTATTTGTTGAAACAACGAGGTTATTTGTAGTATAGAAATAGCCACATTTTGAATTTGGCTGATTGCTTCCTTGTGGTATCTTATTTAATTTGTCCCTCTCTCCTCCCTTGATTGGACTGAGATTACAATTCAATTAAAAACTAAATGATGTAATGTATGGTGATTAACATAACATAATAACATAAACAGTGAAGATCAGGTATATCCAGGAGCCAGATTTAACCACGAGGTTGTTAGTTTTGACCTCTGCCCTAGATAAAGACTTTATCCCAGGGGGAGAGAAGGACGGACCCTTCCTTTCCTGGAGAACAGGCTGTGGCTGTGTTCCCAAGGGCCCTAATATGGGTGGGAGGTCAGAGGACTGCACAGCCCTCTGCTTGAGGCTGAGTTAGAGACCCAGCCTGGGGCTGAGAATCTTCATTTTCCTGGCAGCTGGAGCAATTCAAGATGAACAATATGGACATAGGCTTCGGCTCAGCTACTCGGGCTCTGGAGCAAGCCCTGGAGAAGACCAAAGCGAACATCAAGTGGGTGAAAGAAAACAAGCAAGTGGTGCTTAGTTGGTTCACAGAAAACAGCTAATAGTCCTTGGTCCTTAACCGTCACCTGGCCCCCATGTGAGATGCCTCTATGTGTCTGCCCCCATGGCCCACGACAGTACCCCATTCCTGGAGCCTGAGGCGATGGTGTCCTCCCCTCAGGGACAAAGTCTCTGGCCCACGTTTTCTCCAGTCTGCCCATGGGGCTGATCCAGTTCCTGATGACCAGACTGTCCAAGCACCTTCCAGCCCCTGCCCCTCATGCCAACCCTCACCCCAGGCCTGGCATGGTGCCTGTCACCCAGGGCCCTGGGGCTGATCTCAGGGAAGCCCAGCTGTAGGGCCAGATGAGCAGAAGCCCTCAATGGACGATGGATGGCCTTGCGGGGGTAGCCCTGTGCCCCCTCTCACCTTTCCATAAAGACCCTGAACCTAAAGAATCAACAGGGCAGAAGATCTATATATTTTTTTTCTAAGAGAAAATGTAAATAAAGGATTTCTAGATCAATGTCTAGACTCATTACTAAACTAGAGCAGGAGTGGGTTTGCATAGCAGCCAGGAACACTGGGAGGGAGGGAAGCTGGGATGTATGGGACTCCCAGGGAGCACAGGAGGGGAGAAGTGTCCAGAATGCCTGTGTGTCCTATGAGGTCTGCCTGCCATGTTCCTTCCATCCATATTCCCGTGGCGGCTGGAGACCCTGGGTGCTGGGAACTATGAGGAGCTAGAGGCTAGGCAACCGGACCCAGTGGTTCTCATGGTGGGGTGGGGAGAGCTGGGGCTCGGAGCCAGGCCCAGGGCAGGTCCTGACGGTGGAGGGAGTGTTGTTTCAGAAAGCAGAAGTTTCCGCTGGGGTCAGCACCTGCCCTAACATGAGGGAAGGAGCAGGGTGCCGATTGGGCTCCTCTTCTTGTGTCGCAGTCAGCACACCTGGGACAGTGAGAGACGGGCTTGGAGTGAGGGCAGCAAGCCTTGGGACCCAAGCCTGGTCTGACCCCTCACTGGCCAAGGGCCTGTCCCATCTCCTCTCCAGGATCCATGGTGGAAGGTGGGATATCAATTTGTAAAGTGGTTGTTTTCAAGAGTCGCATGCAGAAAAAGGCAGGTGCCCTCCAGATCACCTGGTGGTCAGTGCCTATTCTGAGGAGAAGGTCTGGGACCCACATGGCTCCATGGCCCACATTAGCCTTGGTGGAAGTTTCTTAGCAAATGGAGCCAGGTTGTTGGAAGCTCACCTCAGCCTCAGCCCCCACGGGGCCCAGCTGAGTGCCCCAGGCTGGTGGAGGGAACATGGGAGGTGACAGACCACAGGGCTCCTTGGGGGTCTCCTCCAAGTGAGCCGCTGGGGCTGGAGTCCCGGAGACCAGGGGGCCAGATCACAGCTTGGCCAGTTTCTTGGGCAAGTGACCCAAACCCCTGGGCTTTGGCTTCTGCATCTGCACGAAAAAGGTGATGGATCACAGGATTGGGGTGTGGATCTAAGGAGATTCACATATGGGGGTATCTGGTACGCTGCCCCCCAACACAGGAGGAGATTTGGGTGTTGTTACCCTTAGCCCTGTCTCCTGGCCTCCCAGCTCTCCTCACAGCCTCTGTTCCCCTTTGGGAGAAGTGGGGGTGGGGCCGGGCCCGGAAGGCTCCTCAGCCGGCCACTGCAGTCCCTACATCAAAGGTGGGGCCGGCCAAGGGGTGAGACCAGCCCAGGGGAGAGGGTGGGATCTCTCCACCAATCAGGAGGCTTCCCCTCAGCCCAGCCCCTCTGGGCCAGTCCTTCCTGTCGCCAGTGCTCAGCAGCCCTGGCTGGCACTTAACCTGCTGGGGATCAGAGGGCAGGCCCCCTCAGGAGGTCCCGCTGGGGGAGGGGCCACCCCCACCAGGGTCCCTGGGAGAGAGCTGGCCTCCAGGGAGAAGAGTCTGCAGGATCCTAGTCTCTGTGCCTGGCACTGGGCGAAGTGTTTATGCGCATTATCTCATTTGGGTCTCAACAGTCCCAGGAGATAAGGATTGCTTTTATCTCAGTTTTGCAGATAAGGAAACTGAGGCGCAGGGAGGTAAGTCAGTAGGGCTAGAACGAGATGCGGGCTCTAAAGCAGCGGAGTGGAAGGCCTCCTCCATCTGGAGCCGGGGCAAGATCTGTGGCATCCACACGTTGCATGCTTCCACCACCCAACGGCTCCCAAGCCTGGCATCCAGAATGCCCTGTGTGTCTGGAGGAAATCAGGTCCCCGGGAATACCATGAGGGCACCCAGAGCCAGAGACCCGCCTGCAGAACCTCGCTCGAGGTCGCACACAGAGCAGGGGCCGACTCGAACTCAGGCTGCTCGTTCTGTGCCCAGCACTCTGCGGCGGGTTGACCCCTCAGGGCCAGCGGGAGAGGCAGGCCCTGGGGATGGAGGTCTCCCGCCTCCCCCCACCCAGGAGACTCCTCGGAGGCACGTCATCTACAGTGCAGGGTCATGACAGAAATGTCCAGTCTTTTATGGATGGTGAGGGGGGCGGGTCCCCAGGAAGGTGTGGGAAGACCAGTCTTTTGCCCCTCTCTCTCCCCTGCCAGGCCCGCAGCAGACAGGTGTGGTCAAGAGCAGAACACCCGGCTTGGGCTCATCTCCCAACCCTGTCCTCAGCCTCTGCAAGGGAAGCCTCAGGCCTGCCTCTCAGGAGCAGCAGCTAGGGACAGGAGGCCCTGGGGTAAGAACCCAAACCCTAGAAGGCTGGGCAAGAAGGCACTGGGTATTTTGGGATGAACTGTGTTCCCCCAACATCCATGGTGAAGTTCTAGCCCCCAGGACCTCAGAACGCCAATGTATTCGGAGATAGCGCTTATAAAGAGGTAATGAAGGTAAAAGAAGGTCGTATGGGGGGGCCCTAATCCAGGATGACTGGGGGCCTTACCAGGCGTGATAAAGCCAGGTGCACAGACCGCAGCGTAATTACGTTGAGGGCACAGAGAGAAGGCGGCCATCTGCAAGCCAAGGAGGGACGCTGCAGAAACCAACCCTGCGGACACTGATCTTGGACGCTAGCCTCCTGAACTGTGAGAAGATTGTGTTTCTGTTCCCCAAGCCACCTGATGCGCGCTTACAGCAGCCCCAGAAACAAATACGCCGGGCCTCGGTTGTGGAAGCGAACCACCCGGCATCCTTTAAAAACGTTTCCCTAGCTTGGGGAAGAGCCCTCCGGGTCGGCGGGCATAGGCTCAGAGGAAGGGACAAGGCAGCGGCGCTGGGTGGGAGGCGAGCGAACAGGCCCGACGTTAACCCCCCACTGTACCACCTCACGCAGCAAGGCCAAGGGGAGCCCCTGCAGGTGCAGCTTGTCACAGTGGCACGGGAGGGCACACACCAACCTCAGGAGGCCTGGGCCCGGGGAGGGGAAGAGCAGAAGGATGGCTCCCTGCAGGATGGGAACATTCTTCCTTTTCCAGACGCAATAAAAACCCAGGTTGATAGAAGAAAAACAGACCAAACCGACATTTTTTTTTTTTTTTTAAGAAGTACAAAAATGGAAGCGTAGCGGCTTCTCTCCCCCCTCCGCCACCCCCAGAACGCACTCCACCAGCAGTCCCAGCCCCGCCGACTCTGGGCCCGCAGCCAGCACCTTGCGGCAGCTCATCCGGTGTTCGGGGACAGGTCACTCGGGGGGGTGTCAGCCCGGACTCCAGCCACGGAGGCCACCCACTCTCTCTTTCGGGACACTGCCTCTCTGGGAAAGACATCACTTGGAAAAGAGATCCTTGGCTTAAAAAAAAGCTTGAAGACCACAGCAAGTAGCAAATGAGGAGGACACTCCACGCCAGAGGCCTGATTCCTGGCTGACAAGGGGACAGGCGAGGCTATCGGTAGAAGACGCCCAGGTGGGCCCCCCCCAAATCTTCTTGCCAAAGTTCAGGGCAGCCACTGAGCTGCAGGCCTGAGCTCTGGGACGGGCTTTGGTCACCGAGCTGGAAGGCAGGGCCTGGTCCCTGGTCCTCTGAGCTGGGGAGCACCTCTGCACTGTGGCTCCAACATCCCCACTGGGTCTGAGGCTGGAGTCTCTGGCATGCTGGGCGGGACAGGAGGGGTGGGGTTTCTGGCAACACACAGGGCTCTGGAGACACCGAGATACCCTGTAAGAGAGACAAAAGCAGCTGGTTAGTGGGCCCCTGCATGATGCCCTGAGACCTTGAACCTGGAGGCTCCCCAGAGTGTGGCGGGCAGCTTCTGGACAGCCTGGGGGTCGTGGATGCAGTGAAGCAAAGTGGTGAAGAACACCGGCTCTGGAGATACACTCCGGGGGTTCGTATGCCACCTCTGCTACTAACTAGTTGTAAGAATGCAACCTCTTTCATTCGGTTTTCTCATCTGTAAAATGGGGGTGATGATAACAGTACCTACGCCACAGAGTTGCTGGAGCGCCGGCTGAGTCAATACGTGTACGGTGCTAAGAACGGTGTTGGGCAAACAGCAAGCGAGCAGTAAATTTTGGTTATTAATATGCTCTGTTATGGACCATGATTCATTCACTCGTGGGCCTCATGAGCAAATGAAGCTTAAAGGAAACAGGAAGGTCACCAGCTCCAAGCCCCTATACTCTGGAAGTCCCCACCCCTGGGGCTGGCCAGCCTCCCTCCCCCCAAACCTTAACGGAGCACTTAGAACCAGGGCTCTTGCTACCTTTCATCTTGCCTCTGGAGCAAGTCCGAGGATTCTCCCTCTTTAACGTGGCTGCGAAGACTTCTAGGTAGAGGTGGTGGTGGCCTTAATGGCCCGGGGCCCCAGCTCTTTCCCCGAGGAGGTTAGGGTCCTCTCCATACTCCCTTCAGCTTCTCTCTAACCCTAACTGGGTTGGATTAGATAAACCCGGATCCAAAAAGCATGAGAGTCTCTGCAGCCTAGAGCCCACCCACTCCCTCCATTTCCGAACGAACCTGGGACAGGCCGACAGGAGTGGCACGGGCCTGCCCGCATACCTGATACACTGCTGCAGCCAGCTCCGGGGCCGCGGGGGGCGGCGTCCAGGGCACGGCCTGCTTCCTGGGTTCCGGGGACGTCTGCGTTCTGGAACAGACCTGGGGCGGTGTCCAAAGGGCCGTCTCGGGGGCTCTCCCTTGGGAGAGCTGCGGGGGCGACTGTATCCCAGGGCAGTAAGGGGGTGTAACCCAGGGATCCAGTTCGGGCACCCTGCTCCCCAGGCGCTCGGGCGCCGCTAGCGCTCCGGGACAGGCCGGCGGGGACCCCCACGACGCGGCGACGGAGCCCAGGCCCGGGGCGCGCGCCTGCACCTGCAGCTGAGTCTGCGTCTGCGCCTGCGCGGGGCCGCCGTCGGGGCAGAGCGGGCAGCCCCGAGACGCCGCCGCCGCCGCGCCGCTGCGCCGCCGTCGCCGCCGCTGCAGGCTCTCCTCGCTGAGGCCCAGCACGGCCGACAGGTGGCCGATGTAGCGGATGGCCAGGCGCAGCGTCTCGATCTTGGTGAGGCTCTGGCCGGCGGGCGCCACGGACGGCGGCAGAAAGCGGCGCAGCTCGTGCAGGGCGCGGGCGAGCGTGCGCATGCGCAGCTTCTCGCGCTCGCTGGCGCTCTGCCGCTGCCCGCCCGCCTGCCCGCTGCGGCCTCGTCCGGGCGCCGTCGGGGCGGCCTCTGCGGGGCGGGCGCCGCGGGCCGGGAGCGCGGGCTGCGAGGGGCCGCGGGCGCCGTCGCAGGGGCACGAGCCCGAAGAGTCCGAGGAGGAGGCCGGGGACGTGGAGTCCGGGTGGCCGGCCCAGCCCCAGCCCTGGGGCAAGATCCAGTGGTCGCGGCCCAGGAGGCCGTGCAGAGGAGGGGACTGGGCCATGGCCGGGGCCGCTGCGGGCTCTGGGAGGCTGGGCCGGCCACCTCCAGGCCTGAGCTTTTATCTGGACCAAAGGTGAGAGGTGGCCCCCTGCCAGGTTACAGAGAGGTGTCAAAACCCACAGAGCCCAGGGAAGGCCTGGGCAGGGGGGCCTTGGGAAAGCGGGCCCATTTGCGGAGGTGTGGATTCTGACTCCTCGGGGGCTCTAATGGAGGCCCCTGCAGCCCGGGAAGTGTGGGAGGGACAATTCGCATCTGGATGGAGCTGCTAAGCTTCTCACCGAGTTCCCACCCACCCGGGCTCGTGGCATGGTGAGTGCCCAGGAGCCCGACAGTGGTGGGCAGTGCCATCATCGTCTGGGGACGGCCAGGCTGTCCCTCATGTGAAGAATGGACCCATGCAAAGAGTGGCTGCCTCTCTCATCTCCAGCCTCCCCTCCCCCCCCCGGGGGGGAGGGTGGGAGTTTGTCCAGTAACTGCCACTCACTGCCTACAGGTGTGCTGGATAAGGCTGCAAGACAAGCCCCGAGGGATTTGCCCACAGTGATGTGGGGTGGGGTGGGGTGGGGTGGAAGTAGGGGGACATACAAGTGCAGCCTTCCTGGTTTGCTCCCAGAACCCACATTTGCTGGTTTGCTGAATAACACGAGCAACGTCATCTCACTACCCACAGATAGTTTCTGTCCCTGAAAAATAGAGCAGCCTGGAGAAAAAGGATAGGAAGCAGTGGGTGATGAAAATGGGGGAAGGTAGGGCGCCTGGGTGGCTCAGTTGGTTAAGCGACTGCCTTCGGCTCAGGTCATGATCCTGGAGTCCCTGGATCGAGTCCCGCATCGGGCTCCCTGCTCGGCAGGGAGTCTGCTTCTCCCTCTCACCCTCCCCCCTCTCATGTGCTCTCTCTCTCTTTCTCTCTCTCAAATAAATAAATAAAAAAAATCTAAAAAAAAAAAAAAGAAAATGGGGGAAGGTGAGCCCTCCAGGCAGGCCTGAGTCTATTTGCTGTGTGACCTGGGGCAAGTTACTTACCTCCTCTGAGACTCAAGTTTCCTTCAATCTCACAGCAATAATACTACAAAATGCCCACCACCTGGGAAGGCTGCTGGTACTAAGGGGAACCGTCTGTGGAACCATTCAGTGTGGGCCTGGCAGGTGAGCTAAATGTTTGCTGCTATCATTTCATAAGGAAGGGACTTACATTTCAAGATGCTGTAGGCATTACTCATTTACTTCATATTTATTTAGCAACTGGTAAAGGTCGGGCACACCAGCGTGACACAAGTTAGCTGTGGTCTTGGCTCTCATGACATTTGATATGCTGAGAGACAACAAGTGAACCGACCATTATACATTGAGTAGTTCCATCACTAACTGGCTGTGTGCCTTTGGGCAGGGCCCTTAACCTGTCAGAGCTTGAGCTTGTGCTCTATAAAACAGGAATAATGATTATAGTATCGACTCGTAGGACTGTTGTTATAGTCTCATAGTATAAACTTGGAGGTAGTAAAGCTCTCCTCAGCAGTTTATTACAGCTTAAAGGAGGCATCTGGGGCGCCTGGGTGGCTCAGTCTGTTAAGCGTCCGCCTTCGGCTCAGGTCATGGTCCCAGGGTCCTGGGATCAGGCCCCACATCGGGCTCCCTGCTCCGTGGGAAGCCTGCTTCTCCCTCTCCCACTCCCCCTGCTTGTGTTCCCTCTCTCGCTGTGTCTCTCATTCTTTCTGTCAAATAAATAAATAAAAAATCTTAAAAAAAAAAAAAAAAAAGGAGGCATCTGTGTCCTTTGTGATCTTCGGAGAAAGGGCTGAACTCCGAGACTAAGGGCCAAATGATTGCCGGGGGCTGTAGAGTTCTGGCCACAGAGCTGGAGAGGTCACCGCTGGGCCTTGAACCATGAGTAGGACTTGGTTAAGGAGAGAGGCAGGTAGGGAGAATTCTGGCCATGGGAACTGCTTAAGGAAAGGCCTGGCAGTGGGACTTGCTGAGGGGCTTCTGGAACAGTGTGAAGGGGTGCTGATGTGGAGAGCTGGAGCACAGCTTGGCTGGGGCCAGGCTAGGAAGCTGGATTGCCAGATGGACCTTGGAGCAGAAGTGTGACAGGAAAAAAAAAAAAAAGCAGGCAATCAGTAATGAAAGTTCAACATGATGATGTTTCTGGTTTCTGGGATAGATTGGCCTCTATCAGCTTGAAGTAATAAATAATGGCCCTTGTAGTATTTGTGGCCACTCCTAAAAACAAACATTTAGTTCCGCAAGTTACATAATGAATACATTCTCTTTGGCAGCAGTGGGAACATTAGAGGTAAACCTGAGGTCTCTCAGCAAAGAGAGCAGCTCTCAGGTTGTTACATGGCCCTCCACACTGGGCCCGCACGTTCACCTGGACGTATGTAAATGAGGGAACATTGCGGCCTGTGTTTGTAAGTTGTTCTCTCTTTTTTTTTTAAGGTTTTATTTATTTGAGAGAGCATGAAAGCACATGAGTGGGGGGGGCAAAGGCAGAGGGAGAAGTAGACTCCCCACTGAGCAGGGAGCCTGACGGAAGTGTTGGGGGGAGGGAGAGGGAGAACCCCAAGCAGGCTCCACATCCAACACCAAGCATGACGAGGGGCTCGATCTCATGACCCTGAGATCATGACCTGAGCCGAAAACAAGAGTCGGACGCTTAACCGACTGCACCACCCGGGTGCCCTGTCACTTGCTTTGTTTCATTCCATAGCAGGTGTTAGAGCACTCCCCATCAGGAGATGTTGAGCTGACTCGTAGAGGGTCATAGGTGACTTAAATGGATGAACATTTAAACATTATACGAACATCAGGGCAGATCATTTTAACTGGAAAAAAAAATGGCAGGAGGTGCAGACAAACCTTCAATGAGGAGATGACCTCACTTTCTGCTCAGGGCTTATTTTTTATTTATTTATTTTATTTATTTTATTTTATTTAGTTTTATTTATTTGACACAGAGAGAGACAGAGAGGGAGAGAAGCAGGCTCTCCTCTGAACAGGGAGCCGATGTGGGGCTCGATCCCAGGACCCCGAGATCATGACCTGAGCCGAAGGCAGACACTTAACGACTGAGCCACCCAGGCGCCCCTCAGGACTCATTTTTTAAAATATCAGAGAAAATATGCCCAAGTCACCACTTTAGCATGATGATGAAGGAATAATTGGCATTGAGCGATGTTGGTCAGGGCAACGCCTGTTTAGTTTATTCTAGCTGCCATGAATGAGGAGAGGAAATGTCTAATTTGTCCACAGCACAGAAAGAAGGTAACTCACTTAGCAGTGGCCTTGAATCCAAAGAGGCTTTCTCTGGAAAGAAGCAGGAAGTTATGCGAGTATTTCATGACTTGAAAGGATTTACACCAAGTTTAAAAAAATTTTTTTTTCCTAAGGGTGGTGGGACTTAGAAAACAGTGGATCCTACACTTTTTAGGTTGAACTCATGGCTGTACTGGATAGGAATTAATTTACATGTAACTGACATTTGTAAACAAAATCCATCAGGTTTCTTGTATGTTTCTTGATCTGGATTCTGAAGTTTCAGGTCAATGTGCTGTTGATACTGAGTTTTCTTTTTTTTTTTTTTTTAAGATTTTATTTATTTATCAGAGAGTGCGAGAGCACAAGCAGGGGAACGGCAGGCAGAGGGAGAAGCAGACTTCCTGCTGAGCAAGGAGTCCCCAGGACTCTGGGATCATGACCTGAGCCAAAGGCAGGCGCTTAACCCATTGAGCCACCCAGGCGTCCCAATACTGAGTTTTCTGACTCACCCCTTTTAACTGTTTTAACTGTGCTGTGATATTATAGCACGTGTACCCCAGTCAGGCCCTTACTGATGCACCGTTAGTGTGTGTTTAGTTTTTGCCAAATAGCCCTGCCTTGTGCACAGGCAGGTAGACCTGGAGAGGTGGGATGGCCTTGCGATCTCCAGGAAGGGTCCGAAAATCCAGAATTAGAGCCAGCCTGGAGGGGTTTCCTGTGAAAGGATTTGGTGAATAATGGGAGTCCACCGCCAGCACGAGCCCTGCTTACTCTCCTTTCCTCTCTAGGATAGCCTGGCCTGCTGTCTTGGTTTGGGCTAGCCCCAGAGCCCAGGCCTCAGACTGACTGGGATGACAGAGCATAAGTTCGGGGAGGTGAGGCCCTGGCTCTTCACCAGGCCCCTCAGCCAGGCTCTGGAAGCACAGGGACACACTGTCTCCCAGCCCCATTCGTGGGGGGAGCCGAAGCGGACCCCCCACTGGGCCTCCACTTAGCACAGGGAGGTAATGTCACTTGATGGTGCGGAGGTTGGGCTATGGAATCAGACTGACCTGGGTTTAGATCCCAGCTCCACCCCTTCAAAGCCGTGAGAACTTGGGCAACTTCTGTTTTCTCATCTGTAAAGTGAAGCGTTCTGATTTCCAGGGTGATTGTTGGGGTAAGTAAGGATGATGCGTGTCATAGTGCTTAGCACAGAGCCTACATTTATGAGTCTTGCTTATAGTACGTTCAGGGGCAGCAGAATGAAGTAGGTAAAGGACTAGGTTGGGGTGTGGGTAAGGGGGCTGGTCTCTTTTAGTCTTGGCCGTAGAAGAAGGTGATTCCTTCCATTCCCGAGACTCCAGCACCAGACCTAGCGCATCCTGCCCAAGCTCCCTCCTCCACCTGCAGCCCTTTTCCTCTGTGGACCCAGCACGGGCACTCCAGCCCCTGGCCTGTGGCAGGGGTCACCACAGCTACAGCGCAGAGGGGACAGGAGAGCTCAGATGCCTGGAGCCGGAACCAAGCCCACCAGCCCAGCCAAGGCTAGGAAATGGAAGATCTCAACCTGCTTCTCCTGGTGGGCTGGGTCCTGGCCCAGGTGCTGGTCCAGCTTGCCTCTGGGACCCTCAAGCATTCCTCCCTCTATGTGGGAACCTGCCCCAGGTGCTCGGTGAACAAGCCGGGTCTGGGTCCTGCCCCACGGGGGGCTCTCCTCTCTTCCTCATCCAACTCTCCTGTTAAAAGGAGGGACAGCTACAGCTGTATGCTCTTGGACAAGGTGATTAGCTTCTGGGCCTCGGCAGGCTCCTGGCACGGGGCTCACCCCCTCCTTTCTGTGATGGGAGGAGGTGGTGGTTAGGTCAGGGAAACATGGTCCGTAGAATGTTCACGAGTCTGGCAGACCCTTCTAGTTGCACACACAGCATCAGTTACAGCCTCTATTCTTACATCTTTTTTAATAATAGGACTGTATTATTGTGGGTGGCAATATGCCCAGCTAGAAAACACGTCCCAGCCTCTCTTGCTCACGGAATGGCTAATGAGATGTTAGCAGAAATATTGAATGGGGCTTCTAGGAAAGCTCTTTAAAGCAGAGAGGTACACTCCCATGTTTTCTACCCCCTTATATTTTCTTCCTGGGAAATGTGATGGCTGGAGCTTCAGCAACCATTTGGTGACACTGAAGCAGTCCCAAGGACAGAAGTCATCCGCTGAGGATGATGGAGCAGACAGAAGCCTGAGGCATTGATGACAACATGGAAGCACCATACCAGCTCAGGACTATCTATCCCTGAATTTCTTTAATGTGAGAGAAAACAAATCACCAGTTTGCATAAGTCATTGACATTTGGGTGTGTATGAGCAGCCACACATAATTCCTGTCCACGTAATAAAGAAGTGCCAGGGTATCCTTGTCAACAAATAGGGCCATGTGAGCTGGATGACAGTTGAGTGAGTTCGTAACAGATTTGATGTTCCCACGGGTGAGCGGATGGGTGTTCACCTGGAGGAAGGTCTACAGTGATGGTACCACCAGCTCTATTCCCAGCCTCATCAAGGGCATAGTTATGATCTCGAATGAAGATATGAATTGATCTAATTTGGGGTAGGGTCCAAATGCAGCAAGTGAATTGGATAACAGCCAGGATCACAGAGAGGCTGACAGGCTCGAACAGCCTACCAGATCTAATAAGGTGGGATCAACAGAGCTCCACGTAACCTCCCTCTTAGTTCGGGGTCAGGTGGCATGTAACCAGCAGCACGCGTGAAAAACAAAGGTGATCCCGTTTGCGAGAAACGGGGTCTTCAACCAAGGAGGTGATTGTCTCTTATTCCCTCTGCAGGATGGGCCTTTGCCAGAGTAAGTGGTCAAATGTGGGGGCCACCATTCATGATGAAACAGGCCCTAGCCAAGGACAGCAAGGTTAGTGACAGCTTCAAGCCAGGTCACCAGAGAAATAGTCGAAGGACTCAGGGATGTTTTGTTCACAAAACAAAAACTTTGGGGTAGGATGGTTGCCTCCAGGTGCCTAGGAGGGAATACTCCAGGGAGACCGAAGAACTTCCTAAGATCAGAAGGGGTGTCTTATGAGGGAGTGAGTGGCCTGTTTGTGGAGGTGATCAAGAAGAGGCCAGACGAGTACACGCTAGGCACAGGCAGGAGCTGGAGTGGATGGCTGTGCCCGACTCTACCTACGCTGACAGGCCCCCTAAAACGAGGGGGTTGGACGTGACGACCCCTGAGGTACAATCAGAGCTGAGGCCAAGAATCAGGGAGAGGATGGGGCGGCCTCCTCAGGGCCCTGGGCTCTGTGAGGGCGAGGAGCCACGGGGGCCCCTTCAGGCTGTCTTGGGCCGGGCTGGGGCTGCACCCTGAGGCCTCCCAGGAGCCTCAGACCCCTGACACTCTCAACCCTGCTCTCTGTGCCTGGAGCCCTGGCTCAGCTGGGCCTCCTCATGTGTAGGTGGGAACCATCATGTCACCGCGCCCTTGGCTCGGCTTGCCAGGGTGGCCCCAGTCAGGTGTCAGTGATCCTTTCCTACACGTGAGGAGACTCGTCCTCCCCCACCGACTTCCCCGGACTTTGCCCCAGGCCGGCAGTCAGATGAGAAGGGCAGAGAGGCTCAGGTTGGACCCTGACCGTGCTCAGTCAGCTCTGGCCCTGGGAGACGCTGCGGGAGGCCAGTGACGGTGGCCCAGCCTGCTCCTGGTGACTTAGCACAGGCCCCGCTCCTGGACGACCTCCACCTGCTCTTTCTCCCTGGGCAGGCAGTGCAGGGCCCCCCGGAGCAGGCCCAAGGGCCTGGAGCCAGGTGAAGGCCTGGCCTCTGCCCTCTAGGTCTTCTCTGCCTCCCCCCACCCCCCGGCTCCCTGCCAGGCCCTGGGGGTGGCCCGGCTGTGGGAACGTGGGAGGGAAGGAGAGGCAGGGCGCGCAGGGGCTGCGGTGGCGTGTGGTATTCTCATTACCAGGGAGCAGTGAGGGCCAGCCCAGCACCCCCCTTGGCCACTGTGGCTGCCTTCACACCTCCTCTCTGCCTGTTGACACAAGGCCACCTCCCCCAGGGCAGAAGGTGTCGACTTGGGAACGAGGGTGTTCGGGGGCCTCCAAAACAGTCCGGCAGCAGGTCCTCTCAGAAACCCCAGAAAGCCCTTCTGGGGTGGGGGTGGGAGGCTGCAGGTCCCCACCCTGGGAGGCCCAGGGAGAAGGTAGGGCCTGTGTCCCCGGGATGGGGAGCGGGGGAGAGGGGGCAGTGGGGGAGGACTGGAGCCCCGAGTCCACCTGCCCAGTTAGTCCCCTCTCCTGGCTCTGGGGGCTGGTGCCTGATGAGGCCCTGCCTGGCAGAATGCCATCGGTGTCACCAGGAGGCCCAGAGACCGAAGCCACCAAGGCAAGGTCACCCTGACAGGGCCTCATGACTGCCCGGTCTTCTGAGCACTTCTAGACTCTGCAGCGCCCACCACTGTGCCCGCAGGAACCGCGTCAGTGCTCAGACCCCGCGACTTCCAGCCCGTGGTTCTCCCCGCGCTTAGATGGGCCGGGCCCAGAGAAGTCGGTTCCTTGGCCTTCATTCCCCAGAGGCAGGATTCAGACCCACAGAGGCCAGGCACCACACCACGGGGAAACTGCCCCGGCCGAGGGGAGGCTCCGGGGAGGGACGAGGGATGAGCCCTCTGGGACTTCAGAGACTGGAGGAGGGGAAAGAGAGCTTCTGAGTCTGCGGTGACCTGGTGTGCGGGGAGCCCAGGGCCACAGAGGGGCATGACCCGGCCACATGATCAGGGCAGGTCCCGGGCGGAAGGGGGGGACCCGGAGTTGTGGTATCCTCCAAGTGGAGGTGCGGCCGACCTGGCAGAGGGACGAGGTGGGAGCCCGGGTCCGGGAGCAGGCAGCCCAGCGCCAGTCTGGGGAATGCCGGTGGGCTGGGGTCCGCCTGGAGGGGTGGGAGAGGCTGTGGGCTAGCAAGCGGAGGAGGCAGGGGTTGGAGAGGCTACTGGGTGGGGAGTTTGGACTCTCAGGGAGGGAGGCAGTGAGAGCCACAGACATTCTGAGGAAGGAGGGGCCCGGAAGGTGAGGGGCTGGAGGCGGGAAGCGTGAGGAGACCACAGTCACATGTGTGAGGGCTGGCAGGGGCTGGGCAGGGGCTGGGCAGGGGCCAAGAGTGTGGACAAGGGCAGGAGGGACGTGGCCCCTGTGGGCTGGGAGAGGCACGGGAGGGGCTGGGGCCATAGGCATCCAGGGAGCTGCCCAGCCAGCCAGGGCCATGTAGGTGGACCTGCTGCTCTTCCTCCCAACAAGAAGGCTGGACCAAGGAGGCTGGCGTGGGAGGGCCTGTGGAGGCCCCAGGACTGCCTGGTCCAGATTCCGGCGCAACAAGGCCCAGTGGAGGGGGCTCAGACCTAGGGCCAACCATGCCTGGGCTCCATCCCTTGAGCCTCAGTCTCCTCATCTATGAAATGGATGTCCTTGCTGGGAGGATTAGCTGGAGCATCATGTGTTCGGCATGTGGGAGTTCAGAAGTCTTGCCTGCCTGCCTGCCCTGCTGGAGAGAGGTGACCCCCTGTGCTCCTGCAGCTCTTGGGAAGGACAGAGGGGGAGAGTGAGTGGCGCGCACTCCTGCGGCCCAGGCTCCTGGCCCCAGAAGCCACCAGGGGGCTTGGGCCCACCTGCTGGAATGCAAACAAGTTTGGGGTGGTTCTGCAAAGTGTTTTTCCTCCCTTCCCCTCTCCCACTCCCTACCCTCCTTTTCTTTCTCTTATTTTAATTATCAAAGCAGTGCATGCTCATTACAGGAAAAGTGGGAAAATGTAGACAATCAGAAGGAATTTTAAATGCCCCTGGTTCCATCCACCCAGAGAGAAGCAGGTGAACACCGGTCGGCACTGGGTTAGCACATATCCCTGCATTCTAAGCTGCCCCAGGCAGCCCTGCAAATACACGAGCAGAGAGAGAGAGGCATCAAGAGGGAGCATGTCGGGGTTTTTTGTTTTGTTTATTCCATTTCTTGAAGTTTCTGGTATATATGTTTTCTTTTTTTTAGACTTATTTATTTATTTTAGAGAGTGTGCGTGCATGTCGGGGGAGGGCAGAGGGAGAGGGAGAGAGCACCTCAGGCAGATTCCCTGCCGAGCCGGGACACGGGGGCTCCGATCTCACGACCCTGAGATCTTGACCTGAGCCGAAATCCAGAGGACGTTTAACCGACTGAGCCACCCAGGCGCCCCTGTTTTTTTTATACCAGCTTTATTGAGAGAGAATTCACACATCATGCGTTTACCTGTGTAAAGTGTACAATTCAGTAGTTTTGTATATTGCATTACAAAACTGTTATGAAATATATATAACAAAATTTGCCATCTTAACCGTTTTTAAGTGGCGTTAATTCCACCCGCAGTGTTATGTAGCTATCACTTCTTTCCATCACCTTGAGTAGAAGCGCTGTACTCATTAAGCAGTAACTCCTTTAACCCCCACCCCTGGTGACCCCTCTGCCGTGTCCCGTCTCTGCGAATCTGCCCGTTCCAGGTGCCTCATGACAGGGAATCACACAGCGTGCGCTCTGTACGTGGCTTACTTCATGACGCCCTCAAGGCTCGTCCACGACTTCATTCCTTTCTGCGGTTGATAAATATTCCGGTGTACGTATAGACCACATTCTGTTTATCCATTCCTCTGTTGCTGCACATTCAGGTTGTTTCCACCTTTTGGCTGTTGTGTCTAATGCTCCTATGGTGTACAAATCTCTGTTCTAGAACCTGCTTTCAAGTTCTTTGGGTATGAAAAGAGCATATTGGTTTTTTTTGGTTTTTTTTTTTTAAAGATTTTATTTATTTGAGAGAGAGAGAATGAGAGAGAGCAAGCACATGAGAGGGGGGAGGGTCAGAGGGAGAAGCAGGAAGCAGACTCCCCGCTGAGCAGGGAGCCCGATGCGGGACTCGATCCAGGGACTCCAGGATCATGACCTGAGCCGAAGGCAGTCGCTTAACCAACTGAGCCACCCAGGCGCCCGAGCATATTGTTTTGTGACCAACTTTTCTCCTTACTATATTAACATTCCCCATATCAGTAGATGTATATTTTTTTTTTTTTTTTTTTTAGATTTTACTTATTTGAGAGAGAGTGTGTGTCCATGAGCGATGTCAGGGGAAGAACAGAGGGGGAGAGAGAGAACCTCCAGCAGGCTCCCCGCTGAGCGTGTTGCCCAATACGGGGCTCAGTCTCATGACCCTGAGATCATGACCTGAGCCGAAATCAAGAGTCAGACGCTCAACAGGCTGAGCCACCCAGGTGCCCCATCAGTAGATGTATTTGTGCAATGAGATGCTTAGAGCACGCCTGGTTCTCCATGATGTGGTGGCAGTTTTGGTCATAAGTTCTCTAGTACACACTGAGATGCCTTATGGCTTTCCACATAGCGACATCCTTATATCTAGATTTTTTAAAGTTATTTTTAAGTTGCACATGTAATATATGAATGCAAACTCCTTTTGAAAAATTTAAACATTACAGATGAGATTAAAGTCTCCCTTGGGGGCGCCTGGGTGGCTCAGTCAGTTAAGCGTCTGCCTTCGGCTCAGGTCATGATCCCAGGGTCCTTGGATTGAACCCTGCGTCTGGCTCCCTGCTCAGCAGGGAGTCTGCTTGTCCCTCTCCCTTTGCTCGTGTGCGCTCTCTGTCTCTCTCTCTCTCTCTCAAATAAATAAATAAAGTCTTAAGAAAAAAAGTCTCCCTTGACCACCTCCCAGAACCCAGACCTGCCCCCCACCACACACACACCAAGTAAGTCCTGGGACGTTGTTAGAGATTAGGTGAGGGCCCTGAGACCCTTTCCGCACACACACACGCATGCGTACAGTGGACCCTCATAACAGGCATGGTATCACTGGATGCCTTTCTGTGTAGGGGTTGTGTTTTAGATCTGTGTTCCCTTTGTTCATGCATCTATCAGTGGTGTGCTGCTGAATAGATTTTTCCGCAACTTGGTTCCACCGCTCAGCAGCGTGTCTTCACGTGTGCCCGTAATCTTTTCTAACCAGAATGAATTCCCATCAGGGAAACTGCTGGGCAGAGGGCGTGAGGAGGCTGCTCTCAAGTTGTAGGCCGGCCTTGGGGAGCCCTGGAGGTGGGCTGTTGAGGCTCCCCTGGTTTGGGGTGCCCCAGCTCTCCTGGCCGCCTGCGCCGTGTCGGGCGCTGTGTGTGCACTCGCATGGCCGGGGCTGGGGCATGATCTCCAGGGTGAAGAAACTCACTTGGCTCAGGCCAGGGGCTGGATCTTGGATTTCTCTTGGTGGGGGAACCTCTAGAACTGAGGGTTGGGTTCATCCTTTTGCAAATAACCAGTCCTGACCACATAAGACCCTTCTCCTCGATGATTTTGTATCTGGTCAGTTTAAGCTCTGTCCCCCTAGATGTTCTCCACTGTGTTCGGGGACATCCCTGGCCCCCAGCCTCTGGCAAAGAATCCTCTGCCCAAAGGCTTCTCACTCCCCCAGGTCCCGGCCAGGCGTTCCAGCTCAGTCCTAGGAGCCCCCACTCTGCTTTTTATTGGGCCTGAAGTCAGATAATTCTGGGGTGCCCTCCTTCCCCTGCTCCCTCTGCCCTTGGAGTTGGCTGAGGGCCTGAGCCACCCAGTGACCCAGCAGGGGGCTCATCACTGTCTTGGCACCTCAGCGTGCTATTGTGAGCAGTCAGCACGGGTAGGGGTGGTGTTACAAGGAGCCCGCAAGCTGTGCATCCTGCCTGGAGGAAGCTCCGCCTTGTGCTTTCTGCAGGGGCTGGGATCGGATGTGTCCTAAGTTGGCAGCTGAGCTGGACCTGCAAATCCTTACCGGGGACTAGGCAAGGGTACAGAGCCCAAGGCATCCCCTGTCTAGAGTTTCCGTCGTCTTGGGGTCTTTTTTCAACCTTTGCTCCCAGGAGTGCGTAGGGAAGGTCAGGGCCCCAGGGAGCCCTGCTTGGGCCCTACCTCCTGACCCCTCCCCCTTCTCCTCATTCCTCTGGGCTCTATCTTGCGCTGCTTCTCTGCACACAGATGCATGTTTTTCCCAGTGGACAGATGAGCACACGGGCTCCAGCAAGGGCAGGTGGCCTGTCCGGGAGTCACACAGCCCATCACTCTGGCACTGAGCTGGCTTCACCCACTTTTTTTTTTTTTTTTTTTAAAGAAAGGAAGCTAGTTTCATGTTTTTTTTAGGAGTCAGTGGAGTCCAGTAATGGGCCCCAGGGGCGAAGGTGGGCCCAGGGTAAGGCAAGTCCAGGAGGAGGCCCAGCCTGCCCTCTGACAGCCCTGGGACTCAGAACAGGTGGTGAACCTGGCCTGGTTTGCTACTGGGCCGCAGGCCCGGCTCACGTGGGGACGTGGAAGAGTGAGGCTGTGCCCCCTCAGCTGTCCCCGAGCTTACACAGGCCCAGCAGCCCGACGGGCCAACCCTCGGTGAGGCAGGAGTCCTGCCTGTGCCGGACAGCAGTTTGCAGCCATCGAAAGTAAACTGAGGGGGCCGCAGTCCCCAGGCAGCGTGAGAAAGCACGGCGACGTAGGTCGGGCAGCCTTTATCCCCTCCCTGAATGGAAGCCTCTGGGCTGCAGCCTGCAGCTGGCAGCGTGGGAGGGAACGAGGCCAGAACGAAAGCTGCCCAGGGCCCTCCGCAGGAAGAACGGGGTCAGTGGGAGCAGGGGCCGACATTGCGTGGCCTCACCCACTTCTGAAGCCAGCCCCTGCGTCTCCGGTGCCCGGTGCCCCCCACCCCACCCCACCCAGGCCCTAGCCCTAGAACAAAGGCCCCGGACTTGTTGGAAGTTGGTGTGCCCTGCTCAGATCGCTGAACCCCAGGTGGCTGGACAGTGCCCCCTGCTGGTGGTGGCTGGGAATTCGCGGACACGGGTCCACGCGGGCTGACCCAGGGGTCCACCCTCTGGCCTGAGGTGGGAGCCTTCCAACAAGGCATACAATCTCCCAAAACATCTCAGCAGGCGGTTGGGAGTTCTGGGCTCCATGTTACAGTTGGAGAAACCAAGGTGCCATGTGACAGGTTCCCCCGCCTTCCCGTTCGCATGCCTACATCTTGGCTTTGGGCAGGTTCAGCTCCTTAACCCCTCTATGCCTTGGTTTCCCCACATTACACTATAAAGCTTAGATCTTCCTCCACCTACCCAGATGAAGCAAAGGAGCGTAAATGCGACTCCCCTAAGAGAGAGGCACTATCTGCGTACCCCGCATTCTCAGCCCCCCTCCCAGAACTGCAGAGATTCTGCATTTCCCCTGGAGCCTTTCCCGGAATCTGCCACATCTCTCTCCTGTCTTCCCACCCCCTCCCTCCTCATCACCCCTCTGCCTCCTGTGACTTCCACTGGCTGCGCATCCAGCTGATCCATGACCAAGATAATCAGATTACCTTGGGTCCAGAATAATCTATTCCATATGGCTTGCCAACTTAGAGGCTCCGGGAGCTAAAGGTGTGAGGAAAGGGGGTGATCTTAGTTGGAAGGGGCTCCGTGGGAGCCTCGGGGGCCTTAGCTGGGAAGCTGCTGGGGAAGGAGGGAGGTGGAGGAGAAGTCGGGGGCCTTCCTGCTGAGCCCCCTGACCACCCTGGGGCTCCAGGTGGCCACAGCCTCATCCATCTGTGACCCACGGGGGCTTAGGATCCATGCTGGGGGGCTGGGCACTCCCCACGCTTTTTGCACTCTCTGGATTGGGGGGTGGTCACTATAGGGCACTGCTTCTCGAAAGTGGCCGAGTTTCATAATCCTGGGGCAACTGTACTTTTCACACCCAAATTCTCCAGCTCCGTCCCGCAGGGGCTCTGGTGCAGCAGGTCCAGGGTGGGTGTGGAAACCTTCTTCTATCTCCACGGGTCCCTGGGACTTGTGACAAGGTGTTGTGGGTGCTCGAGGACTCTGGGGGCGTCTCCCCGGCACCCTCACTCTTGGGGCAGCCTTCAGGAGGAAAGGAGCCCCTCCTGTCTTCCCGAGGAGACAGGACAGCTGGTGGGGAGGACAGAACACAGGCTTTGACCGAGGCAGAGGCAGACAGGCCCCAGCTCTGCCCCTGTTTGCCACGTGACGCGGGACGACCACTCGACACCTCCATTCCCTCATCTGCAAAGGGAGGCAGTGGTGCCCACATCACAGCTGGGCGGCGAGCTGCGACCCAGCCATGCCCCCAACACGGTGCCAGGCCCAGGTGACAGTAGCAGCCATGACCATGACGGTGGCCCAAAGGCCAGGCCACGCAGGATGATCGGCTCCTCCCAAGGTCAGCACAGTAGGTCTAACTACCTCGTGGCACGGGAGCAGAAGCTGGGGCCCAGAGATGGGGAGCGAGTTCCCCACGTGACACGGGTGGCACCCGGCAGGACGGGGATTCGCTTCTGACCCACACTGGCCACACTCCAGAGGGGTGTCCTAGGCCGTGTCAGGGTGGCAGCTGGTTCCTAACAGTCGCTCCCCGGGAAGGGCCTGCCTCTCGGGCTGGTGCTGGGGTGTGGTGGGGCGATCCCGGCCCGCAGGGGACACCTCAGTGAGGAGCCTCCCGGGAGATGCGCCGGCAGATGCTCAGCAGGCGGGCGGCAGAGGAGCTTCTTCCTTCCCCTGGGGCCCCTGGCTCCGGCGGGGACAGGGATTAGGGGCTACAAGGGGAGTATTGACATAGCACCTTTGATTAGCACTCCCGTGTCAGAAGGGCCCGCCGGGAAATGAGAGCACGGAGCTGGGAGGCGGGAGGGGGGCCGGCGTGCAGGGCGCAGGCTGGCCCGAGGAGCCGGCTGGCCCCTGGCGGGAAGGCTGAGCCCCAGGCCCCGGCCCAAGAGGACGCTGCCCTGTCCGCCCGCCCCCACCCCGGCCAACGGCCCCAGCTGAGCTCTCACCTCTGCTCAGTGGGGCTGCCCCCAGGCCTCCTTTCCCAGCCTTACACGCTGGCAGGCGCAGGCAGCTCGGGCCAGGGGGCAGAAGCGACTGGCTCGGCACTTGTCCAAACATGGGCCCCAGAGGTGTGAAGGCCTCGCCGCCGCGGGAGGGCGTGCAGGCCCTGCTGCCCGGAGAACTCATTAACGGGGGCAGCTCCCAGATGAGCCCGTAGGAGCGGCTGGTGATAAGATCAAAGGTGAGAGAGGTGGGGGGGTGGTGGGGGGCAACTGGCAGGAGGCCGTAGAGCCCAGGCTCCGGGCTGGGGCAGGGGGGTCCCTCCTCTGCCCCCACTGGCATTGGCCCTTGCACACACTGGGCCCGGACATCCCCGGGGGGCAGCAGGAGAGGAAGGGACTCCCAGGCAGCAGCCTTTAGGGCCGAGGCCCCCAAGGTTGGGGCGGGGTGGAAACCTGCCATCTGCCCTGTCTCTCTCATGCCCTTTTTGTGGGCTCTTTGCCTCCACACTCGCCTGGGGGCCTTCTTAGCCCTCCCTCGGCCTGACACCAGAGATCCTACTGTCACATGCACTTGCCCACCGTGTCTCTCCTGCTCCAGGCCTCTCGGCTGCTCCCGCACAAGGGCCCAAGGGATGTCAGAGCTTAGGTCCCAGATGCGCGAATCCTCAGGAGCCAGAGCTGTGTGTTTAGGATAAACAGTCTGTCTCCCACACATATGGCCTGTTGTCCAGAACATGTCTAGTTGATTTTGTACTGAATAAAATGAAGAGTCATTTCAAGGACAAACCAGTCCCGGCGGTTTCCCCTGGACGGGGAACTGCAGGCCTCAGAGGCAGGATGGTAATGAACTTCGTTAGACCCTCGGTGCTTGTTGAGCTGTGGACTTTCTAGCCACGTGCACGTACGGGATTTTTAAAGAGATGACAATGAAACAAGAGGGTGGCTGATTGCCTAGGCGTTTTTGGTCATTCTGAGTTTTCTCAATGATTAGCTGCAAAGTGGAAATCCGAATCGTGGGAATTGGAGGGATTTTTTGACATTCAGGAGGTTGGCAGCAGAGTGCCCAGAGCCCTCGCAAGTCCCACCCCTCCTGCCTGACCAGTCTGTACTCTGCACCGCCTCCCACCCGAGTGCGCGATAGGCTCTACCATTTGCCAACTGTTAGTCCCCTTGGGTCCAGTGGCATTGAAGGGGCCCAGCGGCTGGGCTGCAGTGCCAGGTTCTTGGCTTGGATCTGGAGTCCCTGGGAGGCATCCCTTGACCAGGGTCCAAAAGGGGCAGACCCCACTGACAGCTTCAGGCTGACGAGGGCCCCCCTGGAGCAGGCTCTCCTTGGGAATAGATGGGTCTACGGCACGGGCCCAGGGAATGGGCTCCTTCCCTTCTCCCCGAGGCTGGGTTGGCTCTACCTCTCCTGGATGCGACCACGGGCATAAGAATTCTGGGACTGCTGGGACCGACTGCAGGGGAAGGGGGTATAGAAGGTGCTAGAAGAGGCCAAGGGCAGTAGAAGATAAAATGAGGCGAGGGGGCGGTGGTGGGCAGAGATACCCAGGGAGAAGGTACCGAGTCACTCGGCCACCTCTGCCACAGACCAGCTCACCGATCAGTCTCAGCGGGCTGGAAGCCATGGGGGATGGGAAACATTAGACCCCTCACATTGAAAGATGTGTAAGGTACTACTTCTCTTGAAGACATGATGCTAGACGCCAGGTACTTCACAGTCTAGGCAGAGGACAGACATACGTGCACAGAGTAGCTATTACGACAAGGTGCAAACACAAACTCCTGAGGGGTCAGGCAGGGCAGCATAGGTTCTCTGAGATTTCCCACCTAGACAATCATATTGTCTATAAATGGAGACAGTTTTATTTTTCCTTTCCAATCGGTATGCCTTTTATTTCTCTTTTGTTATTGCACAAGCCAGGCCCTCCAGGACAATGTTGAGTCGGCCTGGGTGGGAGCAGACATCCTTGCCTTGTTCTCAGTATTAGGGGAAAGCATTCAGTCTTTCACTGTTGAGTATGGTATTAGCCGTGGGCTCTCTGGAGAAGCCTTTTATCAGGATGAGAAGTTCTCCTCTATCAGCTAGTTGGCTGAGAATTTTTATCATGAAGGAGTATGAATTTTGTTAAGTGCTTTTTCTGTGTCACGTCCACTCACATTTCAATGTCAGAGTCCTCTATACCTGCCCCAAGGTGGCGGAGCACCAGCTAGAGGCCAGTGGTGGCAGCTTGGGGGAGCAGGCCACGCCCTTGATCCCGCCAGGCTGAGGGTGTCCTGAAGGGCATCAGGCTTCCCCTCCCTCAGCTCAGATGGTCCAGCAACTTGACCAGATTTGACCAGCTTGTTGGACTTGCCTGGGATAGCACCCTCATAGGGCCCCCTACCTCCCACGACCACCACCACCAGGTGGGCCACCTCCAGGAGGAAAAATGGATTAGTTTCTCTCACCTCTAGCCGGGATCAGGGCCGACTCAGGGTCCCCATCCTACTGATTCTTTTTTTTTTTTTTTTTTAATGATTTTATTTATTTGACAGAGACACAGCGAGAGAGGGAACACAAGCAGGGGGAGTGGGAGACGGAGAAGCGGGCCTCCCGCTGAGCAGGGAGCCCGATGTGGGGCTCGATCCCAGGACACTGGGATCATGACCTGAGCCGAAGGCAGACGCTTAACACTGAGCCACCCAGGCGCCCCCCCATCCTACCGATTCTACAGACCTGGCTGCAGCATGCCCCCAAGCTCCCATGGTACAAACTGGGAACGAACTTGCAAGAAAACATTAAGAATCTGCATTAGGTCCCAACAGGGAAGGCGGCCCCAAATCTAGGTCCTATACTTCCAGTTCCCTGACCGCGCTTCCTTTAACCTGCTGAGCTGGCCCAACACACCAGGCAGCTCGGGCCACTGGGCGCAAGCAAGAGGCCCGAGCGGCGGGGTCAGGTGCCCATGCGAGGGCCCAGGTGGGGCTAACCTGGGGCAGCCATCGGCCCGCACCTTCAGCAACCCCCCCCCCCGTTGGTTCAAAGGGTCAGGCCCCGCCCCCTCCAGGTCCCGAGCCCGCTTTGAAGTGCTGATGCGGCCTGGAAGGGGCCACTTCACACCTCGGGCTCGGGATAAAGCGGTCGCCGGCCGCCGGCCCCCAGACGCGCCACCGCCGCCATGGCCCAGTCCCTGTGCCCGCCGCTCTCCGAGTCCTGGCTCCTCTCCCGGGGTTGGGGCCCGGCCCGGCCTCCGCCGCCCTCCGACAGGGACTGCGGCTGCTCCCCCGCCTCGTCCCCGGACTCCTGGGGCAGCGTCCCGGCCGGCAGCCCCGAGCCGAGCCCCGGGCGGCCCGGCGCCCCCGCGGCCCCCCGAGCCCGGAGCGCTGGCAGGCGCGGCGCCCGAGGCAGCCGCCTGGGCTCCGGGCAGCGGCAGAGCGCCAGCGAGCGCGAGAAGCTGCGCATGCGCACGCTCGCCCGCGCCCTGCACGAGCTGCGCCGCTTTCTGCCGCCGTCCGTGGCGCCCGCCGGCCAGAGCCTCACCAAGATCGAGACGCTGCGCCTGGCCATCCGCTACATCGGCCACCTGTCGGCCGTGCTGGGCCTCAGCGAGGAGAGCCTGCAGCGGCGGCGACGGCGGTGCAGCGGCGCGTATGCGGCGGCGCCTCGGGGCTGCCCGCTCTGCCCCGACGGCGGCCCCGCGCAGGCGCAGACGCAGACTCAGCTGCAGGTGCAGGCGCGCGCCCCGGGCCTGGGCTCCGTCGCCGCGTCGTGGGGGTCCCCGCCGGCCTGTCCCGGAGCGCTAGCGGCGCCCGAGCCTCGAGAACCGCCGGTGCTTTACGACGAGGCAGCGTGTCCGGAATCGCTGGCGGTGGAGCTGAGCCCCTCGTCTCCGGTTAGTACCTCCTTCCCGCGCAGGACTCCCTCCCGGCGCCGTCGTGGGTGGTGCTACCCGCTGTCCCCGTCCCCGGCGTGCAGCTCCCCCTGCGGGGGCCACTCCCCCTGCGGCACCCCCACCGGCAGCCTGGCCCGGCCTGCATGCTGTCCGGAGCAGCTTAACTGGTGTGCCCGGGGCGCTCAAGCGGGGAGGGGAGGGAGAGGACACGCAGGGGACAGGGTCCTGTCTTCCGCCAAAGGTCCCCTGAGAGTGGAACCCATGAGCGCGGACACCCACCCTCAGCAGCCAACGCGGACGATAACCTGTTCCGTCTCTCTCCGCAGCTCTTTCCCGGCGACGTGCTGGCCCTGCTGGAGACCTGGATGCCCTTGTCGCCCCTGGAGTGGCCGCCGGCCTGAATAGTTGTAGTGACGACGTACAACTGGCGCCCTGTCTGTGAGCATCGAGGCCTTTTTGGCCTCGGCACCTTCAAAACGGCCCCTCTCCCGACTCCTTTCCTGGGAGGGGGCCCCTGTGATACTGGCATGCGCATTCCTGAGAGTGAGAGCCTGTCCCCACCCAGGACGGCCCTCCTCAGCCCCTCCCGCAGTGGAGGGACCCATAGATAGACCCTCGGAGGCCGGCAGGGGTGCCTGCCTAGTATGTATTTATTTATTTGTGAATAAACTGTGCTGGTGTCATTGACCGTTTCTTCTTCCCCTACATGGGCACAAAGCTCCCCCCCACCCACCCAAAGAAGAACCTAGGAGAATCAAGAGGGTCTCTTGCAGTCTTCAGCCCTCCAAGCACACAGGCTCAGGCCCTTTCCTCCTTACCCCCAGCCCTGGCTTAGCATCTCCTGATCCGGGAAGGTCAGCCTGGGAGGGGGAAGTGCTGCATGTGAGGACGTGGTCGCAGGGGGAGTCTGTCCATCTTTCCTTTGAACCTGGTGGGATCTGGGTAAACCTAAGTATCTCTGTAGACAATACATTTCTGTTAGTACTTACTATGCGGCAGGTCCTTTATACATTGTGTCACCAAATAACCATTTTACAGAAGAATAAACCAAGGATCGGCACTTAAGCCCTGATATGAATTCATATCAGGGCAGGGTCTGAGGGGACACCAGCTACCAAGGGCTTATTTCATGTGTCCCAAGCCTTTTCTCCCCTTGTGCTAGAGCATCATGGCTTGGACCTTGGGATTTTCTCATCTCCCTTCACTCTGGTTTCTCTCCCAAGTGGTTTAGGGACATAAACTAACGTCAGTGAGTCAGTCATGTAACTGTGAGCTCCTAGTGGCCTAGCTAGGGTGGAGAGGCTCATGGGGGTTGCATCCAGATCCATACAGCTGACCTGGAACCACACTCCTGTCTACACTGCTGGGTTCTGATCAGGGACACGTATGGGGAAGAAGAAAGCCTTGACCCTAAAGGAGCCTGGCCTCGCTCAAGGGGTCTGGGAAGCAGTCAAGCCTTGGGGGGAAGGTGAGATGGGGCTAGTGGATGTAGCCTCTGCCCAAAGGCCCTCTGTGGATGGATACCAAGTTCTCCCCTCTCCCTCAAGCATCTTTGAAATACAGGCCTTGGTTTTTAGTTTTTATAAGAGCTTTATTGAGATACAATTTATGTACCATAAAATTCAACTTTGTAATTCAGTGATTTTAGTATATTCATAGAGTTACGCACTCATCACCACTGTCTAAATTGAGAACATTTTTCTTTTTTTTAAGATTTTGACAGAGAAAGCACAAACGGGGTTGCTGCAGAGAGAGAGGGAGAAGCAGGCTCCCCACTGAGCAGGGAACCTGATGCGGGGCTCGATCCCAGGACCCCGGGATCATGACCTGAGCTGAAGGCAGAAGCTTAACGGACTGAGCCACCCAGGTGCCCCTAAATTGAGAACATTTTCATCACCCCCAAAAGAAACCCCGTGCCCATTAGCAGGCACTCCCCCGTTATCCCATTCCCCCCACCCCCAACCCAGCACACTCAACTCCTTTCCGTCTCCATAGATCTGCCTGTTCTGGACATTTTGAATGAGTGGAATCACACAACATGAGGCCTTTTGTGTCTGGCTTCTTTCGCCTGTCGTAACATTTCCAGGGTTTGTCCCTGTGGTCCCCTGCATCGGGACTTCTTACTGCCCAGTGATACGCCATCGCACGGACATGCCCCGGCTTATCTGTTTAGCCGTGGATACTGATAGGTTTGTTTGGAAACCACCTCAGAGCTCATTTGCAGTGCTCGGCCCGGCCGGGAGGCGCGGTAACTCAGAGCGGGCCGGCGACACGGCTGTGTCATTCAGTCGGCCAGGCGCACCCTGGCCAGCATTTGGCCGCGGAGAGTGGGATCCAAAAGCAGAGGCCCTGCAGGGGGGCAGACCTCACACCTCCACTGACCACCCCCTTTCCCACACCTCCCCTCCCATCTTGCTTTCCCCTCCCAGGACCCTAACCGGAGCAGAGTGGGAAGTCCTTCCCAGGGGCCTAGCCAATTTAGAAAATCTGTTTGCATGGCAAAGGCCCTGTGGTTTAGGATGGGGAATTAAAGTTATTAGCAAGTCTTTTCACAGATAAGTGGGGCTCATTGGCCAGCGCCCTCCCCTGGGGCGAGCCTGGCCTCCCTCTCTCGGAGCCGGGAGCGGCCCAGTGTTTATTAGCACCCGGGTGTGAATTTTCATTAACACGTCTCTGCTAATAAGACAGAGGACCGGGCATGGGAAGGGGTCTCCTCGCACCGCTCCTGCGCCTGCGCCCCCTTGCTGGGCCAGTGCCCCCCGCACCCGATCCGAGGCGCTGGGGCGGCCAGCGGCTTCCAGGTAGGCGAGAGCCTGTGCCCTCTCGGTTCTCCGCCCACCAGCCTGCGAAGGCGGCCAGCTGGTGGGGCCGTGTTAAGGATGGGAACGTGCAGTAAGGAGAGGTCAGGGGCAGCGTTGGATGGGGACCCGACGGGAGTGCAGCTTCCCCGGGGTGCACACACAGCTGAACACCAGCCTGTCTCGAGGACGAGGACGAGGGTACTGGGTGGTGCCCCCCCCGGGGGCCCTGGCAGGGGGCGGCGCGCGCCTGCTGGGAGGCGGGAGCCAGAGGCCGGCATGAGCACGGGGTGCCCCACCGGGCCACAGGCGGGTGCTGCCTCCTCCTTGGGGAGCTGCTTTCACGGCTGGCCGGGTCAGGACCCAGCGGGCACAGGCCCACGGAGCGGCTCCCGCCAGCCGGGCTCGGTGGTAAGGGCTTTAAATTCAGCGCCGGACCTCAGGTCCTCTGAGCCCGGGAGCCGCAGGGGAGGTGGGCAGGTGTGTGGGCTTAGGCCTATTTTACGGAGCGGGACACGGAGCACAGAACCCGGGGAATCGTTCACAGAGCGAGTGCCTCGCCGTCGGGGCGGGGGCAGCGGTGGGTGGTGGTTGACACATCAGGTCCCGGCAGGCGCGTGCGTGCGTGCGTGCGTTGGGAGGTGCAGAATGAGGCCCCTCGCGCTCCTTGGCCGCCCGTGCTATTGCTAGCAGGGAAGCTGCTTCTGCTCGCTGAGCAGGGATGTTGCTCCCGCTGAGAAGGCTGCACTGTGTGGGTGCTGATGCCGATGGGCCACGTCCTAAGGAGGGGCAGCTAAGCTGATGGTTTTATAGCCAAGACATTTACTCAAGGACATGCTACATGGGTCACCATATGAACCCCGGGGGGGAGGAAGAGGGTAGTGGTCACGGTTGTCTGTCGGCGGATGGGAGGGGATAGGACTGAGGCTGGGCCAGGCCTCGTGTGCCTGGGTGGTGCGTCTGGAGGAGGCTGAGCCCAGATGTCCCTCTGGCCACGTGTTGCTAAATAAAGAGGGCCATCTGAGGGGCACGCTGATGCACCAGGCTTCTGAAACAGCCTGTATCTGGAGAACCAGGGTAGCACAGGGCTGGGGAGGGCAGCTAGGCCGAACTGCAAAGCCCCTGCTTATCCCAGGGCGAGGCCAGGAGCCACCTTGTCCACCCCACTCCCCAGATGTCATCCCTGCGTTTGCACAACGCTGAGCGTGATGCCTCCTGACTATGGCACCTTGGGCACTCCTCTGACTCACACTACTTCCAACAGTCCCCTGAGAAGACCCAAGGTTCTCTTTTTTAGAGAGAGAGAGTGAGCACACTTGTGTGCCCACAGGGTGGGTGAGGGGGAGAATCTCAAGCAGACTCCCCCCGAGATCAGGACCAGAGCTGAAATCAAGAGTTGAACATTTAACTGAGCCACCCAGGCAGCCCGAGGAGACCTAAGGTTCTCGGTCCTTCTGAGGGGTTCTGTCACCCAGTGGGCAAGGACCTCTTTTGGGGACCACTGGCACCGCCCGCTCAGCCCCCGGTGGCGCACCAGCCCTGAGTGGGGCTAGAGCCGTGGGTCCCCCGCTCAGCGCTGCTTAGACCTCTTCTGCCCGTTTCCCGGCACTTTGCCCAGCCCTGGGTCCTCTGCCCTCCTCCCCGCCCCCCTCCAGTGTACCTGGCATATGAGGCTCCTTGTGAATGCCCCACCTCCCCTCCCCCCACACACTAGGCAACGAGGTGGCCTGGGTGGGCAGCACATGACTTTGGAGAGGGGGGACAGGGCCAGCTCAGCACCCCTCCTGCCTTCTTCCCATGTGACCTGGCATTTCCCTGTCTTCAGACGGCTCTCCCCTCCTTAGTTTGGGTGGGCGTGACCTCCATGTCCCTCCAGGGATGGGCCCGTGTCACAGGCCTGCACGGTCAACCCCTGAGTGCTTCAGGAACGTGACCACACTCAGACCCGTGAGAAGCAGGCTTCGGACTTTGCTGGAACCGTCCAGAAAGGGACACTGGCTGTGGGTGCTGTTGCCGGGCATGCTGCCAGCCAAGCAGAGGGCCTCCCTTTTTAAAAAGGGAACCAAAAGCGCGATGGAAAGAGAGTGCTGCTGTTCTCCCACACCTGGAGCCAGCCACGTGGCAAGCACCCCGCCTGGAGTTTTACATTACATGCGCCAACCCGGAAGCTCATGTGAGTTGAGTCTCTGACACCTGCTGGTGAGAAAGTCCTTTAGGACTTGATACGAGCTGTTCCAGGCCGTGTACCCGGAGCCTCAGTTTCCCTTCTGTGACATGTGGATAATGATGACCTCTCCATTTCACAAGGTTACTTGAGGCGCACGGGTCAAGCCCACAATCACAGTAGTGGCCCGTAAACGTTCGTCCCCTGTCCCATTCGGGTGGTGTGTGAGGCCACGGCCGTCATCCTAAGTTTGCCTCCCTCACCGGAAACGAGAGTGGCCCCCGGGCGTGCCGTCTGGAGGGACAGGGTTGTTGTGAGAGTCGCAGTTGCTGCCCGGCTCTAGCTTGCCCCGTGGGAGGCCCAGGGGCGGGGTACCTGGGGGGGGGGGGACCTCTCCGTCCAGGGACGTCCTGCGGTCAGTACCAGCGCCGTGAAGGAGGTGTCGTGGCAATGAGGAGCGTGTGTGACCCCAGGGAGGAGAGGGATGGGGGCACAAAGGGAGCTGCCTGTCACCCGCCTGCCGGGATCCGGGGACACGGGGACGCGTCAACCACCTGCAGTTGTCAGACGCACCACACGGTGTCCTCGGAGAGGCAGGCGGAGGCCCTGAGGGGGGCAGCCCTCCGTCCTGGGCTCCTGGAAGGGCCGTTTCCAGAAGAGAAAGGCACCTCTCTGCCCCGCTCCTGTCCTCCACCCCACCCCCCCCCCCGGCCTCCTCTAGGGTTCCAGGCCAGCAGTGGTACAGTCCCTGCCTGCCACCTCGCCTCTCAGGCCCCTGTGACCTCAGGCAGTGCCCAGCCACTCTGAGCCTCAGCCTCTCCGAAGTGATTCCAGAAAGGTCATGCGCCGGCACACAGAGGGAGAGGAAGTGGGTGGGGAGAAAGGGGGCCACAGAGTAGCTGGGGTAGCCTGGGGTCTTGCTCATTTGAGCAAAGTGACTCTCCTGGGCCTAGAAGGCGAGGGGTCCTCACAAGGCCCGGGACTCTGCCTGAAACCACTGCCGGGGCGCTGCTAGGGTCTGGCTGGGTGGGAAGGCAGGGCTGCACGCCACAGCAACTCTGGAGTCTGGAAACAGTATCGCTGTTTATTGGGGTGACACATCTGCCCATCCGAGGGCTCTGACAAGCGGCTTAAGGTTGAAGGCTCCCCAGATCATACCTCCGCCTTGCTGAGGTCCCAGACGGCCAGTCCAGCAGGCCCCTGGGCCTACTGAGCTGCAGCCCTTTGTCACCGCGTCTCTTGCCGTCGGGGCACCCTGGGCTGAAGCGGGCCTGCGGTCGGCCTTTTCACAGAGCCCAGGGCAACAGCCCAGTCACTTCCGGAAGTTCTCTCTTTGGAGAAGCAAGGAATATCTGCGAAGGCGGGTCCAGTGCTCCTGCTCTTTCACCTTCTTCTCCAGCTTCTGGAACCTGTGGGCCACACAGATGGGGATGAGAGGAAACCGCCTGGTGCCGTCTGCCCCCCACCCCTCCCGCTCCTAGGTCCCCGGGCAGCCCCTGACGGCCCTGTGCTAAACTAAGAAAGTCTCCAAACGGCACATCCACTGCCTGTCTGTGTCCTCAGGACTCAGCCGGGTGCACAGCCCGCCCTCGGAACCCCTTTACTGCCTGACGACAGGGCCGGCGTCCTAAACCAGGAGGCGCGCCCCGACAGAAGTCACCGCGCGCTGGGGGGCTCGCGGTCCGTGTGCGTGGACCACCGCGAGCCACATCACAGTGCCAACACGTCCAGTGAATAAACACTCCCTGAACATCGACTAGTGTCACCAGCTGGACCCCAAGCCCTGACCTTGACTGCCGCCTATTTGTACCCACCGACTTTTGTCCCGCATTTTTCCTTAAGCCCTTCTTTCCAAACAAGTAGTTTTATTTACTTTTTTTTTTTTTTAAGATTTTATTCATTTGAGAGAGGGAGATGCGAGACAGAGCACAAGCAGGGAGGAGAAGGAGAAGCAGGCTCCCTGTTGAGCAGGGTGTCCCACGTGGGGCTTGATCCCTTTCCAGCGTATCTCTTAACTCAGGCAAAAGACCCAAGGGGCACAGCAATTGTGATTGAACCCGAAACTACCCCTCAAGCAATGACATCTACCCAGAGACTTCCGGAGGCCCAGGCCACCCAGACCGGTTTGAACTTAACCCCCAGCTCACGCCTGCGCACATGGACCATGGAGTGACCCACGGAGGGACCGACAGTTACCTTTACCTCAATATAATACTAAAATCTCCACCTGAGGAGGAGCAAAAGCCTTGTTTACATAACAACCTATGTGCAGGCATGTTTCCTTAAGGCACATGCATGACCCTATGCCCACCTCTACGTACCATGACGAGGCTTCCCTGTTTAATATTCATCCTAACCCTCAATCAAAGGAACCCATTCACCCTTGCTCAGGGAGTCCCGGCTTTGGAAGTTATTCCCCGTGATCTCCTCATTGGCTGCAATGTGTGCGACAGCTCGCCTGGGGTAGTTTCCCAGTGAACTCACGTTGGTTTGGTTACACCAGTGACAGGCACGGGCGCTGCAAGTATGGGAAAGACCAGAGTGCCTAAGACAGCCCCGGTTCCCCCCCCCCCCCCCCCCCCCCCCCCGCCCTGCCCCGGTTTCCTAAGGGTGACAGGAATGAAAGAAGGCTTGTAATAGGAGGCATGTAAATGCCACCGAGGTCAAATGGAGGAAGGAGGAAGGTTCCACCCTGCCCGGGAGTGCTCCTGGGAGGTAAGGCGTTTGAGTTGGGTCTCTTACAAAATAAGAGGTTAATTACAAAACAAAACAAAAAAAACCAAGTAAATGCACTTCAGTAGAGGAGAGTCAGAGAAGTCCAGGAGTCCCCCCTCATTCTGCAGGCAGAGGTGGCCGCTGGGAGCACGCGGAGGACGCCTTCGCTCTGGGGAAGGGGTGCGGGCTGCGGGCCAGGCTTCTGCCTGTGTGCACGGAGGGTGTCAAAACGCCGAGGGCAGGCAGGAGGAGGGCTCCTTCTGGGGAGCAAGGCAGCGATTGCAGCTTTGGATTTGTTTGGAGGCTCTGCTTGCCAAGGGACGTCCACACGGAGATGTAGCTGGTACTCAGTGGACTCACTAAAACATTTTTTCACTTCAAAAAGTAATCTATACTTTGCTTTAAAAAAAAATCAAAGAATCCAGGTGGATATACAATTACAAGCAATCTCCCTCTCACCGCAGATCCTGGTTTTCCGTTCCCAAGGCAACCGTAATTAACAGCTCCTTGTAAATCCTTGGAAATTGTTTATACACGTATAAGCATAGACGGGCATAAAATCTTTTTTTTTTTTTTTTTTTTGCCACACACTGTTGTACACCCTGGTGTTTGCACTGGAAAAGTATCCTAGAAACTGCTTCTAGGTGGCACTCACAGATCCGCCACCTTCTCTTGCCCTATCGAGGACCCTCGGGGCTGCCAATCTTTTGTTAATGCCTTCCAGGCTGCAGTGAGCGTGCGTGCGTGCGGGAGCGAAGGGGAGGGAGGTGGCAGTGTGTGCGGGTTACACACTCAGGCTTTGAACCCAGACTGTGTGTGCCTCGCTTACAAGCTGGTGACCCTGGGCAGGCGATTTGCCCTCCGTCAGCCTCAGCTTCCTCGCTGTGCAGTGGGGACAGTAATGACAGTAAAAAATAGCACCCGGCACACAGTAGGGGCTCAGTACAGGTCAATTATCATAATATGTCTGCCGCTGATAAATTAGTGGAAGTGAAATTTCTGGGTCAGGAGGTCAAAACAACAGGGATGGCTCAGTTGGTGGATGGGTTGTAAGTTCGAGCCCCACATTAGGTGTAGAGATTACTTAAAAATTAAATCTTAAAAAAAGGAAAACGTGACCGTCCAAGAGGCAGCTGAATAGATGGCATGAGGGCCAGTTTTATTTATTTACTTATTTATTTTAAAGATTTTATTTATTTATTCGACAGAGAGAGAGACAGCGAGAACAGGAACACAAGCAGGGGGAGTGGGAGAGGGAGAAGCAGGCTTCCCGCGGAGCAGGGAGCCCGATGCGGGGCTCCATCCCAGGACCCTGGGACCATGACCTGAGCCGAAGGCAGACGCCTAACGACTGAGCCACCCAGGTGCCCCAAGGGCCAGTTTTAAAAGGAAGCCTGAAAATAAAGCCGTCATGTGTTAAGACGTGGGTGATTTTCAACATACACCGTTGGTGTGGAGACGGCCTTTCTCTATGATCTAATGCTAAGTAACGGCTCGCCTTTCCTGCGTGTGCCATAATGTCCCATGCGGAGATACGGCTGCCACTTACTTCATGCACGAAGACACTGAGGCCTGTCCCGTCACTCAGAGGCCCCCAGTCTGTGTCCCGGTCCTATTGCACAGCTTGCACCCTGAATTTGAGGCTCTTTATGCCCGCCCTTCAGTGAAGCCTAAGGGAGAAGGTGGAAAACTCCAGCTACCTGACCCTCGAAAACTTGTTTGGCTAGATGAGCAGCCATATTTGCTCCTACCTAAAGACAAACCAGGAAAAAATTATTCATAACACACTGGCACAGAACTCTCAAAATCAAAAGAAAATGAACTCACGCTTGGGAAAAAGATCCAAGGCAAGTCAAGGAAGGAGAGAGAGAAACGTACATTATATGTAACAAAAAGCTGCTCAATCTCCTTCACTTCCTAATGAAAATAGGAATGAGCTCTCAATTCCTGCCGGCCCAGCCCCTGGCTCCCTTGACTGTGGACCCGGTCTGTTGCGTCACCCCAGAAGCCCACCTTCTGACAGAAAGCTGGCTGCGGAGAACCCCCAGTTTTGCTGGGCTCTGTGTTCCACAGGGAATAAAGGGAAAGCGAGACAGAGAGGAGAGAGACATAGAGAGGAAGGGACACTCTGTTTCTGTCTGCTTCCTGGTGTCCAGAAATTTCTGTCTTGTGATCAAGTTTGACCCGGCCAGAGATGGCAGACTCTAAAGCAGGGCAGGGAGCCAGGAAATGGTGCCTGGAGACCGGGGCTGGAGGAGAGCAGAAGCCAGGCCTCAGGGAAGGGGTGGCGGGGTGGGGGGTGGGGGCACATATTTGGTGCTAACTGGCCTCCTTTTAAAGCCCCAAAGGCAGGCTCCCTTTCGCACTGGCTGTTTACAAAAGTCCCAAGTGCAGGTTTTGTGAAAACAATTTGGACAGATTATTGCAAGTCTGAAACTTTGAATCGATTGCCACATAAACCCATTGCCTTGAAATTTCACCTAGTTTTAGGGCCAATGGAAGCTGTTTCAGACATGAGGAATAAAAAGGGGAGAAAAAGATGAGATTAAAATTTGGGGGACATATATGGGTATGTGTGAGAAACAACAATAGGAAAATGTTAATGACAGAGTCTAAGATGGTATGTGGATGTTCAGTGACTTTTTTTTTCTCAAAGCTGCTGTATGTCTGAAAATTTTCAAAATAAGGGGCGCCTCAGTGGCTCAGTCGGTTGACTCCAATTCTTGATTTTGGCTCAGGTCACGATCTCATGGTTATGAGAACGAGCCGCATGGAGCCTGTTTAAGATTCTCTCTCCTTCTCCCTCTGCCTTCCCCCCCCCCCCCACCCTATGTGCACTTTCGAAAGGGAAGAAAGAAAGCAAGAAAGCAAGAAAGAAAGAAAGGAAATTTTCAAACTAAAATGTTGGGGCAGGGACTACTCTTTGGGAAAACCCCAGGTACCAGACCTCAGAGCAAGTAGAACAGGAAAAGGCTTCTTTAAATCAATGTTTCCCAATTTATTGCTGGGACCCAATTTAGAAAATGGGCTTTCTATTGAGATCAGGCCCAAGTAAATGTTCCTTCAATCTGGGCTGGCCACAACCACACAGTGTGACCCCTCCCAGCTCCTGCTAAGTCCCGGGACCCAGTGAGCACTTCCCTGAGCTTTTCTGTTCCCAAGCTCTCAAGCCCCTGGTCCCTGATGTCCCACCTGGCCAGCCCCTCCAGTCTTCTCCCCTGCAGAAGGTTCCCCGGGAGGCAGTTCTCTCCACCCCTCCCAGTGGCTATGGGGCCTTCCCAGGCAGAGGCTGGGGTGTGGGACCTAAGAGCTAAGCTGTGTTGACAGGAAGGAAAGACATTTGAAAAAGGGGGCTGTAGATAAGTCCCACTCCAGGGGCACCTCGGTGGATCAGTTGGTTAAGCGTCTGCCTTTGGCTCAGGTCATGATCCCGGGGTCCTGGGATCGAGCCCCGCATTGGGCTCCCTGCTCAGCGGGAGCCTGCTTCTCCCTGTCCTCCTGCTTGTGCTCTCTGTCACTATCTCTGTCTCTCTCTCTCTTTCTCAAATAAATAAAATCTTAAAAAAAAAAAAAAAGAAAAGAAAAGTCCCATTCCCACAGGAGCACAGACTGGAGGAGGTCAGGGCAGAAGAACCTCATCCTTATGAGAGCAGGCCCGACCACAGGGGAGTGGAGAAATATATGGTAGACACATCTTTCCATGGACATTACATAGGCGTTAAAAACCATATTTATAAGGAGTTTTTTCTTAAAAAAAATAATTATATTCTGGAGTGACACAAAGCCAGACTTAAAAACTGAACATGAAACAGGATCTCAACTTAGTAAAAACGCCAAAGGGAAAACCTGAAGGAAATGCACTAACATAGGAGGAAGAGCAGTGCTAGGGTTTTTGTGTGGATTGTGGGTTATTTAAATTTTTTTTTTTTTGCATTGTCCTGTTTTCCAAATTTCTGTAAGTGCATATATAATAACTTCTATCAGAAATAATGAATAACTTTTTTACAAGGGAACTACTCAGTTACAGTACTAAGTTCCTCTTGAAGCAAATTTCAGGGGCTATGTAGGGTTCCTTCTGCGGGTGTCTGAGTACTAATCTCCACTTATACCTTGTTTGAGGGTGGGCCTTGTCAATCAGGGACTAAGGCAGCCTGAGTTGGCCCGACCCTCTGCCGTCAGGCAGGAGGTGAGCCTCCCAGTACTGGAAATGTGGGGCAGGCGGGGCCCATTCCCCCAAATGGGGCAGCCAGTTGGCTTCTGGGTCAAGTGGGAAGGGTCACCCTTTCTAGGCCAGTAAAAGAGGGGGTCAGACTGAAAGGCAGAAATGGAAACAAGCTCCTTAAACAAGGAGTTCTCTGGGTCTCATCAAGAAAGAGCTCCAGACATTACTCAGCCATCAAAAAGAATAAAACCTTGCCACTTGCAACGACGTGGATGGAACGAGAGGGTATTATGCTACGCAAAATAAGTCAGAGAAAGACAAATACTATATGATTTCACTCATGTAGAATTTAAGAAACAAAACAGATGAACATAGGGGAAGGGAAGGAAAAATAAAATAAGCTGAAAATTGAGAGCGAAGCAAACCATAAGAGACAAACTCTAGGAAACAAACTGAGGGTTGCTGGAGGGGAGGTGGGGGGATGGGGTAACTGGGTGATGGGCATTAAGGAGGGCACTTCATGTAATGAGCACTGGGTATTATATGCAACTGATGAATCACTAATTTCTACATATGAAACTGATTTTAAAAATTTAAAAAAGAAAGAGCTCTAGAAAGCTCCATGCCAGGACATCCCCCGAGGAGAACAGTCACACTACAGCCATGACCTAAACTCATACTCTTGACTTTTTTTTAAACCATTATTTTAAATTTTCCAAAATAACATATTATTTTTGTAGAAAAGCTGCAAGTAGGGAAAACACAAAGAAAAAAAATCACACATACATCATCACCCAAATACAACTACCATTATTATGGGTATACACACTTCCAGTCTTTTTTACTCAAAATCAGGATTATACTGTAATATTTTATAACCTCTCCCCATCTTTTATTTAGAAAGATTTCAAACCTACAGAAAAGTTGCAAGTAGTACAATGAACCTACACCTATAATTCACCACCAGTGAACATTTTGTCTGTCTCTTTCTATGAATATTTTCCTGGGTTTCACTTCATATTTTCTCTTTCTCTCTCTAAACGTTTTCCTGGCCTGCTTGAAAGTAAGTTGTAGACTTCATGATGCTTCACCCTTAAATTCTTCAGCCGCATGTCCTCAGAACGAGTCAAGCCATCAAGGGTTAAAATAAGAACCCTCCGTGGGAGGAGCAGCCAAACACTCTTGGTAAATCTTCAACCAGGGGAAATGTCCACTGACCCCTTCTTTGCTGTCCTCCCCCAAGACCCACAGACCATCCCCCTCTCCTGAGGAATGGCCCTGCTTCCCTCCCAGGGATGCTGAAAGCCACCAGGCAGCCCACCAAGCCCAGGAAGGAACTGAGTGCGGCAGGTAAATGCTGTCATGGGGGCCGTGGCGCCACCTGGCGGTGGTGTTTAGAGTTTCCCGGGCACGAACTGGGATTAACCCAGCATCATTCTTGGACCTACCTGTGCCCAGCACTTAACACGTATTATCGCTCGAATACCTACAAAATGTGAGGGCCGGGCATCGTCGACGAGTCCACAGCACAGCGTGGTGCACCGTGGGTGTTGGACTAAGCTTTTTTGAATTAACGAGCAAACTGAGGCTCTTGGAGGTTAAGGGACTCAACAAGGTCTCAGGGTTTGTAAGTGGTGGCGTCGGATTTCAGACCTGAGAATCCTGGCCATTCCACTTCATTCCTCTGGAGGCAAGAGTAAATAGCAAAAGCGGGAGTGGTCATAAAGGGTTGTTACATGGCCAGGAGAGATCAGAGAGTCCCAGAGCGGACACTACAGAAGGTCCTGGAAGGGAAGGGGCCACCAGAGTCCCCCGCTCTGTCGTGGCGAGAATCCAGGGCTCCACTCATGACCCCGTCCCGCCTAAAGTGTATGGTCCAATCACGACACAAATCATCAATAAGAATTTGCAAGACGCCAGAAATTTGTGGCAGATAGATTAGAAGAGGCACCTGCTTCTCCAGAGCAGACAGAGTACAGCTCACGATGCTTCTACAGCAGAAAGGGCTTCGGACAGAGTCCCGGCCGGACTGGATCAGTGGAAAGGGGAGAGACGCAGGACCTAACCGTTTGTCCAGATGATGGATAAAGCAGAGGGGGCTTGGACCAGGGGCTGGCAAAGTTTCTATAACTGGCCCAGGTCAGTGAGGCGGGCCTTACGGGTCATCTGGTGTCTGTGGGCGGTGCTCAGCAGCACAAGCAGCCATCCGTAAACCTAACAAACGGGCCTGACTGTTCCAGTAACACCTTATTCCGAGAAACGGGCACAGCCCCTTGTTGGCCAGCCCCTGTCTTTGATAATCCAAATATGATTTTTAAAAAAACCAAAGAATTGAGAAAGCAGAAAGCAAACACAGTCTTGACAAGGAGAAAACAGCCAGCGGCAGCCCCTCCTTACCAGCCTGAATCCACTGCTGAATCACCAAGCTGAACGGGAACGGGCTCCCGGGCTATGACAGGGTGGGGTCCCCCGCTGAAGGGGGAACCTAAATGCTGGACGGATCTTACCATCAAACACACGCCACTAGTCCCCCACCCAGAGACAACCCCAGCTGCAGGGATGGGAAGCAGACCCAGGACTCTACCTCTTCTGGAGGAAACTCTCACATCTTTTCTCCAAGGGCAACACCTGGGCAAAGGCCATGTTCTCTGTCATGTCAGTTTCAGGAATGGTGTGATTTCTTGAGATGTTTTCCAGGAGTGGGTAGGCCTCGAGATTAAAATAGAAAACAGAATTCTGGATGTTCTTGGTGTCGTCGGATTCAATTTCGTCTGGGTGGTCTCCTGAAACGAGAGAGCCGCGTGCTGTGGAGGGATGACCTTCTCTGTGGGCTGGGCGGGCGCAGGGGGGCTGCTCTCTGTTTGTAAAGACTGGGTCACTGGGACTGAGCTGTGGGGGGCTCACTTGATCTGGAGCAGCAGGATTCCAGAGAGAAGACCTTGCCTAGCGCTTTAACTAAGTGCCTAGTGAGGACTGAACAGCTGTGTCCTTTTGGCTTGTGGTGTGGGGTTGAAGAGCAGGGAAGAGATCGGGCGGCATCACCCTGTGCTTTGGGAGGGGACAGAGAGTGTCAGGGAAATGGTCAGCAGGCCACGGGGTCCCCCTCCTCTACCTCGGAGCAGGAAACACGGGTGTTGAACAGACACGGCAAACAAGGGCTTCCAGGGGACCGCCAGATGGTAGGTTCTGGGTAGAGCAAAGGCACAGATGATCTGAGGCTTGGCCACATCCATGAGCTGTACAGAGCCATTCTTGCTGAAGATCAGCAACTGGGAAGGAAAGAGATGGTGATGGGGACTTCTCTGTCACCTCCGTTTGGAATGAGAGAAGCAGCTGGCCATAACAACCGGCAATAGAACTGGTTTGCTTTCAGGCCCCCAGAGCTGCTCAGGGAGCAGAGAAGTGTGTGTTTACTACCCTGGGGGCCCCAGCAGCAACAGGCCCTCCTCCAGGTGCTGGGTCTGATCCTCTGTGGTGCTTCCCCTTCTACCCTGGCTTCTCTTCTAGTTCACCAGCATCCCCCCTGCTGGGGAGCTGGCCCTGCACATGGTTTCAGTGCTGCCTCTGTGCACAAACCCTTTCCTCCTGTCCTCGGGGGCCCCTGCTCAATCCAACGGCCCCTCCTGGACTGAGATCGGAGGCAGACCTCCCTCCTGCCTGGGCTCCTTCCTCCTTGAAGATGAGCATGCTAGATGTACTCCAATGCCATCGTCTTCCACCTGCCACACCGTTTCCCCTCCCCCACACTCAAACATCCGGCGCCTGTCCTTGTCCTCTCTACCCCCTCCTGTCACGGCCCCCCAAAGCAGCCGCCCACCCCTGCCAACTTCCGTAGGCTGTGGGCAACCCTCTCTCTGCTCCTGGCATCCAGTGCATCATGCCTCATGGCCTCTCTTGTCTCCCATGGCAGCTGCTTGGCGATTTGTCTGTCTTCCCAGCTGAACTGTGCACCCCAGCAGGGCAGCGACTTGCCCCTTCATCCCCACGTAGCCCAGAGCTAATCTAGTGCCTAGCGCTTGACAGGCCTTCAACACATAGTTTTTGAAGGACAAATGACCACATTTACTGAAGGGGAGAGAGGGGCATGAGGAACCTACCATGCCGGGTAAGGCTAGGACCGGGGCCACTGCACAGATGGCCTCATCCAGGTGCTTTATAGGCCTGCAGGAAACAAGACACACAGACATTCATACTGGAAGTGCTCAGGCTGTGCTAGCCTCTGCTGGGCATACATCCCAGACACACTCTTGTATATAAGCACCAGGAGACATGTCAGAGACTGTTCAGAGTAGCAAATACTGGGGACAATGTGATTGTCCACTGGTAGGAGCATGCCTCGTTGTGGTCTATTATATGACGGGCCGCAGTGCCGGTGGGAGAATAACCGAGCCGCGTTCCCCAACATGTGCGACTCCCATGAACAAGGCCGCAAGGTATAGAAGAAAAAGCGCTGAGAAACAAGCTGGAGAATACATAGGACATGATTCCATTTACAAATTCCCCAGATATGCACAGCTAAACGATAGGTGACTTGGAGATACAAGTGGTTAACTCTTACAGGAAAGTGAAGGAATGATGAATTTTGGAAACGGATATTAGAGATTGAAAAAGAAACTGGCCTTAATATTTGGCAGCAACTCCTATCAAAAGGTGGGGTCAAGGGGCGCCTGGGTGGCTCAGTCAGTTGAGCATCTGACTCTTGGTTTCCGCTCAGGTCACGGGCTCTCGGGTTGTGGGATTGAGCCCCGCTGCTTCCGGCTCCTTGCTCAGTAGGGAGTCTGCTTGAAAGATTCCCTCTGTCCCGCCCCCTCCTTGCGCACACGCACTCTCTCAATATAAATAAATAAATCTTAAAAAAAAATAAAATGTCTTAGAAAAGAAAAGGTGGAGTCAGTTTTCCCACTGCTTGACTGCAGGTGTCCACATGACATGCTCTGTCCAGTGTGCCAGGAGCAGAGACCTGGAAAGCATTTGTGCATTGCTTGCTGAGGGGACCCCTTAGGCTTCCAGGTGATGGAGGCTGAGACAGCCCGCAGGAGTCGCCACAAGGATGAGAAACAAGTGTCCTGGCCAACGGCCAGCTATGTGACTGAGGCCACCTAGGACCGTCCAGCCCCTGGCCGAACTGCCTGCTGCCTGAGGCACACATGAGAGCCTAAGCAAGACCAGTGGAGGAGCCGCCCATCTGAGCCTCGCCCAAATTGCTGACCTACAGGATCAGGGGGTCCTGGGCTAAACAGTGACTGTTTTCAGCCTTAGCTGACCTGGAGATGATCTATTTTTTTAAAAGATTTTATTTATTTATTAGAGAGACATAGTGAGAGAGAGCATGAGCAGAGGGGAGAGGGAGAAGCAGACTCCCCGCTGAGCAGGGAGCCTTACACGGGGCTCGATCCCAGGACCCCAGGATCATGACCTGAGCCGAAGGCAGACAGACGCTTAACCGACTGAGCCACCCAGGTGCCCCTGGAGATGATTCATTGCTTAAGCTTGTACAGGGGAGTTTCTCTCTCTCTCTAGACACACACACACACACACACACACACACACACACACACACACACAACCTGTAGTGTATATAGACTATACATCTACGTGTATACATATATGGTGTATATATATAGATACACCCTAAATACACACACATACATATTCTATAGATCATTTGCATGCATAAAGTATTTCACAATTTAAAAAAGAAAGAGACCCTTGAGGAAATGGATAAAAGGCTATTTTGGCAGAAATGATCCTCTTCTTGGTCATGTGGGACATGAAAGGTGTCATTTGCGCTGTCATACAATTTTGCGAGACAGGTTTTACATATCTATCCACGTATAAAAGACAGTGGGGACCTTGAGAAGCTCACAGGGAGGGTGGCGGCTACAGAGCAAGTGGACTCCTGCTGGGGAGGTGGTCAGTTTCCTATTAGTCGTCTGGTTGGCAGATCATTTACCCTGTCCTGCGCTCAAGCCACCAACCTCTCAACAAGCACGCTGATGGTGGGTCCTTGGGTCCTCTTGGCTGTCACCAGATAGAGAGAAGAATCTGTGCACAGCACCACACATTTCATATGGGATTTCAAGGGACTCTCAGGGTACATGTTCTGTCCTTTGTGGACTAAGAAGTACTTCAGGAAGTGAATGCTCTGGCAGGAACATCCCTTGGGAAGAGCGATGACCCCAAGAGGGAAACCTGGAGAAACAATCACAAAAGCAGGTCAGAAAAGTAGGTAGAGGATGATGCAGCCATGGGCGCAGGGTCTGTGACCAGCAGGTATATGAGGGATGTGAAGGCAAGATCCAGCAATGAGAACCCTCTGAGAGTGAAACCAGAAACCCCAATGCCCAGTGGGAGAGAAGAGCCCCCCTTCTGAGTATGGAGAGGTGCGGGGGACAGGGAGGACCAGCCCCGTGGAGGGGGGCAGAGTCAGCACTGGGACCAAAGAAAGGAAGCTACACCCAGCCAGGTCCTGAACCACAGCTGACCGTGGCAGGTCAAGGTGCATCAGAGGGGGCGAGGGGTGGGGTGGTCTCAGAGAAGAAGAGGGAGGTGTGTCTGTAGCCAAGCAATATCCAGAATGTATCAATATCCAGAAAAATGAAAGCAAGCTACTGGGCAAGTGAATGTGCAATTAGGATCATTCTTCTGCTCTTGACGTGTCTTTAGCTATTGTAAGAACGCTGTGGGTGCAGTAACTCAAGTTCAAGAGGGCCCATAGCCATGTTTATCTTTCCACCATGTGGGCAGAGTGCCTGCTATCGGAAACAACCATGGAATTCTTCAGATGGAAATAGGGGCACCTGGGTGGCTCAGTCAGTTAAGTGTCCGACTCTTGGTTTCGGCTCAGGTCATGATCTCATAGGTGGTGGGATAGAGCCACGTGTTGGGCTCTGTGCTCGGTGGGGAGTCTGTTTGAGGTTCTCTCTCTCCATCTCCCTCTGTACCTCCCCTCCCCCCCCTCAAATAAATAAATAAATGGAGACACTCCTTTAGATCCTGATCAATTTAGGGCAACTAGACCCCACTGATTTTCTCCACCTGCAGAGCTGGACCCAAGACCCTGGGGCCCTGGGCCTCTAGCAAGGTGCCACCCACCCAGAATAGCTGCTGGTCTTGCACTGGCCACCTTAGAGGTCTCTTAGCTTCCACACCAGTGAGGTTCTCACTGACAAGGGTGGGGGTAGAATAGCAGGAACGCAGACTTGCTTATTTTGAGAGCTTGAGGGATAGGAGGGAGGAGGGCTGAGGCTGCCATGATCCCACATCCTGGGCTGGAAGACACTTCCTCACCAGAGTGTGATAATGAGGTAATGGACAGACTTCCAGGCCCTGGTCCGGTGCCGGGTACCGAGCAAGCACTCAATAAATCCACAGGGAATGGGAATTATCAGCACATGTTAAGTTCAATAAATGCCCAGCGAATGAGCGGAGGAGGAGAAGGCAGGACCAGCTCCCCAAGTTGACTTAAGAACACAGAGTAACTAACAGAAGGCCCAGAGCCTATAGGAATTCCAGAGTTCCCGGACTCTCATTACCCAGAGACCCATCCAGGTGTTTGGCAGAGGTGGGGGGCTCACCTTCGGCCAGGTCCCACAGCGTGAGCACGCCATCCTCACAGGCCAGCACTAGGTAGGTGCAGGTGTAGCTGAGCTGGGAGACCGCAATGGGTGCAGCACAGGGCCAGACGCCCTCCGGGTCTAGTGGGGAGGACACCACGTGCTAGGCTGCCCCCCCAACCCCGCACCCACCCATCACCTCCACCTGCACAGCCCGAGACCCCGCCTCGTCTGCCTGCCTGGGATGTGGGCGGGAGCCGCTGTCCGGGCTCACCATCTCTCTCGCCTCTCAGCAATGCTGCCTCCTCCCTCAGGATAAAAGAAGGGGTCAGGCTAGTATTCCACGGCAGCGAACACTGAACGGGTGCTCACGAGGTGCTGAGCACTGTGGTAAGCGCTTTACATGCCTCCTTTCAGTTAATTCTCACAAGGGTCCCATGAGGTGAGTCCTGGTAGTACCCCCATTTCACAGATGAGGAAACTGAGGCAGAGATGTAAGCGACCTGCCCAAGGTCCCAGCCAGTCAGTACAGAGGTTGAGATTGGAAGCCATACTGCCTGGGAGAGGGCTGGAAGGAGAGAGGTTCTTCCTTTGTCCATTTTTACATTTTACTATACTTGTAAAGTATAATTCTGAAGCATAACGTAAATGTCCAGCTCAAGGAATTACCACAAAGTGAACTTGCTTACGTAACTGCTTCCATGAGTTTGTATAAACCAAACAACCAACACATTTCCAAAGTGCCTTCAATCTCAAAGAGCTTTCACATCCAGAGACCCTCTGGATTTTGCTATGCGTAACAAGCGCGAGCAGTGGGCAGGGATGGTGTAATGAATTAGCTCTGTGTTTCAGATGAGAAAAAGGGACTGGGGCTCTCGGTGACTGGCCTGACAGCACGCAGCTTGCAGGCCGTTGGGCCAGGGCTGGATCGGGCCTCTGATGCCAGGCCTCTGTTTACTTGAGCTGCCAAAGGAGCCCTAGGGACCTGACCGGGCTTTGTCCCTACTGACCTGTTCTCTTTAAGAAACAGGACCGTTCAGAGACAGAGCCTTGCGGTCACTCACACCCCAGCCACTGAGCCACCTGCTTCAGTCTGCACAGCTCTCGTCCCCTAAAGTGACACGTCAGTCACATGCCCTCAACTAAGCTGGAGAAGGACACATTCTGAGAGCCCCGAGCTTGGGCAACTCCCATCTCAAAGTACCGACTTTATCCTTCAGAGTTCGGTGAAGCGAATAGAGGAAGAAGTTGTGACTTCCAGCCCAGTGTATGCCAAGGACACAGGCTACCCCTGGGGAAGAAGAGAGAAAGAAGCATCACATAAGGAATCTGGGTACCCTCTGGTTCGTACGGAAAGTGTTTGCCCAAGAGGAAGTCGTTTTGCAATCAAAAGTGGTCAGTTCTAATGGGCAACAGGCAACAGAAGGACGTGCCTCCTGGGTGGGGGGCACCCCTGGGAGGGCTGTTCCTAGGGCCGAGTCACCTTCCCGGGTTGGGAGGACGGTCACACTGCCCCTTGGCTGCTTTCACATTTTCTGGATAATTCACGTCCTCTTGGCTGTCGGTGTTTTAAATAACCTTTTCTCCAAAATGAATTTGTGTCCAGAAGCAGCCCGGCAGGCTACGTGCTCACACCCTCCTCTGTGGCAGGTCACTCCCCGAAGACAATGCCAGCCTCCGTCATCAGGGAATCTAGGTGCCGTGCATCCAACCAGAAACAGTTACGCTCCAGCTGTGAAGCTGACGACCCACTTTCCGCCTCATTCCCTCCCACATACAGGGTCTGCTGAGGCATTCCCTCGAGTGGATCACTGCCAAGGATAACTCCCTGCGTCGTGTTCATTTACCTGAGGGGCCCTTGACTTCCACTGGCATTGTAATTATGCTGCTAGGAAGGAGGAAATGGAACGTGGCCATGCTGGGGAAAAAAAGAGACACCAGTCAGAGCCCCGGCAGACTCCTTGGCCAGGAGAGATGCTGGCAGAGTCTTGGTACTAAAACCAGACACGGGTGTTTAGGATGGACCTTCCCGGGGGTACAGGGCCATGAGGTCAATCACATTCTCTGTGCTGGTCCTGGTGGCTGCAGACCTTGGAAGTTGGTGAGGGCAGGGGGGGCTGAGCTGCGGGAGTCATTCCCAGGCTGGAAAGAGCACCCCCGCCCGAGCAAAACTTTCTCTGTCCTAGGGGAAGATCCCTTAGTGACCAGACTTGGCTCACTTATGCTGGGGGCAATCCAACTAGGGGGGTGCTAATAAATTTGCTCTTAAGAAAAAAAGCAAACCAATTACCTGATTTATAGAGTTTGCTTTTACAAGAGCTTGTGGTAGAAAGGCTCCCACTACAGACATTGAAGGCAGTTTAACAACTAGCCTGCAAGACTCCTAACTACCCTGCTAGGCAGTGTACCCCTGAACCTCGCTGGGTCCCGGTTCAGGTCTCTGGCAGCTGCTATGAGGGTGCAACCCTAGGAGGCTGTGTCCTGAAGTGAGAAAATCTGAGGTGCGCTTGACAGCAAAATGTGAGGCCTCGCTTCCCGCGTGAAGCAAGAACATTCCTTGAGGTCCAGCATAGCTGTGAGGAGAGCTAGTTCCTAAAACCAGCTCCACCAAGTTCAAAGACTTGGGCTCAGTTTCTACAATCACAGCAGGGGGATCTTGAGCCCTACCTGCTGCCGGAGGTTACAAAGGAAGGCATTTTAATTATACGTTAACATATTACATTTAGAAAGACTGGATGGAAATTGAGGAAATCTGAATAGTGTGACTTTTATTTATCTCTTTAGGATCTTCTGTGTTGTCTAGATAATCAGGAAAACAAGTTTTTAAGACATGATGTGCATAAAATTGTAAAATAAACTCCTCATCTGCATACATGTCTATCCCCTCTTTGAAATCCGTGTGATCAGCCTCTGTTCTAATGTATTCGAATAATCTCCACACACCTTTTCAAAAGATCTGCTGAAATTCTTGGAAAAATCCCCTAAACCGGGAGGAGCTTTTAGACTTCGGATGAATTCGAGGGCTTGGGTCGATTGCTGTGTGTGCCCCCACAGCTCGCGGGGAGCGGGGTGCCCCTGCGGCCTCTGCCTACTCACCTGGGTGGCTCCTCTTCCCACTCCTTGTCCAGGTACTTCTGGTGTGGTGCCAGGAAGATGGCCGCCAGCTGCTCCCACTGACTGTCCTTGATGAAGTGGTTCTGCCCCGAGCCCAGCCCGTAATAGTCCTCTACCTTTGCGAACACTTCCAGGGGGCTTTTAAATGTGGTACCTCGGTTGAAAAGATTCCAGAATTGGTCAAACCATGGGACTTCCCCCTTCCTGATTTTCCCTCCTTCCTCCATGCTTTCTGGTTTCCTGTGGAATCCCTCATCCTCAGAAATCCATCTGGGAGCCCAGGGTTCGGCCTTCTCCCTGCCTCTTTCCGACCCCGGCTGCTCAGGGAGTGCAGGCAGCTGCCCTCCCTCCTCCTGCTCCTACAGCCCCATCCCACCACCACTTCCTGTTTCCGGATTACGGGATCCGCAGAGGAGGCCAAGGAAATGTTCAGGAGGTCACTAGAGGCCTCAGACCACCGTTGCTGTCCTCCCAGCTCAGCAAGGCCCCAAACCTGCCAGATATGGTCACTACTGAGCCGCTGCTGAAGGCCCATCTAAGCCAACAGTCCTGCCCCCTACCTGTGTTTACATCTACCCAACTACCGCCCTTCAAAAACCTCCTCTCCGCCAATCACTTTTCTTACCACTCCACTTCCCCTGAAACCTTTCATTTCCTTCTTTTTCAACTGTTCCTAAATCCACAGTAAAACTGTGGATTTTTCTGGGTGCCCGCCCCAGCTTTCAGAACTCTGTTCTCTTTGGAGGGTGCCCAGGAGGCCCCGCAGTGCCCCAGGCCCCCTTCCCCAGAGGCAACCAGAGGCAACTGGTTTCTGGAATTCGCTGCTACAAGGAGACCCCTTCTGTCTTAACAGATGGTAACATATGATACACTGGTAGTTCCCGGAAGTGTGGTCCCAGATCAGTAGGGATCCGGCAGGCTCAACCGGAACTTGTTAGAAATGCAGATTCTTGGGCTCCACCCCAGGCTGAAACGGAAACTCTGTGGGTGGGGCCCAGCAATTTGGGTTCTAACAAGTTCTCCAGGCGAGTCTGATCCCGCTAACGTTTGAGAATTGCTCTTAGACACTAGCACTCTTGCATTTTTCACTCACAGTAGCTTGGAGATCTCTTCATACCAGTACTACAGAGCTTCCTCATTGTTGCTTGTTTTCATTCACTAAGCCTTTTTCTTATTGTGAAATATAACACATTCAGCAAAGAGCATAAAAAATATATATCTTAATAAATTATTACAAGGCAAACATCTGTCTCTACTCAGGTCCAGAGACAGGACATCATCTGCTCCCTAGAAGCTCCGCAAAGGCCTGTCTCCAGTCACAACCTCCTGGGAAGAGCAGCAACCACTCTCTTGGCTTCTATGTAAGCACCGCGTTACATTTATTCTACTTCTGCTATCTAAATGTGCATCTAAACACGATAGCTTTGTTTGGCCTGATTTTGAACTGTATACACAAATGGAATTATATACGGTGTTAACTCTATGTCTGCCCTCTTTGGCTTAATACTGTTCCTAGATTTGGCCATTTTGTTGTGGATAGCTGTAGTTTATTCCTTTTCATTGATAGTATTCCATCAAGTGAATGAATATATGACAGTTTCTTTATCTGTTCTATCGTTGATGGACATTTCGGTTGTTCCATGTTGGGGGCTACTGAAAAATCATGCTACGTAGTGTTACCATTCTTGTATGTCTGTAAATGCCTGGTGCACATTTACTTGTAAACCATCAGGTATATACCTAGAAGGAGGGGGACTGCTTCACCCTGGTTTGCTCAGGAGTTCCCTAGTGTTAGCACTGAAAGCCCCACATCCCAGGAAACCCCTCAGCCCCAGGCAAGCTGGAATGGTTGGTCATACTGCCTAGGAGTGTAAGCACTGGGTCTCAGGGTATAAATTATCATCAACATTACTAGATCATACCAAACTGTTTTCCAGAGTGATTGTACCGATTTTCATTGGTACCGTGTATGAGAGTGTATGGTTAGTCCACATCCTCACCAACTTGGTACCGTCAGTCTTTTTCCATTGTTGCCATCCTGGTGGGTGTGGAGTGGTAGCTCATTATGGTCTTAATTTGCATTTCCCTGATAACTAAGGATGCTGAGTACGTATGTTCATATGTTTATTGGCCATCTGAATAATCTCTTGCCTGTTTTATACTAGACTATCTCTTTTCCTTAATAAGTTGTAGGAATTCTGTATATACTCTTGATATGGACCATTCATATGTTTTATGTGTTTGGCAAATATCTTCTCCCACTATGTGGCTTGCTCTTTCATGCTTTTAATGATGTCTTAGGGTAACTAGAAGTCCTTAATTTTAGTAGCCACATTTATCAAATTTTTCTTTTATTATAAGTGCTTTTTGTGTTTGTTTTGTGTGTTTTGTTTAAAAAGTCTTTCCCTACCTAGAAGTCATAAAGATATTGTCTTGTATTAATTTTTAAAAGTTTTATTGTTGGGATGGCTGGGGGCTCAGTTGGTTAAGTGTCTGTCTTCGGCTCAGGTCATGATCTCGGGGTCTTGGGATCAAGCCCTGTATCAGGCTCCCTGCTTGGCGGCGGGGCAGTCTGCTTCTCCCTCTCCCTCTGCCCCTCCCCCCACTCGTGCTCGCTCTTGCGTTCTCTCTCTCTCTCAAATAAATAAAATCTTTTTAAAAAATTCAAAAGCTTTATTGTTTTCTCTTTCCATTTACTTCCGTGGTTCAACTGGAATTTATTTTTGTGTATGGCGTGAGGCAGGAGTCAAGTCTCACTTTTGTTTCCATATGGACAAGCAGCACCATTTACTGAAATGACCATCCCTTCTCCACTGCTCTGGAGTGTCACCCCTCAGGTATCAAGTGGCCACTGACGCCTGGGTCTGTTCTGGCCTCTCTATTTCATTCATCTATTTTTCTATCTTGTCTTATTCACTGTATCAGCTTTATAATAAATCTTGATGGAGCATCATCATGTTCTTTTTATGAGAGTGAACTGGATATTCTTGGCCTTTAGAATTTCCTTCTTTGTTTTTAATGGTTGCAAAATATTCCTTTGGATGGGTGTACCAGATTTCATTTAACTAGTTTTCTGCCTCTATAAATACTGCTGCAGTGAACATTCTAGATCTTTGATGTCTGGTACAGATATTGAAAGGATAGACTCTGTCCTCTGCCTACAATGGACTTCTCCTCGGACTTCTCCTCGGCTCCTCATGACCTACTCCCACGTATCCTTCAAAACCTTCCCAAATGTCCCATCCTTTGATAAAGACTTTGCCTCTCTGTGAGCAGAGTTAGTCACTCTTTCCTCTATGTTTTCATGGTCCTAGATGTTCCCCATGGCTGCACATATCATATCCTGCAATGCTGGTTTCCTCTTACTCTTCCTTGGTAGAACTGCAGCTTTTAGAGCACAAGATGTGTCTTACTCATCTGTGTGCTTGGTGCATTACTGGCACTCAGCAAATACTGATGAATGAACTAACACAGGAATATAGAAATGAATAAACTCCAGCTAGAAGTCTGTCTGTCCTGATTTCCCAATTCTGTTAGTTAACTGTATCCTTGTAACATTTATATTTTTTTGTCTTTAGATCCCAGAGCTTATGACTTAAAAAAAATTTCCCTTTCAGAATTATACTTGTAATTTAGATATTGCTGCTAATAAATAGGAAAGATGGGAAATGTAGAGACAGGCAAAGAAAGAAAAAACAGAAATTAATAGCAGAAGGAAAGAGAGTGTTAGTTGAATTATACTAACCTGTAACTGGTTTGGGTGGTTTGATCTTCATTATGTGAACTGGAAGACTCAGCTTAATGTCTCCCCTAAAACAAACGTTCATATCCTACGATAAGGAAAAGGCACAGCTAATAAGCCAACAAAGGAGATAGAACAGAATCATTAAAAACACCTCCAAAAGAAGACAGAAAAAGAGGGGAAAGAAAGAAAAACAGGTGGAACAAATAGAAAGTAAATAGCAAAGTGATAGTTTTAAATCCAAACACATCAACAACCACATTAAATATAAATGGCCTAACTACCCCCAATTAAAAGGTAATTGTATAAAAATTGTATAAGAAAGTAAGACCCAACTACATGCTGTCAAAAAGAAATTCATTTTAAATACAAAGACAACAATATATTTAAAGTATAGGAAAAGATACATCTTGTAAAACTAATCAAAAGAAAGCTGGGGTGACTATATTAGTATCTGACATAATAGATTTCAGAGCAAAGAATATTACCAGGGATCAAAGATTCACTGAATAATGATAAAATGGTCAATTCATCAAGGAGACATAACGTTCCAAATGTTTACGCACCTAAAAACAGAGCTTCAAAATACATGAAGCAAAGACTCATAGATGTGAAAGCAGAAATAGATAAATCTGTAATCTTAGAGATTTGAACACTCTCCCAATAACTGATAGAATAGACAGAAAATCAGAATGAATATAGTAAGGATATAGAAGGAAAAGCAGTAAAGATATAGGAGACTTAAATAACTTGACCAACAACAGCTGAATACACATTCTTTTCAAGTGCACATAGAACAGTTATCAAGATAAACCATATCCTGGGCACAATACAAATCTTAATAAATTTAAAAGGTTTCAAATTATATGAAGCATGTTCTCTGATCACAATGGAATTAAATTAGAAATCACAAAAATAAAGATATCTGGAACATCTCCAGTATTTAGACCCTAAATAATATGCTTCTAAATAATTCATTGGTCAAAAAATAAATCAAAAAGCAAATTAGGAAGTATTTTTTTCTTAAAATAACATCAAAATTTAAAGGAAGCAGCTAAAACAGTACTTAGCTGTAAGTTTATAGCACTAAATGCCCATATCAGAAAAGAAGATCTCAAATCAATGAACTAGCTTTCTACCTTAAGAAACTAGAAGACAAGAAAAAACTTAAACCTGAAGTAAGCAGATGAAAGAAAATAATAAAAATCAAATTGGAAACTGGTGAGATAGAAAACACAGAAAATGGAGACAAAGAAATGAAACCAAAAGCTGGTTCTTTGATGAGATTAATAAAATTGACAAACCTCTAGCCAAGCTGATTAAGAAAAAAAGAGAGAAAACACAAATTACCAATATCAGAAATGGGGGCACCTGGGTGGCTCTGTCAGTTGAGTGTCCGACTCTTGATTTTAGCTCAGGTCATGATCTCAGGGTTGTGTGATAGAGTCCGCCATTGGACTCCGCAATCAATGGGGAATCTGCTTGGGATTCTCTCTCCCTCTCTCTCTGCCCCTTCCCCCCACAGCTTTCTCTCTCTCTCAAATCAATCAATCAATCAACAAACAAACCAATATCAGGAATGAAGAAGATGACATCAAAACAGATTTTACAGGGGTGCTTGGGTGGCTCAGTCTGGATTTAGCTCAGGTCATGATCTTGGAGTCAGGGGATCAAGACCCACCTCAGTCTCTGCATTTGTCATGGAGTCTGCTTGAGTTTCTTTCCCTCTGCCCCTCCCTCTGCTCACTCCCCCACTTTCTCTAAAATAAATAAGTAAATAATCTTTTTTAAAAAACATATTTTACAGATAATGAAAGGATAACAAGGGATTACAAACTACTTTAAGCCAATACATTTGACAACTTACATAATATGGACAAATTCCTTAAAAGACACAAAATACAAAAGTTTGCTTAAGAAGAAAGAGATAACCCTTTGTTACTCAAGACATCGAATTTGTAGTTCCACAAAGAAAACTCCACAGCTAGATGGCTTTATTGGTTAATTCTATCAAACATTTTAGGAAGAAATAATACCAATTCTACACAAACTCTTCCAGAAAATGGAATGGGAATACTCCAACTTATTATACAAGGCCAGCATCACCCTGATACCACAACCAAAGATGTTATAAGAAAATAAAACCGGGGTGCCTGGCTGGATCAGTCAGTGGAACATGTGACTCTTGATCTCGGGTTTGAGTTCAAGCCCCACGTTGGGTTTAGAGATTACTTAAAAATAAAATCTTAAAAAAAGAAAAGAAAATGAAACATATCCTTCATGAACATAGATGTGAAATTTATTAAGAAAATATTGGCAAGTTAAAATTAGTAAGTTGGATCTATGAACAGTTTCTTTAAAAAATAAAAAGAAGGCACACATAAATAACATTAAGAACAAGAAAAGGGACTAACTTAAGAGACAGGTTTTTATTTTTATACTGTAGGAGAAACATATTTACACATATCTATACCTATATATCTACACTAATAAATGAATTCTGACTGAAATAGGCTCAAAAAATATTTTTAATTTTGAAATTAAAAAGATAATATAGGACTTTTTTAGACCTAGAGGGTAAAAAAGGAAACATCCAGCCTTCTTTACAAGGCTAGCATAACACTAATACCAAATGCTGATAAGAAAACCACAAGGAAAAAAAGTTCTACAAGCCAATCTCATGTTTGAACATGGATACTACCCATGAACACCAAACTATCATTTTGGTCTGCTAATATCTTACTTAGGACTTTAATATTAGCAAAGCAAACTGACAATGTAGTTAAATGAATTATTACCAAGTATGGATTACCCAAGAATGGAAGGAAGAATGTTTCAACATTAAAAAATCTATTAATGCAATACACTACGATAGCAGATTAAAGGAGAAAAACTCCTCTCAAAAGATGAGGAGGAAGGATTTGCTGAAGGTCAATATCTATTCCTAATTTAAAAAAAAAAACAACAAAATCTTAGCAAACAAAGGCTAGAGGGACACATGCTTAACTTGATAAAGGATATTTACGTCAAACACCCACAGTAAGCTTCACGCACAATGGTGAAACACTTGGGAGTGTCCCAGTTAGGTCCTGGATAGTGTACTATCACCACAACTATTCAGCATTTTACTAGAAATCCTAGAAAATAGAACAAGGCAAGAACAATTAGTAAATAGGAGGAATAAATACTTGAAGGAGGATAAGTTGTCAGTATTTACAGTTATGATTGTCTATGATTGTCTGGCTAGAAAATCCAACAGTGTCAGCTGACAAACCATTAGGACTTCAGTAAAGAGGCCAAGAGTCCTGAGACTCAGGTAATGGAAGTGAGGCACCCAGGTATGAAATTTAAGGAGGCACTCACTCTTAGGTGCTCACCCTGTGCTTGCGTGACCCTGACAGTATCTATGTTTTGCTGACCTGACCCAAATACAAGATCGACATACAAAAATCAATAGCTTCCCTATGCACTAGTGCAGTGGACATTTGTCATCCTTTTGGCTCTCCAGCCCTCAACACGCTTCCTACTTTGAGGGGGCTCCCCTACTTGTGTGAGTCTGGAAGAATCAGTCTCCCTCTAAGGAACTGAAGGAGCCAGATTCTTCCTCCTGTCCCTTGGAATGTTGGGTGTTGACACATGACCTACACTCAACCAGCTGTGTGTTCCTGCCTAAGACTGTGACTCCTGAGGAAGTGACACGGAGATCTAGAAACAGTAGAGAAATTTTTTATAGCAGAGGTGGCCATGTCAAGAGCCCAGTGACAGAGCCATCATGGAAAGCCCAGCATCAGCTTTGGTGGCCGTGTCTCTTGGGGGTGGTGATGTTCAGGAGTGGTGGTAGTGTGGACTCCTGGCTACAGCATTTTCACTGCCTACCCTCCCTTGGTTCCTTCCAATTTTGGGAAACTTGATATCCTTCCAATTTCTTTGCTGCAACTAAGGACCTGATGAATACTGATACAGCCGTGCACTAGCAATAACTAGCTGGAAAATATAGTTGGTAATGGGAACATATAATATTTAACACCTCTCCTTCCTGAAACCCCATTAAAATGACAGAAAGGTGCTTTTTCAAAAGGGAATAAACTCATAAGGAATAAGAGAACAAAAAGACAAAGCAAGAAAATTTTGAAGTTGGAAAGCAGGTGGCTAAATGATTTAGCAGACCTAAGAAAATCAGATCTGAACCAGGAGGGGAGAAAGCCTGGGAGCCATCTGATTTATACCACAAACACCCTAAGACTCAAGAAAATGTCAGCTCCAGGTGTCTCGAGTGGAAATGCCAGTGGGGCCAGCAACAGGATTGGTTGAAAATCTCTTTAAGAAGCATTTAAACTCTTAGACTCCCTAACTCCACGCAGCCAACAGAATGAAGTTAAAGTTGACATACTGAACATAGAAGTCACCCCACCCCACCCCCAAGGTGTCTTCCCCACAAGCCTCTGCAACTCAGGTGAGAGTTGCAATTAAATAGGCACCCAGCACCTGCTTAGAGCAGGGGCCCCACCCACATCCTTCCCTGGGAGCTACACCCAGCATGTAGGCATCATGCGCCATAGCTTTTGACTCTGTGAACATCTGTGAGCATCTGTACTTCATGTCAATTTATTTTATACGTACATTAGCAAGATGTGTTCTAAGGTATCAGAAAAGCCTAAGAGAGGTTATTTTGGGAGTCTGGGAATGCTCAAAAATTTTTCCATATAAATTAATGCTAATTCTCCTTCACTTTACACTTTTGGCTTAGGAAAGGTTTCATAGGAATGCTCTCCTTTCAGATAGCAGGAGAAACCTGTGCTGTCCAAGACACTGACATGAGTGTTTTCCAACACTAAAGCCCAGTTGGGGCACTCTTTAGCAAAACCACAGTCAACCAGCCCCACCCATGCCCAAAATACTGGCTTCCTGTCAGTTTCCCCGTCACTCTTACTCTTATGAGTAGAGAGCCAAGTACCACTAGACAAGTGAGGAGAGCATCTCTTCGGAAAGCCAGAGACCAAAACAAATAGGAAGAAAAAAGCAATTTGGGGAAAATAGACCATCCATGGAGAAGAAACACCAACAATTATTATAAATGTTTTTAGGGAAGGCACAGTATTCATTAAATAAACAAACAATCAGAAAAAAAGGGAGGCTCTTGTAAATAAAAGTATGATAGCAAAAATGAAAAACTCAGTGAGAGAGTGGAAAGACTGAACCAATGAGATTTCCCCAAAGGTAAACAACAACAAAAGTATGGAAAATAGAACAGAAAATAAGCAGGTGGCATTGATGAGATTAGAACCCCAGCAGTTTTGCTCCAAAGTTCATTAAGGTCCTGGTGTAGGCAGATGAATATTGTAATGGGACAGGATAAAGAGCATAGACGTATATATAGGAATGATAAAAGATCACATTTCAAAACAAATGGGAAAAGATGAATTACTCAAGGATATTTGTGTGATGATTGGCTATTTGAAAAAAACAGATAAAAGTTGACCCCTTCTCACTCCATTCACAAAAGATGCTCCCCTATGAATTAGAGTGAAATGTCAAAAACAAAACTCTGAAATTATTAGAAGAAACCACAGGAGAACTTATTTATAACCTTGAGGTGGGGAAAGCCTTCTTCAGTGCAATGAGTATTTAAAAAAAAAAAGGATAGAAAATTCTGACTGTATCCAAACCTAAAACTTCTTTTTTTCTCCCCCCCGCTTTTTTTTTGAGAGAGAGTGTGTGCATGCACACGCAGTGGGAAGGAACAGAAGGAGGGGGAGAGAGAGAGCCCCAAGTGAGGCTCAATCTCACGATCCTGAGATCGTGACCTGAGCCAAAATCGAGTTGGACACCCAACTGACTGAGCTATCCAGGCATCCCAAACCTAAAACTTCTTTACAACAGAAAAGCACATGAACAAAGGAAAAAGGGAAACAACGAATTGGAAGCAAATACATAACAAGACAACGATACAGGCAGGCAATTCAAAGAAAACCTCAGTGGCCAATAAAAAATATGAAAGAGATCAATGAAAATTACACGAGATGCCATTTTGTTCCATCAGTTTGCAAAAAAAGAAAAATAATAATAATAATATCAAGGTCAGAGAGGCTGTGGAGAAATTGATTAAATGTAAATTGTCATGCCACTTTGGGGGGGGCAATTTAGCAGTATCTACATTAACACTAAAAATGCACATACCTGAATGCTCAGAAGCACCTGGTACACAAAGAATTTACAAAGATTTTCACCGTGTTATGTAAAAGCCATAAATTGGAAATATCCTCAGTATCATCAATAGACTCATACCCCAAATAAACTGTGGTATATCCATAATATGGAACAGAATACAAGAGGTCAAAAGAACAAGGTAGGTTTATTTGACATTGAAAAACTTTGCCAATAAGTTGATGAGTAAAAAAAAAAAAAAAGCAAGGTTGTAAGAAAATAGAAATAGTATAGGAAATTCTCATAAAACAAAAAAATAGAAATAATTTCCCATAGAAAAAACATTCCCATAAAACAAGACTATATATTTTTTAAGATAAACGAAGGTAAGAATCTAAATACACACTGAAGATTGAGAAAACACACATCAGGCTAATAATGGTGAGGACCTGTGGAGACAGCTGCTCTCTCTGAATTACCTAGCTTTTCCCAGGTATGATATGTTCACATATTGTTTGTATAATGTGAAACATAACGTAATTTAAAAAGAGGGAAAACAGAGGGCTCTCGAGAGACTTCCATGCGGAGGTGACCTCTACTCTACTGGCAAGCCTGAGTCCTCCTGAGAGCGGAGCCTCTGGAAAGCATGGTGTGCTCTTGGCCTCAAAGGGAGAGCTGGGAAGCTCCAGGGAAGCCTCTAGTTCCCTAAGGTATCCCAATACAAAGATGAAACCCCTCAGGAAACTTGGCTTGGGGGACTGGGCTGTTATTTTGGCAAGGGCAAATTGGGTCTCATGGGGCCTGAGGATATATGATTTGGGGGCCTTTGTAAAAAAAGAGAACACAAAATTTTGAGCACAAAATGCCCATGGCTATCTTAATGCCACCCAGTATGGAGTAAATAGTGACAGGGGAAATGTGAGTAAAAAGAGAGAGTAGTCTTAAGTGACTGTGGTTAAAATGTTACTTTTGCCAATTTTACAAAACTATATGACCATGTGAACACATTGTTAGGGTCCCTTGCAGGGCCTTGGAAGGAGCCATACAAGCGAGGGGCCCTGAAATTTCACCTCCCTTATCTTCATGGAAACCCATCTCTGGACAAATGCCTTGGGTCAATTATCCTCAAGGACAGGGGGCCTTCTTCCGTGGATATGAGGCACAAGATTAAGTCACAGAGAGTCTGAAAATAGTGCCCTGGGGGAACATTTTACTAGTATACTTGGTATTTAAAGTACATTTCAAGTCAAAATAAAAATCAGTGGCATGCAACCTAAATCTCCCTGGAGATTTTCTTTAAAGCTCCTTACCATTTCTAAATTCTCTGAAGTCACAGGTTCAAGAGTATTCTGAGGAGAAAAGTGAGAAATTAATTCACAATAGGCTTGATGTATGTGCCCCCTCCCCTTTAATCTCTTTCTCCCCATCACTGTTGTCAGTAGTGAACTCATCCTGTAGACCCAGAGGACTGGTATCTGCGTGGTCGCCAGGCCCGCAGGATTTTGACACAGGATCCCTACTGTCCAGGATCTTAGAATGTAGGAGGGGAAACTGGAAATAGTGATAGGAAGAAATATGAATGAACAGAGGTAAGGAGATCAGTTAGGAGCCCATTCCAAAAATCTAAGTTGAAGCAAATATTTCTGATTGGCAAAATATATTGGCCATGTTGACAATTTTATTTAACCAACTCTAAATGTAACTCACAGTTACCAGGACTACCCCTGCAACTGGTGTTAGTTGGTGGCTTCTCAGTGTATGGAAACTGAGTGAATTATGGTGAGAAACATCCCCATTCCAAGGTGGTTTTCCCAACTGGATAATAAATCAAGCCCTCAAAAAATCTATCTGTGGGGCATTGAGTATGATGCTGTGGTGTTGGTTCATAAGAAGCAGGAGGTATGTTTTTAACAATCCAGAAATTTATCATCTAGTTAACTAAAAAAAAAAACTTCCATGCACAAAAGGATAACTAAAAATCAAGGTAGTATATGGGAAATGCCAAAAAAGGGGTACAAGAAATAAATTCTGTAAGAGTTTAGAGGAGGAAGATCTCTGGGCTGGTGACTCTTCAGGGATCAGGATTACACCCCACTTTGAAGACATTCACTGGGGAGAAAAGGCCCTCGTTTGAAGCCACTCAGTGAGCTCGGCAGTGAATGTGAGTCTGTCTCGCTCTCCTGTATTAATAATTTCACAATTCTTTAGCACCTGATACAGTGCATTTTAAAGGCACACCCAATTAATAATTGTTGTTGGCTAAAAAATAACAAGTGCACATTGGATAGATAAGCAAATTAAGTTTCAAAACAGTATTTACTGAGGAACTATATTTTAAAGACAGAGTACAAGGCCCAGGGATCACATGTAACTAAACTGAAATGGGGGTGCCTGGCAGGCTCAGTCATCGGTGGAGTGTGCGACTCTTGATCTCGGGGTCGTGAGTTCGAGCCCTATGTTGGGCACAGAGATGACTTTTAAAAAAATTTTAAAATAAAAAAATAAACTGAAATGGTAGAGCACCTACTTTCTAAGAATAATATGAAGAATAAATGTATTCCTACATATTGAGAACGACCAGTTTATACCATAATCTGGGAAATTCAGTGAGGCATGAATGGATTATTTCAGTCCAGATGGGGGAAAAAATTACCAATGAGGCAGGAATCAGGACAAAAGACCGTTCTCCCAGAGAAATGCCTGGGAGTGGTCTTGGTGGAGAGGCAACTCTCAGACAAGAGAGAGTGAGGCTCCCACTACTGAGGACACCTCTACTTTTTAATATCTTATTTTAACCAAAGCAAATCGATTTTGGAGTCATGGGCCAGTGTGCCTGCAGTCCTCTCTTACAGCCTCCATAAGGCCCCATTCGTCCTGAAATCCCAAGGAGGACTTAGGCTAGATGTGGGTCAAGGGGAGGAAGAAACATATCAGTGGAAAACAGGGACATTTCCTACCGGTTGAGGCTGTCTTTTTTTCTTTGGATTTATAGCAGGTTGGGGGTGCTCCACTTCCTTGAGCCAAGACTCCTTGGGCAATTTATACACATCCAGCCAAATATCTCCAGCTCCTGCATTGGGAAACCAAGGAGCCATTGAGCAACTGTGAGCAGGCCACAAGTTTCCTGTGAGGAACAGCCTGTCTTCTCAGAACCCCCAGCACAGGGACCAGCAGGCACCCTTGTTTTTTTGTTTTTGTTTCTTTTAAAGATTTTATTTATTTATTTGACAGAGAGAGAGAGAGAGATGGGCGAGAGATGGAACACAAGCAGGGGGAGTGGGAGAGGGAGAAGCAGGCTTCCCGCGGAGCAGGGAGCCCAATGCAGGGCTGGATCCCAGGACCCTGGGATCATGACCCGAGCCAAAGGCAGACGCTTAACAACTGAGCCACCCAGGTGTCCCCAGCAGGCACCCTTGTAACAGCCACTTGGGCAAACAGAAGGAGACGTGGTCCTGCAGTGGGTCGCTGCCAGTCCTCACTCCCCCAGAGCTGTAGGGCGCCTCCCCTCAGGCCTCCGCCCTCTGAAGGAAACCAGGCTCCTCACACTCACAGCACTGATATTACAGTTTTTAACTAAGCTGTCTGCTCTGCCCGGTCCCCATGTTTTCTAGGTTCCAAGTGGTAAATTACACCGACATTTTGTCATACAGCTTTTCCCGTCAGGGGAGGAAGGCGGTATTATAGAGTCCATAACTCTATAATGGGTATGGCTGAGGGTTAGAATTGGGAGAGATCCCTCCGGAGCATTCTTCTGATATTTGAGGAAATGACCACCCATGGAAGTGGTTGTGGGGCTTTAACTTGTCACAGAAACACGCTCAGCTTCTATACCCAATACCTGTCAACCTGGGAAGGGTTACTTCCCCTTGGTTTGGGGCTCTGGCTAAGTGTTTCCTTTAACACGTAATCATCTGGACATCTGGACTTCAGGCTTCTGGCCTCCAGTCCTGGGAGAGAATAAATATCTTTTGTTTTAAGCCACCTGGTTTGTGGTACTTTGTTGGGGCCTAGGAAATATGACGAAGTATAAAAGCTTCCTTTGATGCATAAAGCATTATAAAGTATATAAGCACTTAACATTTGAGGGGCCTGTGGCAAGAATATAGAGGTCCATATACTGTCTAAATACTTAAAAGTTAAAAATCAAGCTAACAGTCACTTGAATAAAAGAATAAAAGATGTTCTATCACCACAGTAATAATGACAGCAGGTAAGATCCAAGAATGAATGATAGAATTAGTGGGTTATACTTTAAGGGGAAATGGGATATATGCATAGTCTCAAAGTATCTCCCCCCAAATGTTTATCAATTACTGTGGTGCTTTCAACATATGCCCCCAAATTCTTTGATTCTCCTGCCTCCAGGAAGGGATGCTTAAATCCTCTGCCCTTGAGTGTGACCTGGACGTAGTGACTTGCTTCTAACACAGTATGGGAAGGGAAAAGCAATATCTTAACAGTAGAGGAACCTGGCAGACACCAATTAACTAGATGACGTCGCTAGCACATACCCCCGATATACAACGACACCCCTGTGGCATCTCCCCCAAATCCGTAACCCTGGCTGAATCATGAGAAACACAGCAGGCAAATTGAAATTGGGGGACATTGTACAAAGTATCTGACTGGTATTCTTCAAAGGTGTCAAGGTCGTGAAAACAAAGAAAGACTGAGAAATTGTCACAGATCGGAGCAGACTAAGAAGACCCGATGCCTAAATAGAATATGATATCCTGGATTGAGCCTTGGAACAAAAATATTAGTGGAAAATGGGCAAAATCTGAAAAAAAAATCCTACCACCTTTAGTTAATAGTATTATACCAATGTCATTGCTTGATTTTGACAAATGTACCGTGGTCATGTTAAATGTTGCTATTGGAAAAGCTGGGTGAAGGGTCCAGGGGAACCCTGTACCGATCTTTACAACTCTCCTGTAAATTATTTCTAAATAGAAGGTTTGAAAAAAGGTGGTTATCTGGAAGAGACTACAAATCTGAACCTTCTCATCAGCCCTCGGTTAATCTTGCCTTGTAGGAGGAAGGCTGCGAAGTCCCCTCCTTGAGACATCTCCATCTTTATACAGGTGGTTTGCTTGCTGGCATCATCCTGAAAAGAAGAGAAGGGCTGATGGAGTAAGCTCAGCCTGATGACGGAGAGGAATGTGTTTCAGGGTCTTTTGTGGGTCACACCAGGGAACATAAATCCTCTTAGAGCTTGAGACATGAAAAGATGCCTCAAACTGCTTCATACTTCCCATTTTTGTACAGCAGTTGGACAAGATCGTATATAAAGAAGTGGAATTTCAATTTCCTGCCTAAAGGTTTTGGACATATTTCCTGGTTTCTTAAATACTCCTGATGATTGTGGTGATTACATACTATCTGTTCTCCTGGTCATCTCTGCAAACTCTAAAGACCTATGCCAGCACTCAGTTATTCAAAATGAGTCGAACTAAGTTCTGTATGACACTGAAAACTGGTCAGGTGTTGAAGAAAGGCTCTATGTGGACTACAACAGTGTCTTCGTCTGTTCAGGCTGCTATAAATGGCTCATAAACAATAAACCTTTATCTCTCACAGTCCTGGAGGCTGAAAAGCCAAGATGTCCAGATTTCAAGAATCTGGCAGATTCAGTGCCTGGGGAGAGCCCGTTTGCTGGTTTGTAGACTTCCTGCCTGCCACCTTCTCAGGGTGCCCTCTCATGGTGGAAGGGCTGAAGGAGCTCTCTTGGGCCTCATCTGAGGGCACTAATCCCATTTATGAAGGGTCTGTCTTCATGACCTAAACACTTCCCAAAGGCCCCACCTCCTAATACCTAATCCCACTGGGGATTAGGATTTTCAACCTGAATTCTGTGGGGATGCAAACATTCAGTCCATAGCAAGAAGAGACTGACTGTAACCCTAGTATGAAATCTGCTCAAATTTCAGGCCAGGTGAGAGACTCAATGTTTATGGTTGTCCGTGGCTTGCTTTTTCATTTTCTTAATTGTATCTTTGTAATAACGAAGATAATTGTTATTAAGACCTTTATTAATAGGTGTTTGCATTTTGTTGACTTTTTTTGAAAAAAAATCAAGTTGTAATGTTTTATTACAAATTAAAAATGAGGTGCTTAAAATCTCAACTTGGTTAGGGGCACCTGGGTGGCTCAGTTGCTCGAGAGTCCAACTCTTGATTTTGGCTCAGGTGATGAGATCAAGCCTCGAATCTGGCTCCACACTGGGCATGGAGCCTGCATGGGATTCTCTCTCCCTCTCTCTTTGCCTCTCCCCCACCACCCCAGGCTTGCTCTCTCTTTCTCTCTCTCTCTCCAAAAAAAATAAATAAATAAAAATAAAAATCTCAACTTGGCTAGATATGAAACAATTTAAAAACCTTTAAGGGTGTATCAAGAAAAACCAGACTTTTTGAAAAACCCATTTGGTATTACCAAAAAGAGATATCTTTAAGTAAAAATAAAAACCAGATGCTGCAGATAATGCCACTAGTTTTAGCTGTCTGGTCAATGGTAGAAAAACAAGCACTTGAGGTCTTCAGCTCCAATCTTTTTTTCACTTCTTAACTGCCAGAGTGTCATAATTTCACCCATCCTCCCACCTCCATCCCCCCACCCTGCCCCTCTGGCAACCACCAATTTGTTCTCTGTATTTAAGAGTTTCTTTTTTTCTCTGTTTGTTTGTTTTGTTTCTTAGATTCCATATAAGAGTGAAATCATATGGTATTTGTCTTTCTCTGTCTGACTTCACTTAGAATTACACCCTCTAGGTCCATCCATGTTGCAAATGGCAAGATCTCATTTTTTCTTATGGCTGAGTTATATTCTATTGTGTCTGCATATACCACATCTTCTGTATCCATTCATCTATCAGTGGACACTTGGGTCCTTCCATAATTCGGCTATTTTAAGTAATGCTGCAGTAAACACTGAGGTGCATATATCTTTTCAAATTAGTGTTTCGTTTTCTTTGGGTAAATTCCCAGTAGTGCAATTACTGGATCATGTGGGATTTCTATTTTTAATTTTTTGAGGAATTTCCATACTGTTTTCCACAGTGACTGCACTGATTTACATTCCCACCAACAGTGCACAAGGGTTCCTTTTCTCCACATCCTTGCCAATTCTTGTTATTTCTTGTCTTTGATTCTAGGCATTCTGACAGGTGCAAGGTAATATCTCATTGTGGTTTTTTGATTTGTATTTCCCTGATGATGAGTGATGTTGAGCATCTTCATGTGTCTGTTGGCCATCTGCATGTCTTCTTCAAAGAAATGTCTGTTCATATCTTCTGTCCATTTTTTAATTGGATTATTTATTTTTTGGGTGTTGAGTTGTAAAAGTTCTTTATATATTTTAGATACTAACTCTTTATCAGATAGGTCATTTGCAAACATCTTCTCCTATTCTGTAGTTTGCCTTGTCATTTTGTTGATGGTTTCCTTTGCTGCGCAAAATCCTTTTATTTTGGTGTAGTCCAGACAGTTTATTTTTCAAGATCACTCCTTGTTGGCTGACTGAAGTGCATGACGGTACAGGTGGTAAGCCTGCATTTGCTCAGCCCCGCCCTGCTCAGCCTCAGGAGCCGTGAAGTCTCACCTGAATTCTCAGCTGCTTTTGTCCCTTTGACATCTTATGGCCTAGGTTTTCCGGGCATTTACATCAGTAGTAGAAGTTGCGGGGTTGAGGTGGCTGCTGATCTTGGGTCTCATCTCCTTGATTTTCCTTCTCCTCTTCATTGCTGTCCTCTCTAGGCTGTCTTCAGTGAGAAGGGCCCATCCCCTGATACAGATTCTCTCACTGCTTAGCTTACCTTATTCTCTCACCATCTACCTGCTTCTGCACCCTGCTTGTCAACCCCCTCCATCCCTTCTGCACAGGAGGATTGGTGTGGTGTGATGGGCTCCCGAAGGGTCTCTGCCCACATGCAGGTGGGGACTGTCGCCTGCGCTGGGCCCAGTGCTGTGGGGCCTGACATTCAGGGGCATTCTCTGACCCCTCATTCCTTTCCTTACTCTCACGAGTCTGGAATTCTACTGGTAATTGCATGGCCCTAGACGTGGACGGTGTTCACAGTGCTTGTCTTCTGCTGCGGATTTACTGCCTTGCACTGAACTCCACCAGGGCCTGTAAGGCCTACTGCCTCTGCACACTTTCTCCTCCAACAACATCAAACTCTTCCATCTCTCCAGCTCCTATACCGAAAAGTCCCTTCTTGGGGTTACCCTTTATGGCAGTCTGCTATGCAAATACATCTTCCTTGGTGTCCTTGCTGCTAATGAAACCATGTCTGTTCTGCACATGGAATCATCTGACTGGTCCCTAAACCTCTGTTGCTGTGACCTCCTTGTCCCCACCAGCAGATGCCACAGCTCCCTGCACGGTGGCAGGTGGCGTGGGTGGGGGCATTGCAGTGTGGGCGGGGCCATTGTGGAGGCCCCTGCTGGGTCTCTGCCCCACTGCTCAGGACTGTGGTCACTCTGACTAGGGCCGGCTGCAGCTCCTACTGGGGTGTGAGGCTCCTCCTGGGGTGTGAGGGTCACTGGCCAGCACCAGTGGGGCCACTCAAGGCCCTCAGGCTCCAGTCAGCTCCTGCTACAGAGTGAACTCTACTAACATCTTTTGATGAGAAGTTTTAATGTTTTTAAACAGGTATATGTTATAGGATATAGGGATATAATAACATATACCAACTACACATGCTTAAAGTGTACAATTTGATGTTTTGACATATGTATACCCCTTGAAACCATCCCCACAGGACCGTGAACATATCCATCACCCCCAAAAGTTTCCTCCTGCCCTTGGTAATCATCCCCTTCACCTTCCTCCCACCCCACCCCAGGCAAAAACTGATGTTCTCTGTGACTACATTAGTCTGTATTTTCTAGAATTTTTTATAAATGGAATCATACGGAGTGTACTCTTTTTGTGTCTGACTTCTTTCACTCAGCATAATTATTTTAAGATGCATCCATGCTGTTACGTGCATTAATAGTTCATTCCATTGTGTGGGTATACCACAATTTGCTTATCCACTCACCTGCTGATGGACATTTGGGTGGCTTCCAGTTTTTATCTATGACACATGCAGCTGCTTATAAACATTCACGTACACGTGTTTGTATGGAGATATGCTCTCAGTTCTGTGTAAATATCAAGGAGTGGAACGCCTGGAGTGTATGGTAGGTGTATGTTTAACATTTTTAAAAAACTGCCAAAGGGGTGCCTGGCTGGCTCAGTTGGATGAGCGTGCGACTCTTGATCTCAGGGTTGTGAGTTTGAGCCCCACGTTGGGTGTAAACATTACTTAAATAAATTTAAAAACTTAAAAAAAAAAACCTGCCAAAATGATTGCACCATTCTACTTTACCACCAGCAGTGTATGAGTTCTGGCTGTTCTGTATCTCTGCCAACGCTGGGTGTGGTCACTCTTTTTAACATGAGGCATTCTAATGCATGTGTAGTGGGAGCTCACTGTGATTTTGACTTGTTTTCCTAATGACTAAGGATGCTGAGCATCTTATTTACTTTCCATGTATCTTCTTTGGTGAACTGTCTTTTCTTTTCAAACTCTTGCCCATTTTGAAAACTGGGTAGTTTATTGCCTTATTTTTGAGTTTGCGTTTTGAGAGTTCATCGTGTGTTCTGGATACAAGTCATTTATCAGATAGGTGATTTACAAATATTTTCTCCCAGTCCACTGCTTGTCTTTTTATTCTTTTACCAGTGTCATCTACAGAAGTTTTTAATTTTGATGAAATCCAACTTATCAATTTTTTATTTGATGTTGCAGCTAGAAACTCTTTGCCAATCCCAAGGTCACAAGACTTCCATGTTTTCTTCTAGAGGTTTTATGATTTTAGATTTTACAGATAGACATGTGACCCATTTCAAGGTAATTTTTGTGTATGGTATGAGAATAAGAAGTTTTTAACTTTGATGAAGTCCAATATCAATTTTTTCTTTTATATTTAGTGCTTTCCATGTCCTAAGAAATCTTTGCCTTCCCCAAGGTAGCTAAAATATTTTCCTGTGTTTTCTTCAAAAAGGATAATGTTTTTAGCCTTTACATTTAGACCTATAATCCATCTCAAATTACTTCTCATATATGGTGCAAAGTAGGGTGGAGGTTCATCTCCCCCCTACTTGTTAATCTAGCATTCCAGCATCATTTGTTGAAAATACTTTCTTTTCCACACTGACTTGCTTGTATACCCATCAATGGTATTTTTTACAAGTTAAACTGCAATTAAAAATCTACTCTGAGCAATCTCTCTCTCTCTCTTTTTTTTTCTGGACTCATCAATTCACAAAACACTTTCCGAGACCCCACAGTATACAGGCAGTGTGCTAGGAACAAGGGATACGTGGGTGAATACGACATGTCCCCTGCCCTCAGGACGGTTACGTCCAAGAGAAGAAGTAGTCATACAAACAACTAAGTATGCAGGGTGGAGAAAACACTGTGATAGAGATTCTGTTCTGTATGGGGGTGGACAGAGGAGGGAGACAATGGGTCCTTTTGGGCATCTCAGGGACAGTATCTCAGAGAAGGAAATATCTGAGCTGGTCTTAAAGGAAATGTAAGGGAATGAGGGAAATTTAAGAGGCACACATAGTCGGTAGGGAGGCAAGGGGAGCACTCTGAGCAGAGGGAATAGCACAGGCAAGGGAACAGGACGAGAAGCAGCCTGGAAAATTTAGGGACTTGTAAATAGTTGCTGAATATATTGGTCTGGTGCTCAATCTGGCCTGGAGTTCCTTAGTAACTTTCTTCTCCCGACAACAGGGTAAATAAATCCAAAGCATTCAGCATGTACCCTGAGCTGGTGGGGGATCTTTAAATTGGATATTTTAGAGGAGCTCTCCATCCAGAGAGTCTCTATCTTTCTACTCTAGGACAACTGTCGTCACCTCCATAGTAAAAGTAAACTTCATTCGCTACAGCCTTTGGCCCAGCTCTAGGTGAAAGAACAGGAACTTACCACTTCATTGATGGCTTTGATTAGGAAAAGACCATCCTTATTAAAATAAAACAGTCTAGCAATACCTGAAACAGAGAATGTAAGACAGACAAATGAATCAAAGAAGAACTGGAATTTTATATCTGACTTTCTGAATTATCATCTTGTGCTTATGGATTCTTAAGTCTCCTCCTGGCCTCTCCATGGCCCCTGCTGACTCAGTCTCCCTGGCTTCCTCCACCCCTGACTTGACATGTTCAGGCTGTTCTCCCTCCTGGGTCCTCTCTGCCTACCGTGGCCCATCCTCTTGTCCTAGAAGCCTCTGTAAGACACTCCTAACTTGCCCCAATACCCGTAATCCAGAAAGGCAAAGGCAAAGGGCCCACTGTGGGTGAAGGTCTAACTCAACTCAATAAACATCCAAGGGATAGCTGCTCCATGACCACAAATATGCCAGGGACAACCAAGGCAGTCTCTGCCTTCACATGCATTACACTGAGGATCACACAGACGTGAAACCAAGCAGATGTAATGCAGTGATAAAATACACTCCTATCTTTAGACCAAACTCCTCTTGAGTATCAACTTTCCCCCTCTAGCTGCCTCAAGGCTGTGCATGCTCAAACTTACAGAAAAGTTTCGACAATAGTACCAAGAGTTCCCGTATATCCCTCACCTCACTTCCCCAGTGATAGCATCTTACATAACCATAGTATGATTTTTCCTTTCATTTTAACAGCCTGTGCCTTGGTTCAGACTTTCATAATTTCTCTCCTTGATGAAAGCAACAGTTCTTCTTGGTCTCCCTCCCTCCTTCTTTCCTGCCTTCTTCCTTCCTTTCTCTTTCTTTCTTTCTTTCTTTCTTTCTCTCTCTCTTTCTTTCTTTCTTTCTTTTCTTTTCTTTCTTTCTTTCTTTCTTTCTTTCTTTCTTTCTTTCTTTCTTTCTTTCTTTCTTTCTTTCTCTCTCTCTCTCTTTCTTTCTTCCTCTCTTTCTAACAGAAGATAAGTTTATGTGGGGATAGTACAGAATTGCATCCCTGGACAAGTAAACTACTAAACAACCATATCTCTGCCTCTCATTTTGACTTGCTCCTACCATAGTGTCCTTCCTAAAATGCCAATCTGGTCAGGTCACTCTCCTGCAGAGACACTGTCCTCCACGACACTGTCTACAGTTCTGTGTACTATCATCCCCATGAAGCCCTGGTTCATCCTCAGGCTGAGGGGAAGAAACAATCCCTGGTTTTTATGAGCAGTAGGATTTCTGAGTGCCCAAAGGGTGTGAACTCTGGGTCCACATTGGCTGGTTGGCATCCTGCCTGTGCCACTCACCTTCTACATGACCTCAAGTAAGTTATTTAACCTCAATGCCTTGGTTGCTTCTTCTGAAAAACAGGGATAAGAAATTGTGCTTACCTCCTAGGGCTATTGTGAAGGTTAAATGGGCTAACCTATGTGCAACGTTAGACTAGTGCTTGGCACACCATCCTGTCCTGTGGATGTTAGTTAATACTACATGACCAAGGAGAACTCTCCAGGTCTGGCCCCACCCATACCTGGAAAGGAGATTAAATTGAACAGTCTACAGATAACTATAAATTCGGCTAAAAAAAAAAAGAGGAAGAACATGTACCCATTTCATCCACAGGAGCAATAAGTATTTCATTCCCCAAATCTGTGGCCCAGATGGAAGTGACATCAACCTTAAGTTTCTCCCAAATATATATTCGTTTAGCATTGTACAGATTATAGATGGAGAATCCTTTGGCTCCTCCAATAAAGACATAGTCTTGGGAAATCGCCATACAATTTGGCATTTTGTTGAGCTGGGAAAACAAAAACAAAGAGAAAAGGAATGATTTTCAGCTGCCACCAGCTGCAAGAATATGAGCTAACTTTTCAAAGAGGCATGTGGGCCCTTCCTAGGTATAATATCACCCCCACACAGTACCCATCTAAATATCTTGCCCAAATATCAAGAAAGTCATAGCATTCTACTTTTAGGAGAAAGGAGCCAGAGCAAACAAGTTGGGAATAAGTAAACATTTACAACACTAACCATAACCACAAGCCCTGTGATGAGTGGACAATGGCCCCATTCCCTGTACTTTTTTCATCTAGAATGCTGTGGAAAGAGCTACAGCTGAGACACTGGCAGATTCTCAACCATCAAGCAAGAGAGTGATTAATATATTCAGAAATATTTTTAAATAACAACAGAATATAAAAGACTTTCTGTATAATCTTCAACTAATCAGAACACCCATTCCTCCCAGGTAATTACTAGATCCATTTTAATCAACATCAGCATGCCTAGTAATCTTTCAAAAATGCACCTATCTTAATGAGTAGGTTCCCTGTAGGAGTTCCTTCCCTGGATCAGGTATTTTCATTTCTTAACCCTCAACTGGGAAACAGGAACTCCTGGTCAGCTGCTCCATACCTTGTTTTCTACAAGTGGAGGGTAGGTGGTGGGCTGGGTCCGGCTGAACTCAACATCCCTCAGTGCATCCCTCTCCTGGATAACTTCCCAACATTTGTCGAACAGAAGGTTCACCATCTTGTTGATCATGCGATAAGGCTGTGGCAGGGAATCCACCTCCTGACCCAAGTCTACGAAGACATAATCATCTTCATCATCCTTAGGCCAGTCCTTCTCTGCTGGGGACGGCACCTCCAGCAGCCCCTTTCTCATAAAGCTGGAGAACCTCTTCTGGACTTGACTTCCTCTGGGGATTGACATCACAGAAGCTGGCACCGGGAATGTCTAGGAAACTCTGAAAAGCTGATAAAGGAAGCAAGCAAAGGTACTTTGAGAAAAAAGGGAAGTTACCAGAAGACAGCACATCATCTTCTCAAGCCCAAAAACCCATGGGACTATCTATTCTAGAGACTGGCACTTTCCTTATTTATCACAGGATTGTTACCACATCACTAAAGAATGATCTTCGTATTATAAGGATATCAGCAGAAACGGGTATTAACGAGTCACATCTTCCAGGCCAGCTCAAGATGATGGGTGCTTTGGCACAGGGAGAGGAAATGTGGCATCCTTGTTGCCTTTCTCCAGCTCCTACTCAGAGAGTGTCTGTCTGGGTTCCAACTAGAATCCAACCGCTCTCCTACAACTTAGGTCTTCTCCTTCTTCCATCTCTGCAAGTGGCTGTGCCCAGGCCAGCTGGGTAGTGAACCAGGACTGCTCTCCTTCCTTTCCCTCGCCTCCAACCAGATGCCCTTCAAGCACTTTTAATCCTTGCTGTCTCATTTGGTCCTTTCTCTCTAGGCCCACTGCTACCAACCGGGAGTTCTGTAGACCGAGTGCCAGGGCCTGTGAGATTTTTCTAGGGCCTACAGAAATGTTTGAGACTCGGAAAAAAAAAAAATAGACTAAAACAAAACAAAATCCTCACAAAATCAAAATAATTAAACATTCACAAAAATATTACAACTTATCAGCTCCAGTCTGCATGTGTGCATAACGTTTCAGTCCATAGAAAAGAACAAGTCATCTGAACTTCATAAAACTCAAAACTGTACAAATTATAAAAAGGCTTTCAAAATTACAGTTAAATAAAGGCATTTAATGTGGCACATGGGGTCCATTTTAAGATGCTGCACCTGCAGCAGAGTGGGGTCTTGCACTGTCAAAGCAATAAAAAAAAAATGACCTGGCATGCAGAGGCAAGAAAACACAGCCATAATAAAAGAGAAAAGTCAGTCAATTGAAGCTGACTCATCAACACAGTTATTAGCAGACAAATTAGCAGACAAAACAGTTATAAATGTATTTCACATGTTCAAAAACCAAGAGGAAATGTTAGCTAGCGATGTGGAAGTTGCAAAGAAACACAAGCTGAGCTTTCAGAGATGAAAACTACGATGTCTGAGATGAAGAATTCGTTCGATTACATTAATCACAAGTTCTCAGAGCAAAACAAATTAGATGGACAGAAGATTCATAAATTTGAAGATACAGCAATAGAAATATTGAAATAAAGAGAAAAAAATGAAGAAAGTGAGGTGTGGGAGAACCTGAAGTAGCCTAATATAAGTGTGATTGAAATCCCCATGAAAACTATAAACTCACAGATCCAAGAAGAAAAACAAGTCCTAAGCAAATGAAACACAGAGAAATCTATACCACAGCACATCATGAGCAAAACTAGTGATAAAGACAAAATTTGAAAAGCAGCCAGAGGAAAAAAGACATGAATAAAGGAACAAAATAAAGGATGACAGCAGATTTCCTAAGGAAACCACCAGTGAAGAACAGCAGAGCAGTGTTCTAGAACACCCAACCCAATAACAGCAGTGGACAGCTTTTTTTAAGTACACATAAAACCGTTATCAAGACAAATCCTATTCTGGGCCATAAGCCAGGTCTTAATAAATTTAAAAGTACTCGAGTCATACGAAGTATGTTTTCTGACCACACAAAATTATTTTAGAAATCAGTAACAGAAAGATATTTAGGAATACACAAAACCTAAGAAGACCTAAATAAGTGGACAGAGATACCTTGCTTGTGATTGGAAGACTCAATTTTGTTAAGATGTCAATTCTCCCCCAATTGATCTATAAATTCAACACAATCTCTATGATAGTTCCAGCTGGACTTTTTCTTTTTTCAAGGAAATTTAGAAGTTGATTTTATAATTCAAATGGAAATGCAAAGTACCTAGAATAGCCAAAATAACGTAGAAAAAAGGACAGAATTGGAGGATTAATACTACCTATTTCAAGAGTTATTATAAAGCCACAGTAATCAAGACAGTGTGGTACTGGCATCAAAATGCACAAATAGATCAGTGAAACCAAATAAAGCGTCCAGAATTAGACTCACATATGTATGCACAGTTTATTTTTGACAAAGGTGCAAAGATAATTCAGTGGAAAAAGGATAATTTTTTTTCAATAAAGCTGCAGCAATTCGAAATACACATGAAAAAGAAAATGAACTCTGGGGGTGCTCGGCTGGCACAACTGGTAGAGCATGCAACTCTTGATCTTGGGGTTCTGAGTTCAAGCCCCAGGTTCGGTGTAGAGATTATTTAAAAATAAAATCTTTTGGGGTGTCTGGGTGGCTCAGTCCTTAAGTCTCTGACTCTTGGTTTCCACTCAGGTCATGATCTTAGGGTCCTGAGATGTAGCCCCACTCACTGAGAGTGTGCTTGGGATCTCTCCCTTGTCCGCCCCCCACCCCATGCCCTTGAGCACACACTCTCTCAAATAAATAAAAATAAACCTTTAAAAATAAGTATTTTAAAAGTAATAAAATAAAAAATAACCATATGGTATGTGGGTCTCTATTTGTAGTCCTCCCCTGGGGCCTGCAAATGTTAAGGGCAGGCCTGACCAAGGGAATAAAGGTTACAAAAATAGGTGACCTCACTTTTTGATTGTAGGGGGTGTATTTTGTAATATTACTGCTATGGAACGGGTGGGATTCCACGTCTTCAAACCCCAAAGAACCAACGTTCAGTGGTGCAATTTCGTCGTAATCGATTCCTGTCTCCACTTTGTCCTTATTAACCCTTCTAGGATTTCCTCAGGTAGCAATCTTCTTCGAGTACTCAATGATCCGAACAGAAAATTCACTTTACCCAGATCTTCATGCCAGAACTACACACCACGCATTGGCTTCTCTCTGCTCTAACCATTTCCTTCCCCAGACCTGGAGCTGGTGTTGCTCAAGGGAAACCGAGGTACAGAGGTGGGAAATGATTAGGCCCCAAAGTCCCCAAGCAAAACCTCAGGGGAATCTCCATTCGGGATGCCGCATGGGGTTCCTGAGTTCCCAGGATCTCCGGGAAGGCCGGAGGCTGAGCAGATGCCCCCCCCCCCGCGCCCCGAGTCCCCCTCTAGGAGACCCTAGATGTCGAAGGGCGTCTGGGGACACGCGGGGAACCGCTGAACCCCGGGCCGGAAGCCTAGTTTCTGCTCACCTGCGCCGGGAGCGTGGCGTCGCCTTAGTAACGGCCACTTCCGGCCCCCACCGGAAGCCCGCAAAATCGTTCTTCGGGAGGCGTGCCGGCCCCCACTGGGGCGGGGAGACTCAGCTTCTCCCCGGGGACCCGGCGACACCCTTGAGGACTCGCGACTGAACCCGGGGCGACACGTGGCCTCGGGCCGGGAGCCATGGACGGCTTCATCCGCTTCACCAACCAGACCCAGGGCCGGGACCGACTCTTCAGGTGAGGCAGGTGCCCGCGGCCTCCACCTCTTCCCGGTGCTGCGACCCGAGCTGGGTCTCGGGTCTTCCGGCGTCGGGAGGAGGGACTCGCCCAGTGGACGGCGGCGGGACGGAGTTCGGGTCCGGAGCCCTTCTCGCCGGCACTCTGCCGGACCGGACCCCGCGGTCCCGCCGAGCCTCCGCCGGACAGCCCGGCGTGTGGCCCCGGAGCCGCCCAGGCCCTGACCGCGGTGGACCGGTCCACCAGCGCTCTCCTAACCTGGGAGAGACCGGGTCCTCTCCACTCAGCGTTCTTCCGGGATTTTTTTTTTTTTTTTTTAAGGATTTTGGTTTTTTTAAGTAATCTCTACACCCAAGGTGGGGCTCGAGCTGGCAACCCCGAGATCAAGAGGTCCACCACTCCAGCGACTGAGCCAACTGGGTGTCCCCCGGGATTTTTCTTTTTCTTTTTTTTTTTTTTTTTTTGGAGATGAACTTTGGGTTGGCATTTGCGGCCAGGGAAGTCAGCCACTTGGTTGTGGCTTCAAATACCCCCATGAAATGCTTACGGAGAGACAGAAGTCGTATTTATCTTCTGTTACTGCCCTGTCTACCTCATTGAGATTGTAGGGAAGGAAAAATTCTTCCTCTACCCTCAAGGTCTTTCAACTAGACTAAGAATTAAGTTTACACGGAACAGGTTCACAGCAGGGGGAAAAGAAAAGGTGTGTGCACAGAGGCCCAGTATTGAAATTAAGACCTAGAGAAATGCCCCAGGCAGGCAGTGTTTCTACATTTTAGACAAACAGACAATACATTTGTGAGGAATTGACAGGATAAAGGAAACAGGTGTTTGGGAGCTTCATTTAGGCGGGAATCCTAAATCGGATTTAGGCTGAGGTAGCAGGATTAGGAAAAAAGTAACGAGGTTTGTTTCTACAACTTTCTCTGTTTTAAAGCTCCTATCTCCGGTGATAAGGATGTCTTTTTACTTCCTTAGGAGAGGGAGGGTATTTTTCATATGGGAGATGTGTTTTCTACTTTCCGGGGGACAGAGGAGGGTCTGAGTGTCCTTGCACTGGCTGTCTCTTAAGTAACTTTTATTTAGAATAATCAGTATGCCCAAGTGGCACATTTTGGGGTGGCCTACCCTCCCCCCCTACAGTTGCCTTTTCTGAAACTTCCCTGGAAGTTTCGTACGTTAAAAGTTGAGCTGATAAGTTGTTCCATTTCCTTGAACCAGTGTCTTAGTTCTGACAGGTCATTTTAGTTAAACTCATTTCAGGAGGCAGCGGTGCAAGTGTGTTCTCAAAGTTAGGCCTACGGTTCAAATAATCAGGTAATAAATAAGGCATTTCTATGGAAACAAAAGAAAAACAATGATTCATGATTAGATCAAATTATAAGCCAGTTTCGGAGTTCTCAATGCAGCCAGTCGAGGATTTCTAGTTGTCAGGTTTAAAGCATCTTTACATAAAATGAGGGCAGACTGTGGCAATCTGACAGAGTTGCTTGGTTTGTAGTTTGAGTATCTCTGGTGATCATTTTGAGTGGCTCATAGAGCACCAGGCATGAAGATTGCTCATGTGTGAGCTGTTGTGATTTTTCTGAAGTTCGCATCAAGTTGTTCATATTCAGTCTGCAGGGCTTTAGGAGAAAGGTCAGTCTTAGTTATCAAATGACTTCAAGTCAAAAATAGAAAAAATATTAGTTTGGAGAATTGTAGCCAGGCATTGGAAGAAACTAGAAGAAATCAGGATCTAGTCCAGTTTATAATGACTTGTATTTGAATCTAATATCCACAAAGGTGTGTTATTGAAACATAATTTTTTTTTCATATAATCACTCTCATTTTACCAAAGATAGCCAAATCAAGACTAATTTCTTTGCAAAATAAGCCTAGTTTGGATAAACTTGGCCTGATTATTTATATAAGTGCAGCAAAAATAGTGATTAATCATATAGGCTCTTTTTTTTTTTTTTTTTTTTTTTTATTTGAGAGAGAGAATGAGAGACAGAAAGCATGAGAGGGAAGAGAGTCAGAGGGAGAAGCAGACCCCCCACTGAGCAGGGAGCCTGATGCGGGACTCGATCCCAGGACTCCAGGATCATGACCTGAGCCGAAGGCAGTCGCTTAACCAACTGAGCCACCCAGGCGTCCCCATATAGGCTCTTTTAAATCTGCTTTGCTGGAGCTTTTTATAAGGAATATCCATATTGAACTTTAAACGGCCGTTTGATGCCAGAAGCCAAGCCAAATACTTGCCATCAGACTTCACCTGTAATACCTACAGGTTAAGGTTAATTCCTCTCTTCTTGAGGTCCCCCCGAATATCCTGAGGTTCTTGCACCTGTCAGGAAGTGACCTCCTTTACTCACCTGGTAAGATTGCTGGGAGCCCTGTAAGCAAGCTGTCAGGCTGTTTTTCCAAAGGGCTTTGCTTGCTCCATAGAGTCACCCTTAGTGCCTTAAACCTGTCTAGTCATATCCGAGTTAATGCCTGTCTCCCAAATGTGACTTTCCAGTCAAAGCCTTGGTAATATAACCCATGCTTCCAATTGTGTCCTGTTACAAGGAGAACAAACTCTTACTGAACTTACCCAAATAAATATGTTGTCAAAAAAAATACAAGAATTCAATGGGAGTTTTTGAATTCTGGAGGGATCAGATAGGGAGAAAAAGAAATTGTTGTAAATCATAGCTTAAGAGAAGAACTTTTCTTAAATCTGGAGAAACAAAACATTAAAAAATTATCAATGTTTCAAGCAAAAATGTCACAGTTGTAATTATCCTCCTCAGTTCATTTAGTCCCATGTTATTTATTCTTGATCTGCTTTAATTCTGTTCTTCCATTAGTTTCAAAAATTATTTCCCAGTTCAGTTTTATGATCTTAAGGTTATCAGAAACCTGTATTTGTCAAAGTTCCTTTTTATGAATCTCTCAAGATGAAACACATTTGCAGGAAACTTTTGTAAAAGGATCTGAGTAAAGTATTAATTGTCTATAAATGATAAAAAAGTTAAAAATGGCCATGGTTAAAGATCTGATTAAAGTTTGTCAGGGAGCAAGAATTCCTGTTCTCTCAAAGATCCTTCTAGCTAGACTAAGAATCAAATTGACCTGAGACGGATTAAAAGAAGAAAATCAAATTTAACAGGTGTACACACAGGGTATCCACCTAGACATGAAAATTCCAAAGACAGGCAAAATGAGGTGTGTGTGTGTGTCTGTCTGTCTCATCCTGAGCTAAGGAGAAGGGAGTACAGGTCTGGGATTTCAGAGGAAAGAAATGCACTTCACAGAGGAAAGAAGAAGAGCAGATGTTTGGTAATTAAATGTTTACCCTACCATACAGATGGGTCATTCAGATAAAATTTATCTCTGCTAATAACCTTATTCTGGGAAAGACCTTCAGTTTAGATTCTGTACAGTTAAGGGAGGGGCAGAAATTTCTCTTGAGCCCGTAGGGTCTGAGAGAAGTAGGATTAGAAAAAAGAAACGAGGTTTGTTTCTACAACTTTCTCTGTTTTAAAGCCCCTAAAGGATGTCTTTTTATTTCTTAGTACAGGGAGGATATTTTTCATATGGGAGATGTGTTTCCTACTTTCCAGGGGACAGAGGGGGGTCTGAGTGTCCTTGCACCGGCTGTTTCTTAAGTAACTTTTATTTAAAATAATCAGTGGGCACATTTGGGGGCAGCCTGCTCTTGGCCCCTACAAGAGTCTGCGTGTGAAATAGTTTTGTGAACTGTAAAACCAAGTACCATATGGAGAGCGCCAGACAACTAACTGCACCTCTAAGTACTGAAAATACTAAACAGAGATTGTGCTTTCATACTAATTAGTTCATGAAGTTTCTTTTAGAAATTTGATTGATTCTCGCTCAGTAATAAAGAATAAAAAGGAACTTTGACAAATACAGGTTTCTAAATCGTTAGGGTTGTGGTTTCATTTAACAGCTTCCCTTCTCTTCTGGGTGTGCTCGTGCTAATACAAACAGTCCAGTACGCATAGCCCCAGTCATGAGACTTTTGGAAGCCAACTTTATGCCAGATTTTGTTCTCAGTGTGTTACCACTGTTAATTCATTTAACCCTCATCACAACCCTGAGAGGTGGATACTCTGAATGATTCCCATTTCACAGATGGGGAAACTGAAGCAGGAGGTTAATAGGAACACAGTGGCAGAGCTGAGATCTAAATCCACGCAGTTGACTCCAATGCCCACCATTTTAATGACCAAGCCATACCACTGTTGTAATTAATTTGGTAGATTTTTTTAAATGGTCACATTGTATACAAGCTTCATTAAAAAGAAGGCTTCAAATGCAGTGCGCTCAGAATGTACCCTACAAGGTTTACAGTGAGGTTGGTTAATAAAATAATTGTTTAGGATATACTTTTCCGCAAGATCTGAGATCTCTGGTATTCATTTCCCAATCCCTGTGGTGATCTATAGCTCCTGTAAACTAACTGGCATTCATAAAATAATAGCTGGGTTTTGGACGCATTCCTGTTATTAGCCCAAATCTGAGAAAGGGGGGCTTATTGGCGTGACAGGCTTGAGCCCTGTAGCCAGGAAACTACTTTAAAAGAGAGAGATTCTTTTTTACTTCATCCCCGATAACAAGTTCACCATTTTGGAAAATGTGCCACATTTTTATTGAGAATAATATGTGTAGCCTGCAGGGATTCCAGTGCAGTTACAGGCCTGGGGGAGACAGGCACCCGCTTTGTTAAATAGACTCCGGTGCGTTTAGATGTTTGATCATGTGATATAAAACTCCTCATGGGTTACACTGCTGTTAGTAAGGCAGTGTTATTTGTAGTCGTAACAATAATCACTTTACTGACTATTTAGTATTAAGCAGGAGTCTGTATTTATATAAAATCCTAACTAGTTTTGAAAGACCAATATAAAAGCATATCTATACATATTCACGTATTGGTGTGTATTTGATCCTTTTACAAAAAATTCAGTAATGTGCCAACTGAACTTTTCATTTGGTTCTGGTTTGAGTGTATGTCCGATCACATAAGTAGGTGGTGATACGTAAAAAGTTCATTTTAGAAATCTGAAAAATCGTTCTAACTGGAGAAAATAAAGAATATGGATCGCTGCAGACTTAACATGAGGGAGATTTTTTGCAATTTCCACTTTGACTCTACCCATTTCTCTGTGCCAGCAACAGGCCTTTTGAAGGGCTGTTCACTATTACTACAGAGTTCTCTTTCATTACCTTTGGGTCACATTTCCATCACATGTTCTACCCTTTGGCCTCGTGGAGTGACTGTTGCAGAATTGTGCTCTTGTAAGAGCCACTTATATGAGAAATTGTCTTGGAAACTTTGCTTTTAGCAACACATGTTTCTCCTTTCCTTACTTCATGAATCAAGTTTCGTTTGGTTTGTAAATCATTCTCCTCATTTTTTTTTCCATTTCAGAGCCACTCAGTACACATGCATGTTGCTTAGATATTTGTTAGAGCCTAAAGCTGGCAAAGAGAAGGTGGTAATGAAGCTCGAGAAACTGGAGTCCAGTGTGAGCACTGGCCGTAAATGTAAGTACCCTGTCTCCTGAGGGACAGTGGTTCCTGGTTTCAAATCGTCAGACCCTGTAATTTACAAAATGCTTTCTAGATCATTGATTTCTAATCCTTGAAGTTTTTTGATGAAGTTGACCAGTAAAGCTGCCTTCATGAAATGACAGGCCAAGAAGATTGAACGTTTGCTATAGACCGTTCACCAACACCCTCCTGTGTGCACATGTGGTGCTATACCATATCTCTGCTCAATCACAGCCAGTGGACATACAGTGTTAGCTCACCTTTAATTCTTAGAATTATACAACGTTTTGGCAATCCCTAACATGAGCTTCTGGCTTGTGGAAGGCCTTTGTATTCTCTAGAACAGAATAGCTTGCCTTTTCCCCTTCTTCTCTTGAGGGATTGCTAGAGGAAATCGAGGGGTGGTTCTCGGCCTGTTTGTGGGATGGTTTCATGTTACAGGCAAAAGTGAAGTCTGTGTCTTGCACTCATTTAATTCATTTTAATAATAAAGCATACTGGGAAACCCCATACTTCTAGTAACAATTGCATGCCTGAATCTTAGTTGTTTGATAAGAATCAGATGTTGTTACAGTAGGTAGGCAGAGATGATAGAATGGAATGTAGAAATCCGATGTTGAACAATTATTTTTGAGCAACTACTTTGGGTAGAGAGCTGAGCTTTATAAGAGAAATAAGATTACATGGTATAAATAATGTATAAGATTTAGTGCCAAATATATTAGCTAGGATAGAGGGGGGGAAAAGGTTTGGGAGGAGGTGGAACTTGAGGTGTAGCTAGAGAGAAAGGGAAGGAGAGCCTTTTTTCCCCCCACGAAGGCTCAAAACTGTTACGAGCAAACCATTGTATTGGAAGGTCAATGACAGAAGACTTAAGTTGTCAAGGGTAGGGTGAGCTTTTTTGGATGACTTTGAAGGATAGAATAAGAAGTTCTCAGATTCTTTAGTATGTTAGAACTCACAGGTACTTTAGAGGTCACTAGTCTCTGAAGTCCGGGAAGGACTTACCCAGGGTCATTCACCCAGTTGATGCAAGAGCAAGAACTGGAACCCAGGATAATTCATTACGTATTCTCTTTTGTGTTACTTTTGTTAAAATAATACCAGACATTCTCCTGAGATTCTAAGTCTCTTGAGGGTAGCCACTTTTGAGCGTTTGCTGAGTCTAAGATATAGTCCTTTAAGGAAAGTACTTCTTTTGTATTATCCATAATGTTTAGGACTATAACTCATTCTAGTAGGTGCTCAATAAATATTTGTTGATTGATACATCCCTTATTAATTGAATTACATGCTCAGATGAGGATATGCCTTGTAGTGATTGATTTAATTCAACTAGGAGTCACATACGACAATATTAATAGTTTTCCCAGCCACTAAATCCTACCATCTCTACTTTGTCTTCCTGACAGTAGGGAGCCAAAAGGGGTTTGGACCACAAGATGGCAAAATGATAATGGTGTTTTATAAGAAAAGCCATCTTTGTCTGGAAAGTAAATAAAATCTAAGGCATCAGACTCTCCAGAATGTTGGCATCTGGGTCAGAGAAATAGCCACAGTGAATCAAAGCTTCGTATGTGCAAAAATAAATAAATAAGTAAATAAATAAATAAAGTTGCATCTAGACTTCATGTTATAGTACTTTTCTTCTAACGAAGTATAGCTGGTGACATTCAAATGTCACAATCCATACTCATGATTGACCTTGCCTGAAGGATGTTGTAAGCCAATGTTAAGGTATTTGCTGGAACGGAGGTGATAAATTTAAAGAGTCACTGTCTTTTGTGCCTTCCAGGATCATTTTGGGTGTCCTTAATATACTGCAAAGTCCTTCCTTATTCCTGAGCAAAGACCGAGCCTCAAATGACAGTCATTTGTCAAAACACCAGTGCTGGCCTCTCACCCTGATATAGGGCTTCTGCCTTCATATAACATAGTCATTAAGCATTTGTTACCTGTCGTGGGTTCTTCTTGCAGGGTTCAGACTAGGCAATGTGTTACACGCTGTGCAGGCGACTCAGCAGAGCGTTCACGCCGCCGACCTGGTACCCCGCCTGTGCCTGACGTTAGCCAACGTGAACCGTGTGATTTATTTCATCTGTGACACCATCCTGTGGGTGCGGAGCGTGGGGCTTGCCTCTGGCATTAACAAAGAGAAATGGCGCATGTGGGCTGCCCGCCACTACTACTATTCTCTCCTGCTGAGCCTGGCCAGGGATCTGTACGAAATCTCCCTGCAGATGGAACAGGCTGCACACGACAGGGCAAAGAGGGAGAAGTCCCTGTCTCAGGAGCCTCTTGGGTACAGCGTGGCTGATGAGGAAACAGAATGGCTCCAGTCCTTTCTCCTTCTCTTATTCCGATCTCTGAAGAAGCATCCTCCCTTGCTCCTGGACACAGTGAAGAACTTCTGCGATATCTTGAACCCCTTGGACCAGTTGGGGATCTATAAGTCCAATCCTGGCATCATTGGACTTGGAGGTCTTGTGTCCTCCATAGCAGGCATCATCATCGTGGCCTGTCCTCAGATGAAGCTGAAGATGCACTGATGTGGTTTCAGACTGAGGACTAGTGCCTGCTTTAAAGACAACGTCTTAGGATGGACATTTGCATGAGGCACAGACCATGTCAGACTGCGCAAAAGACTTGTTCACATGAGCGTTTAGTGACCAGTGGCGTGAGCAGAGGTGGGGCCAAGAATGGAGAAAGGGGGCGCATGAAAATATATATGTGTTTTTTAGAGGGCTGGAGTGACTTCTGAATTTCTGAGTATTTTCCTTTCATCCAGCATTTATTGAACATCTCTTAGGCTCATCGTGGGAGCTTACCGTTTGCTGAATGTATAAAAATTGAAAAAGGCCCCCAAAATTGAACATTAATATACAGCGACCTTTGGGTTGTGCGCCTCACTGCTTTTGCCCAACTACCATCGGTCTGATACCCAGCCCTCTCCCAGACCTAGTACAGGCCTCTTATTCCTCTGACCAGATCCCGACCCCCCCACCCCCCCACCCCACTTCTCCCTAGAGCCCCATGCCTAGGCGTGGCGGGGGGAGGGGGGCTGGGCTTATAGCCTTTCATCATGGCAGTCCTGTCCTTCCTCTGTCCAGAAGTAGAATCAGAAACGCATCAGGCACCTTCATGGTAGATATGCTTACTTTAGGTAGTGCATTGAGTAAGCAGAAATCAGAAGCACATAGGACTGAGGTACACATAATATGGGAGGTCACAACAGGTGCCTGTGGGTGGCCTGTGACAGATGAGGAAACAGGTTTAAAAAACCAGCCAGCACCTCATTCCTCTGACTCCCAATTCAGTGTTCTTTCGAGGATAGTTCATTGCCTTCCTGATTGAGTGGAGGTGTGAGACTCCAGAATCCTGTACAAAAAGCCTTTTTTAGAACTTTGTTAGTGGTTTATATAAAAATTAAAACTGTGTCTAGATTCATCAGCTAGATTTTTTTATTTAAAGCCATATAACAGTTTGGGCACTACCACATTAATTTTCATCGAAAGTTATACAGTTAAGAAATTTCATGAATACTCTGAATGAAGGAGCATCACAATTTTCTATGATAAATCAGACTTCATATGTGTGAGGTGGTTGGGGGAGTGGAAAAGAGCAATAAGGGGCTAGTGGAAAAGGCCATTTATTCATGGTCCTACTTCCCATCTTGGGTGTTGAGTTATTTGTGATTGCAGATCCTCTGATTTGAGGGAAATGAAGCAGAAAAATAAGATGCCATCAAGTAGGAGGCCAATGTCAGTCCTATCAGTAAAGCCATTTCACTTACCTGAATGGAAATGAGAAAAGAAATGTACACTAAATAAATTTCCCATAAATGTGAATGAGATTCTTTTTTTTTTTTTTTTAAAGATTCTATTTATTTGTTTGACAGAGAGCGAGAGCAGGAACACAGGCAGGGGGAGTGGGAGAGGGAGAAGCAGACTCCCCACTGAGCAGGGGCCCGATGTGGGGCTCGATCCCAGGACCCTGGGATCATGACCTGGGCCAAAGGCAGATGCTTAACAACTGAGCCACCCAGGCGCCCTGTGAATGAGATTCTTAAAAAGCAGGTCCTTGGCTCTCTTATTTTTAAAGTGATTAATCAAGATAATGAGATTTGAGAAAATACTTCGGGAATTTTAAGTGAAATGAAAGCTGCTAGGTCAGGGCAAGTAAAAAGTTTAAGCAACCGATTTTACTTTGTCCGGATCCTCTACTGTTGTAGATTAATTATGTCTAATAAATTTCTAGACAAGAGACTCCAGTATCTGTGAATGTGTTCTGGGAATGAAGAAGCGCTAAATGAAGGGCGATCCAGAGATGACCAGAGTATACACAGTTGGTAGCGCTCTGGTAAAATGAGCTCTCGCCTGGAAGATCTAAGCTGAGGAGGAGGATGAAGAAAGACGTAGATTGGAACGTCTGGGTTGAAAGAGACCTCCGAGGTGATCTCATCCAGGACAGGGTCTTCTGTATCAGCTCTGTCAGGTGGAGCTTTGGCTTCTGCCTGGAGAAGTTGGCCTTGAATCTGTGGCGGCATGTCATGGTGGCATCCATCTTGGTACTTTTGTCCTCTGCGATTTAGGGTGGGTGATGGGGAATTTGGGGAACACTACTTCTTCTAGAGTTTGTGAAAACCTTAATGGTACCCTGGTACCTCCCTCCCTGTACATCTTTCTCGTTTCCAACGAACCCTCCCCACCTCCGAGCCTCCACATTTCATGAGGGATTTTAAAAACCAAAGACGTTCCTAAGAGATGTACAGCCCAGCACATTCACAACTGAACATTGTTCCCGGAGAATTTATTCAGCAACAAATGTTTGAATGCCATGCTTAGCGGTGGGATCCACTTGTGCGCAGGAGGACCAAGGTCCCTATGCTCATGTGGGAAGGGAGGGGGCGGGGGGGGTGGTGAGGGGAGGAAAGAAGATAACTCTGTGTCCTTCAAGCTGTGGCTAGAAGACAGACTGCTCCCAGGGGACTGCCCTAGGCCCTTTCACTGCTTCTCACCCCTCACCCACATTCCAGACTCCCAGCCGAAGCTGCCAAAGGACCGGCTTTGTCAGCAGAACTTTCAGGCACAGAGCCCTATACACTCTCTGGCCCAGAGCCGTTACTCCAAAGGCTTGGAACAGGCCTTTGGCCCAGTTTGCTCTCCAGCCTCATGGATAATTTGTCCTGAACCTTGAAGTGAGGGCAGAGGCTCCTTTTTTAGATGCTTCCTTTCCTTTCCATTACTGTCTTGTATTTTAAAAGTCCGGGTTGGATCAATAAGTATTAAATGTATCACATACTTATAACTCCTTTTGGAGGCTCCCTGTTTGACTCTCCCTTTTCTGACCCCTCATTCCCTGCCTTATTATATCACAAATACAGGATTACCAAGAATCCATCAGAAATCTCCCCATCTCTTGCCTCTTTCTCCTATTGCCCACAGCATACAACTTAGCAGAGAGTCAACAATAGAGGTAATTCTACCAACAACAAGAAAAATAAGTTTTGTCCCCTCATTATCCATTTTATCATGAATAAACCCCAACACGGGGCTTGAACTCCCAACCCTGAGATCAGGAGTTGCATGCTCTACCGACTGAGCCAGGCTGGTGCCCCCTCATACCCATTATCCATTTTAAAAGACCCTTCTTAGATATCTGAAAACTATGGCTTACACTACAGTCCTCCATCATCTTTGAAGCCAGGAACTAGAACTTGGGCTCCTGCCTGATTTGTTGCTAAGGAAGGGATGTGAGCTGATAGTTCTTGGTTGTCTGGATGCTGTTGATCAGTAAGAGGATCCTGGTCAACACAAACACTTTTCCAGACTCAGCAAAACCCAGTTGGCTCTCCCACAGCATGTTCTGGTGGCACCTTAGACCAGGTAGAGTTCAATAAACTTCCTTGAAATCTAGGAATTTACAGAGGTTGAAATTGCTCCCTCAAAGGCTAGAATGTCAGGAAGTCAACCCCTAGCTCTGGTCCTCTTCTTCATTGAGAGTAATTTATCTTTTTTTTTTTTTTTTTTAAGATTTTATTTATTTGAGAGAGTGCACACAAGTGGGGGGCGGAGGGCAGAGGGAGAGGGAGAAGCAGTCTCCCCACTGAGCAGGGAGCCCAACGCAGGGGTCGATCCCAGGACCCTGAGATCATGATCCGAGCTGAAGGCAGACGCTTAACTAACTGAACCACCCAGGTGCCCCAAGAGCAATTTATCTTAATAATCGAAGAGTAGCACATTCAGGTGAACTCTGTTCCTGTGTGGGTTCAAATCTTACTGTTCAAAATTCGCTCTTAACAGTAAATAATAAGGGATGAGGGAAATGGGTTAAAAACAGTCCACAGGACACTCTGTGAAAAAGGAGCCAAAGATTATAGAACTTGAGAATTTTTTGAGTTTTATGACCTATATTCCCACACCTTCCTTCTGGAAGACAGTTTTTTGGAGAACTAGGGGCCAGAAACATGTTACAGAACTGATATTTCATGGCTCTGGAATAATAACTCCTCTGGGGCTGGATCTCTGTCAGCTCTGCAGTCCTCCTCCTAGTTGCTCAAATCTCCTTGCCAAAGCTAGGATATGTTCAGGGGACCCCGGCTCAAATAACCCAACGTTCTCTTCCTCTCTGCCCTCCTCCAACTGGGAGGTGTTAGTAGTATTGCCCAAGGCTTCCCTGGAGCGGCTGGAATTGTTTCTGCTGGGGGAGACACTCAGCAGCCTGGGCTCTGGGGGACTGAGGCAGCGTCAGCTAGCGTGAGTGCGGGGGGCCCGGGAACATCTGCCTTACCTGGTTTGTTTTCGAGAGTTAAAGGAAAGAAGCTGAGGGTAAGGGTCTCCTGAGAATTTCACTGAAGAGGAAGAGGCCACAGGGAAACCACTGAGGGGGAGAGATTATTCAAGGTGAATAACCAAGACTGTAGGGTAGATATTCTGGGGCACTAGCTTTTCCAGAACACAGCCGAAATAGCTGGTTTTAAGTGATGACTTTCTTCCTAGTTGAACATTCAGGGAAGGACTGGCAGGTACGCTTGCCTAAAAAGAGAGGAATTGTTGCAGAACTTTTGCATCAAAAAAAAAAAAAAAAAGACTAAAGCTGAAATTTATTCTTTTAGTCTCTTTTGGATCCTCATCTGGGAGCCCCTTAACTTCATCTAAAACCTCTTATCTCTTAAAGCTACCCTTATTTGTCATTTCTTACCCTGAACCCTTGTCAGAAACATCAGTCTTGACAAGTAGGCTGTGGGGCACCTCCTCCCAATGGGGCTCTAGGGAGTGACCGCTTGTCTGTGACATTCATGCTCCAGCCTAATGCCTTCTGTTGAGGGAGCTGGAGCTCCCCGGCAGCCTGGGCCTCATCGGGGCCATGAGAGGTTGGGAACTGACCCTGCGGGCCTCAAGCTGAGGGCTTTCTGATGGACCTGTGACTCTGCTTTGCAGCTTGAAGAGCTATGACGGCGGTCAACAAGGACCCAACCTTGGTGGATGGAGACCTCCCTGTAAGTAACTTGAGAAGTGGGGGGACCACTGAGCGGGGGAGGAAGGAGCAGGGAGGAGAGGTTCAGGGGACTCAGAACAAGTTATGTCTAGATTATATTCCTCTTTCATTGGCCATTATGTCTTTCATTATTCTTGCCCTCAGTACCTTTTGCAGGGTGCTCTTGGGGTGGGGGGGTGCCTACTGAAAACTGAGCACCTCGGAAGAAAAGAACAGAAATATTGGCTGAGTTGGTAAGGAGAGGAAGGGAACTACTGTGTTCTAAACCCTGATGCAAACGCCCACGCTTTGTCCGCCCAGGCGGGATGTAGATTCAAATGCCAAGCCACTGCATTCTGTAACTCCGGGGTGTCGTGCATGTTCTAGAGTATGAGAATGGCACCTCTCGGGGTTACACGACATACAGCCTGTGCTGCATATGGGAAAGGGTTAGAGGAACATTATTTCCGGGGTTCTGTGTCTAGCCTGGTTTTCACTGTGACTTGGAGCAGTGTGATACCTTTAGGGGTACTTGACCCTTCCAGGCAAGGCCTCTCTGATTTAGGCACAGTTCAGATAGTGGGTGAAACTTAAAAACTGTGAGCCCATATAATGCCCATCTTGTCCCAAGTTAGGCTTTAGCTAACTTTTGCACTTGGAATCACCACCAAGTTTTATATTAAATCATAGAACACAGAGGCATAAAATGAACCAGTGCATAGTTAACCCATCCAAACGGTTGGTGGTTTATTCCCTTCCCAGGACCTCTCTGTCCCTCTTTGGCTTTGCTTACAACAACCCCCGAAGGCTCTGTCCAAATGTTAAAGAAAATATTCTCTTGTTTACAGTCAGATTCTTTTTCTAGTTCAAATTTCAAACTCACCTGCAAAATGAAAGCTAAAAAATTGTAGCCTGCTGTTACAAGTCTCCTTGATGGGTCTCCTAACTCAGCCTACAAATGGAAGAGGCTAGGTCCTCACCTCCAGAGCAGAGCCCTGTAACAGGGACATAGTCAAACTGCAGAGAGCTCCAGCGTCTGAGTCAGGACCTGGGGAGCTTTCTCTCTTTACTTTTCACGTGGAGAATTCTTAGCCTTCCTAAGAGTGGACAGAAGAATATTAATACCCTTCACTAGCCGCAACAGCCATTAATCAATCCTGTGGCCAATCCTGCCTCACCTGTGCTCTCCTTTATCCCCAGACCTTGCGATATTTTGAAGTGAATCTTGCAGATAGGCCATTTCAGGCCTGAGTCGGAATCTTGACTCTGTCATTTACTAGCTGTGTGATCTTGGATAAGTCACCTCACATCTCTGGGTCTTTGTGTCCTCACCGGCAAAGTGCTAGTGCTGACCGTCAGAGGGTCACTGTTAGAATTCAGTGAGGTCTTGTCACCCAAGCCCCCCAGTCAGTGCCTGGAGTAAATATTTCCTCGTGCAGGACTAGAACCCACATTCTTTACTCAAAGACCAGTGTGTGTTCACTGAAATTCCTGGGTGACCTTAAGTTTCATTGTATGGCTGCATTAATAAGAGCACAGCACCCCAAAAATGAGAAGCAACAAGTTCACTGTACCCCACATGCTTAGACCACACCTGGAATGCTGTCTTCAAGTTGGAGTGCTATACGTTTAAGAAAGACAACACTAAACTGTAGCCTAGCCAGAGGGGCCACCAGACCAGGGCGGTAAGCTGAGCCAGGATCTGGAGCTATTTAGCACGGAGGAAGGACCACTAAAGGCAGGCATATTGCCTTCAAGTATGTGAAGGGCCAGCCCATGAATGATGAAATAAATGTGCTCAGTGTTGTTCCAGAGGGCAGAGGGTGGAGCAGCGGGTGAAGGCACATTGCAGCTCAGCAGCGCTGTCCAACGAGGGCCACAGGCCACTCTATGAGGGCCAAGGTCCATCCAAGGAGGCGTGTCAATACAAGCCTGCCGTGGAGGGGAGGAACGTGGGGGGATGGGGTCACTAGGTGATGGACATTAAGGGGACACGTGATGTAATGAGCCCTGGGTATTATGTAAGATTGATGAATCACTGACCTCTACCTCTGAAACTAATATTATATATTAATTAATTGAATTTAAATTAAAGAAAATGAAGAACTTGAGAAAAATTTTTAATTAAAAAAATTAAAAAAAAAAAATACAAGCCCGCCAGAAAGACTATGGGAAGCTCTTTTGCTGCAAAGGCTCCTGGAGGCCTAAACTTCTGTGATTCTGTGCAGTTGGGCAGATCTCAACTTACCCCTCCTAGGTGCAGCCCCGACCCATTCGTTTATTCAGCCAGCATTGCTGCCCTGGAGCTAGGCACTGGGAGAGGGACGAGTACACACACGATCACAGCACCCTGTGATGGAGGCGAGCCAGGGAAGAAGTGGTGGCTGCTGTTGTGAGGAGAAGGGTCAGGAAGCTTCCCAGAAGCAGTGATGCTCAAGCTGTGTCTTGAGGAAGCAGCATTCTGCCAGATAGATGGGTATGGGAGGCAAGGGGGAGCATGCACAGGCAGGGGACCAGCCTACGCAGGCAGGGAGGCCGTGTCCCAGTATCTCAGCAGAGCCCGGACTGAGCCAGGAGAGCATAGCAGGCTGGCTCTGGTTTTTCCTGTGAGCCATCCAGAGACCTCTGTGGCCTGGGTTCCTCCTAGGTGACAGCCTCCCCAGTGGGCTCCATGACCCGGGGCTGCCTTCCCGTGAGGCAGGAGCGTGCAGGGAACACCTTGATTGCCTGCCTTCCTTCCTTCCGCTCCAGGAGCAGGAGAACGTGTTGCAGAGGGTCCTGCAGCTGCCGGTGGTGAGCGGCACCTGTGAGTGTTTCCAGAAGACCTACACCAGCACCAAGGAAGCCCACCCGCTGGTGGCCTCTGTATGCAATGCCTACGAGAAGGGTGTGCAGGGCGCCAGCAGCCTGGCGGCCTGGAGCATGGAGCCGGTGGTCCGCAGGCTGTCCACCCAGTGTGAGTCCTCCGGGCACTGGCAGGCCACCACCTGTCTGTCTGTCTGTCTGTCTGGTAGCTTGCTTGTCTGTCTGCCGATATGTCTGTGTGCCTTTTTGGCTGTCCGACGGCCTTTCTAACCACCTACATCCCGTTACGTGATCTTCTCCTCTACAGCTGTAGATGATACAGTGAGAGACGGCTGTAGATCCAGGTACAGATAGGGAGGTACATCTCTCCTCCTCTGTAGATGTCCCATCTACAGCCCAGTTGGCATTTTCCTGGGATGACAATGATGGGCCAAAGAATTGGCAGGGCAAGGGATGGGCAGAGCTGTGTGGGCAGTGGTGGGAGTGAGGCTCGTGGTAGACCAGATGCCCACTTTGGCCCCAAATCCAGCAGCAACAGTAGGAGCTAGCAGAGTCTGATACAGAAGCAGGGGCAGGAGACTCTAGGTCTGGCCCAGCAGAGCCTGGGGGGGCAGGGGGGGACGGGAAGGTGTCCAGGCCCAGCAGCAGAGAGCTAGCAGCCTGGGCCATGGAGGTGGAGAGCAACTGTCCATACGGGCCCTACTACCTGACCCAGCCCTACTCAAATTGTTCTGCCCCATTTGAAAATATGGTCTCCAAGGAAAGGCTCTCTCTCTCTCTCTTTTTTTAAATCCCAGTATAGTTAACATACAGTGTTATGTTAGTTTCAGCCATACAACATAGTGATTCAACACTTCCACACATCACCCAGTGCTCATCACGACAAGTGCATCTAAGGCAAGGCTCTTGACAGGGCTGAGGGAAATTCCAGCAGCACCAAGAAGTCTAGGACCTTCTACCATCCTGATTAGAGAATTATGGGTGTGTGAGGATTCTGCCTTGGGCCAGCCTCCTTGCCTCCAAACTCCTTCAAAAACTTCCCTGGGTCTCATTTTGCCCAGTCAGAAGATGGCCCAAGTCATCTGGGCTCTCTGCTGCTTGAGAATTTTGTGAAGAAATGTAAGCTATCTAGAGAGAGAATATATGAAAGCATAGAGAACTGATCTCCATGATCATGACTGCAGAGCTCTGTCTTCAGCAGCCCGTACCTCCCAGAAGCATCTACATACTCTGGCACTTGCCCCCCTCTCTGGGGGCAACTCCTTTCTCTTCCCTGCCACCCTCTTCTCACCGTTGATCATCTTACTCCTAGAAGGTAGAAGGAAGGACATGGACAGTCCGGGGCCTGGGCCAGCTGCGGCTTGGACTTGGTCACCTCTAGGATGAAGCAGTACCGGCCCTACCCCCAACAGGGCCCACCCAAGGGCCCTGTTGCCCCTCCTCTCACACCTTGTCTTCATGCCCACCCAAACCTCACCCAGACAGGGGAGGGAGGACAGGGAAGGAGACACCAGTATTTGTTGGTGATTCACAGAGTTCCTGTCACTCCCTCCTCACCACAACCCCGCACGTTAGGCACCATTAGTCCACATCTGACAAACGGGGAACCTGAGGCTCAGGCACGCTGTGACTTACCCAAAGCCACACTCTGCAGACGCACGCACTGGGCTCTGCGTGCAGATCTGCCTGACTCCAGAGTTCCTACACAGAGGGAAGACACCGGCCTGGCCTCCCGGAATGGGGAGCTAAGAGGGGCTGGGGAACGGGGTGGGGGGGGGACTCAGGTTCCAAGATGCTTCCGATGCAGCAGGGCTGGGGGGCTTTGAGGGCTCTGAGGTGCCTTCCTTGACACAGAGGCCACTGCTAGGTCTTTGTGGCTCACCCCACTGTGGCCTTTGCTTCTAGTCATAGCTGCCAACGAGCTGGCCTGCCGTGGCCTGGACCACCTGGAGGAAAAGATCCCAGCCCTCCAGTACCCTCCTGAAAAGGTGAGCCCCTTTCCTCTTCTCTAATGTGCCCCGTACTCTGTTGTCCCACCTCTCAGGAGGAGAGGGCACAGGCTGACGATGCAATGACTGTCAGCCTTTCATTTCTATGGCAAGTGCCCTCCAAGCTTGGGGGTGGCCGCCTGCCCCTAAGGCCACAAGTGGGCTTAGTACTCTCCCTGTGGTGCCAAATGGAGGCAGGCTTTCTGGAAAGCAGGCACAGCCCAGGGGCTAACTCAAACAGGGGCTTGGGGTGGGTCCCACTGCTTCTAATCCCATGATCCCCCTTCCCCACCCCAGGATACCTAGTGGGCCGGCACTGGGCCACTTGGTAACTATAGTCACCTAAGGTCATGGGCCACACTCATCGGAGCTCAGGATTGCAGTCCCATGTCCTCAAGATCCAGCCCTTTATGGACCAGGAGACTGAAAAAGTCCCTTTACCTAGCTGTATATTCATTGGGTATTTGCTAGATAAGGGCCATGTCAGGTGCTTTTGGGGAATAAGCTTCATCTCACTGACTATCTACTCATCCCACAAACATTTACTGAGCCCTACCCTATGCCAGGGGCCACAATGCGATTTATGGAGCCCTCCCATTTAATCCTCTTGTCAACCCTCTGGTACGGGGTGGGTATCCCCATTTTACAGATGAGAAAACTAGTGACTTCGCCCTGGGCACACAGCCTTCAGTGGAGGCCACATGCGAGCAGGTCTGTTTGGCTCCGAGGCCTGTGCTCTTCACATTTTTCCAGATGAAGGGCATCTTTGTCACAAAAGAGCTCCCAGACTACTAGGAGAGAAAGATAAATTATTCCAATACAGAACTGGTAGGAAGATCAGCCACATCTCTGACTCAGTCTAGATGCAGATGGGAATGGGACCATGTTCTGAGGGAAGGACAGACAAGACATTCGAGGAATTTGGGAGTGGAGATGCCTTGTGAGCATGAGAATATCGAGACAGGTGTCATCAAGGAGGTGGCCTTTGGGGGGTAAAGTTGGTTAGGATGTTGCCAGGCAGAAGTGGGGTGCAAATAGGCCAGGAGATCCATGCACAGGGAGGACTGGAGCCCTTTCCCTTTAAAGCTCAGCTTAATCAAGGGGTCCAGATATTGGTGCCCCTCCCCTGGGCCTTTATTTTATTTTATTTTTAAGTAAGCTCTATGCCCAGTGTAGGGCTGGAACTCATGACCCTGAGATCAAGAGTCACACGCTCTACAGACTGAGACAGCCACATGCCTCTCTCCTGAGCCTTTAAATGAGGCCTTCCTGGAAGCTGGGCTCAGGGCTACCAGACCCACAGGCCTGACTCCCCTCCCCATCTCCCCCAGATCGCCTCTGAGCTGAAGGACACCATCTCTACCCGCCTTCGCAGTGCCCGCAATAGCATCAGCGTGCCCATCACCAGCACTTCGGACAAGGTCCTGGGGGCCGCTCTGGCCAGCTATGAGCTCGCCTGGGGGGTAGCCAAAGACACTGCCGAGTATGCCGCGAACACCCGAGCCGGCCGGCTGGCCTCCGGAGGGGCTGACTTGGCCCTGGGTAGTGTTGAGAAGATGGTAGAGTTCCTCCTCCCTTCAGCCAAGGAAGAGTCAGGTATCTACCATTATGGGGGGCTGGCAGACCCTTCTTGGGAAGTGAGTTGGCTGCCCATGCTGCCTGGGAATTAGTAAGAGGCAGCCAGGGCTCAGCCGGCCACGGCTCTGGGACAGGGAAGGCCCAGCAAGATTTCCAGAGGGATCTATCCTAATTTAGCCTCCTCTCCCCATTTGTGAGTGGGGAAAGTGAGTGACCCAAGTCACCGGCTCCACTTGTGGTGGAGCTCGGGTAACCACTTTCCAACCCTAGACACAACCTCAGCTTCCCCAGCACCCCTCTCTCTCTGATCAGCTTTCCTTGCTTTCCCCCCAAATCCCATCCAGCCCCTGCTCCAGGACAGCAGCAGGCCCAGAAGCCCTCCAAAGCCAAGCCGAGCCTCATGCACAGGGTTGGGGCCCTGGCCAGCACCCTCTCTCAGCACACCTTCCAGACCACAGCCCGGGCACTGAAGCAGGGCCACGCCCTGGCCATGTGGATCCCAGGTGTGGCACCCCTGGTGAGTGTCTGCCCTGAGCTCTGGCTGACCCCTAGCCTGGGTCCCTCCCATCCCACCCAACTCCACCTCTGGTCCTAGGAACATTCTCTCCTCCAGCTTGGGCTGGGACTTTTGGTTTAAGGACAGGAGGCCTTAAGGGGGTGGAGGGCCAGTCCTCTGGGCTTCAAGGAGAGGGGAAAGGACAGGCTGTGAGCCGAGGGCACTTCTGTCTCTCTCCCTCTCCCTCGGAGTCCTACCCTCCGGCATTCATCCTCACAAGGGAGCTTCTTGCGGTGGGCCCTCCCACCTATGAGGGAGCAGAGACCCCTAGCTGCTATCCAGGGACCAGGAAGTGTCACCTGTAAGTAAGCAAGGTCCCAAACCCCTTCTGCTGGGGAGAGAATGCTGGCTGGGCTGCATCCCTGACTCTGACTGCCCCCAGGTTGTAAAATTTCCCCTTTAGAGGCTTCTAATTTGCATCTTACTTGCACCTAAGGTAAAGCTGACTTTTCTAGGCCCAAGCAGGGCTAACTGCCCGCCATACCCCACCCCCACTGTGTATTTTAGCAGATAGAAACTGGAATTTTTTCATAAGAACCTTTATAAGAAACAAAGGCCAAATAAAGGAAAACAAAGGAAATAAAAATTAAAGCATAAAGGTCAGCAAACAAAACAACCACTTCTCAGCCATCATTTGAATAACACTTTTGAAAGCATCATCAGGCCTGACTCATTCATTCAAACAAATGTTTGCTGAGAACCTACTATGCGCCAGGTTCTGTGGCTCCAGTAGGGATACGGGAGTAGTGGTTCTCTTCTGTCCCCTGCCCTGGGGGATCATTTACCCGTGGGGGCTGCGACTGACCCATGTCCCAGCCTTACGTGTAGTAGGAGGGCCTGCTGTACTGTGCGACCTGTTCACACAGAACATAATGGTGTCCCCTGAAGCTGTATGAGAAAGAGGCCCTGTTCGGGGAGTTCCCTAGGGCTAGGAATGAGCCAGGCTGTGCCTCAAGGGGGCACCAGCCCACCTGCCCAGGTCTGTTTCCACCCATGGGACACTGGGGTCCTCTGGATTTTTTCACTCTTTAAAGATCTCCAAGTCTCCAAGGAGAATCTACTAAAGCTAAACACGCCTCCCCCCCGCCCCAAGACCCAGCAATTCAACCCAACAGAAATGAGAGCTTACGTCCCCCCATAAGACACGTCAAAATGTTCCTATCAGGCTTTATCCTTAGCCAAGAACTGGAGACAGCACAGATGTCCACCAACAGCAGGGTGTGTAAATTGTGGTGGATCTACATGGACTATGACACAGAAGTGACAAGGAAGGAGCTACCTTGACGTGCAATAGCACGGATGAGTCTCACAACACCATGTTGAACAGAAGAAGCTATTTGTGAAAGAAGACCCATTGCATGAGTCCATTTATATGAAGTTTAAAAATGGGCAAAACCACCCCTCTGTTGGCAGAGGTCAACATGTGGTCCCTCGGCGGGGGGGGGTACTGGCAGGGTGGGGGCACCCCCACGGGAGACTTCTGCGGGGTTGAAAGCGGCCTCTATCTTGATCTGTGGTAGTTACATGCGTGTGTGCTTACAAAACGTCACAGAGCTGCACGCTTCCGATGTGCGCGCCCCAGGTGTGTGAGTGATCACTCGGGGACAAGTCTGGGGGACAGTCCGCTGGGGCCCGGCCCCTGGTGAGGGCTTTTGCGCGCTGGGGCTGCCCGGCCCTCTGCAGGCGTGGGAGGCCAGCAGCTCACGGGCCACCCCCCCACCCCCCCTGCAGAGCAGTCTGGCCCAGTGGGGCGCGGAGGCCGCCATGCAGGTGGTGTCCCGGCGACAGAGTGAGGTGCGAGTGCCCTGGCTGCACAACCTCGCCGCCGCCCAGGACGAGGACCACGACGACCGGACGGACACGGAGGGGGAGGAGACGGAGGAGGAGGAGGAATCTGACACCGAGGAGAACAAGCTCAGCGAGGTAAGGCGGCGAGCAGAGGCCGAGTGGGGACGTGGACGCCTCACGGTCCCACAGCCCACTGAGGCAGGGGGTGGGCCTCGGCCCCCAGACCCAGAGCCGCACCCCCAGACGGCCGGCTAACAAAGTCCGTCCGTGCCCTTCTCTCGGCTGACCCTCCCAACAGCCCCAGCCCCAGAAAGTAGGCAGGGCGGAGACTGTCATCCCCGTGGTGCAGGTGAGGAAGCAGGTCCAGAGAGGGGAAGTGACCTGCCCAAGGCCACACAGCTCGGAAGAAACCGGCGGCCGCGTCCTTTCCCTCCAGCTCTGCGGGCGGTGGGGAGGACAAGGGCGGGGGGCGCGCCGCCGCAGGTGCTGACCTAGCTCTGGCCCCCCAGGTGGCAGCCCTGCCCAGCCCGCAAGGCGTCCTGGGCAGCGTGGCGCACGTGCTGCAGAAGGCCGCGTGGAGCACCGTCTCAGCCGTCACGTGGGCGCCGATGGCTGTGCTGGGCTCGGCGGCGAGGATGCTGGGCCTCAGCCCGGCCCGCGCCGCCTCCCCCACCAAGGGGAGGGCCATGTCCCTGTCAGACGCCCTGAAGGGCGTCACTGACAACGTGGTAGACACGGTGGTCCACTACGTGCCGGTGAGTCCCACCCACCCCAGGGGCCCGGGAAGGACGGGTAAAGCAGATTGGACCCAAGGGGCTGCAGTGGGCCTCCTTTCCCCAATCTCCTGGGCGCCCCAGAAACATTTTGACGAACTACGGCCTTGATGGGGGGCCCTTGCCAGCCCCAAGAGTGTAGAGACGCTGGCGGTGGCCTGGGACCCTTTCCCACAGCCCCCCCTTCCGACCATCAGTCTGGGGGTCCCCAGTTGGGCCAGCCCTCACCTCAGGGGGGAGGCTTCCAGGGCGCAGCCGCTGCCCCATCCCGGTCCTATCACCTGTTAGCAACAGGAAAAACCCAAGAGACACCAATACTGTCCCTCTGGCAGTCCCCGGGCCCCTGCCCAGAGCGAGGCACGGGTTGCGCAGGCTCCGAAGGCGCAGTCAGGCGCCCACCCTTTAGAGTGAGCAAGGGTTGGGGGCGGGGGTTACTCAGTCCCTCGCTTCCAAGAGGCACGCAGGGGTCTTGGCTGCCAGCCTGCTCACCTCGGGCTCCACACGGGGCCAGGCAGGGGTCCCCTGCCCCTGGCTGGGACCGCGGGTGGGCTGAGCTGCTGAGCGCACAGCTCAGGCCCAAGGGCCGGTGGGAAAGCCGCTGACTTTCCACGGAGCGACCCCTGAGGGAGACCCGAGGGGTCCAGGCACTTTGGGAGGGGGGCTGCCTGCCTTGCCTTGGGGGTCTGGGCCGAGGAGACCATCGGAGAGGGCAAGGCGTCAGCGGTCTCCCCTGCTCCCCCGCGCGCGTCCCACACCCCAGGCTGTGCGCTCCGGAAGGCCGCTCCCGGGAGGGGTGCATGCGAGGGGCCCGGAGAAGCGGTGGGTGGGAGGCGCAGGGACGAGGGGCCAGGCCGGGGCCCTAACACGGCTGCCGGGCCCTCAGCTCCCCAGGCTGTCGCTGATGGAGCCCGAGAGCGAATTCCGGGACATCGAAGAGGCCGAGCGCCGGGAGGCGGAGCGCAGGGCGTCTGGGGCGCCGCCCGCCGGCCCCGAGCCCGCGCCGCGCCCCCCGCAGCCCCGCGGCAGCCTGCGGCCCGCGCGCAGCCCCGCGGCGCCCCCCGGCCCGGGGCCGGAGGACAGGGTGGACGCGCCCGCCGCAACGCGCCCGGCCTTCCCGGCGGTGGCCCGCGAGAAGCCGAGGCGCAGGGTCAGCGACAGCTTCTTCCGGCCCAGCGTCATGGAGCCCATCCTGGGCCGCGCGCAGTACAGCCAGCTGCGCAAGAAGAGCTGAGCCCCGCGCCTCCGCCCGGCCGCCCGGCCGCCGTCCCGCCCGCCGCCCCGACGGCGAGGCCGGGCCCGGCTCTCCGCACAGAAGCAGAACCTGCACTTCCGAGGGAGCGGTGCCTTCTTCCAAGTAGTCCCCTGGGAACCCGAGCCTCATTCCCGCGGCGCTGCCCAGGCACGCATTATCTTTTTAGCACCGTTTTGGGGCTTCGCTGTCCGAACCTATTTTTAAGAAGCGTCGGAGCAGCAGCTTGCTTTGATTCTATGCCTTGTTGTTTTGTTTTGTTTCTTAGCCAAAGGATTAAGCGCCTGACTTGAGCTCTCACTTCTTTAACCAACGTGTGGCCAAATGACATTTGACTTGTTTCCAAAACTTAGATCCATCCTCTGTAGACAAAGATTAAGCAGGAGTCTCTGACATATGTTTAAGGCCTGAGCTCAGAGATTCCTCTGAGTATCCAGGCTCTCGACAGACTACTTTGAAGAGAGCGACAATTAGGTGCAGAAGCTGTTGGATGTTTATAGAAATATTAGCCTCCCTTTCCGAGTACCCAGTACTCCTCGCAGGGTGATTCGCGGCCTGTGCTCTGTAGCGCCACCTCCTGGCTCACAGCCACACTTCCATTTGCTTCCTTCCTGACTTCATCTGTACGTTCACTCTTCCACCATTGCTGGCGCCCCCAGGGCCGGGGGACGACAATGGTGACCCGTACACCTTATAAAGAACTACATAGACCATATGTATGGACTCTGTAGTAGCCACAATTCATTCCAAGTCCTATTTCTGAAAATGTCAATATTTGGTAAATCTAGGGAATGCATACATATAATTGAAAAATTCAAATATTGCAAAAGGGTGTGTGTCTTCCTCACTGAGTTCCCCAGTTCCCCTTTGAAGAGAGCGACAAAAACCACCGTGCCGTCAGTCTCTCGGGTATCCTTCCAGGTACAGGTTGTCCATGTGCAAGCCCACTTTGTGCACACAGCTGTGGGATGTGATCCTCTTTCTTCATGTAACAATAAATCTTAGAGATCTTTTTGTATCAGCACCATAAATCCTCCTTGCTCTTTTTAATGGCCATGTAGTAAGTGCTTCATAATGTAGATATGCTCTTTGATTTAACTGGTTCCCTAGTGATGGACTTTCAGGTTGTTTCCTTTTTTTTTTTGGTCCTGCAAACAGTCCTACAATAAATGTCTGTATACAAAATGTTTTGTGCAGATGTGTAAGTATATCTACAGGAGAAATTTATAACTTGGAATCGTGACATGTGCATTTTATTTATTTATTTTTAAGATTTTATTTATTAGAGAGAGAGCACAAGCGGGGGGAGGGGTAGAGGGAGAAACAGACTTCCCGCTGAGTGGGGAGCCTGATGTGGGGCTCGATCCCAACACCTGGGATCATGACCTAGGCTGAAGGCAGACCCTTAACTGACTGAGCCACCCAGGCACCCCAAGAGTATGTGCATTTTAAATACTGTTAGATAAGGCCAAGTAGCCTTCCAAAACAAACTCAGTTTTTCTTGTTATTGTCATCTGCAGCTGCACAGGAAATTACTACATCTCTGTCAGTCCTTTTAGATGTCCATATATACAACCCCCATAGGCCCCTCTCAGACCTGTGAGCTCCCTCTTGGCCCCCACTCTGTTGCATACCTGAAAGCCCAGCTTTCTGAAACTGACTCTGGATCCTGGCAGATCTTTGGTATAATGAGTCCTTGGCCTTGATGCTTGGGTTTGGAATCTGAGGATGGACATGCACAGGTGGACACGGCCAGGACTCAGAGCTAGCCTTGGCACCCCACCCCACCTCTACAATCCACACCACCCCCAGCAGTTTCCTGGGGAGGGAGTGTGATCTGACAAGAGGGGCCCTTATAAACTGATATGACAGGGGCTACAAAGATAGAGTCCAGCCTAGCCCTGGCAGGGCTCCTGTGGGCAGCTGCTGGTGCAGTGACGTCAGGCAGAAACAGCCAGCTGTCTGGACTCACCTGCCCACACTGCTTTCTTCCTGGAGCTTGCGAAACCACACTCCTGACAATCCACTCCTCCATTGTCCTGTGGCTCTTCCTTCTAGACCATACCCCAGTTGGCACAAAAACTGCCCTCTCGGCAACCCAGAAGAGCTGGGGCCTCGACAGGGCTGTAGCAGTCAACACACTTGCTGGCCAGGCCCATACCCCTCACCTCTCAGGGCGCTGGGGGCCAGCGTATGGAATAGCACAGCGCAGGAAATAAACAGCTGAAGTTGTAAAAGATTCTATCATTAAAAATCTCTTGATTATGTAGCACAGTGCTCTGAGCCTGGCCCTTGGGGCTTCTGAACACTTTTTGGAGAGAAATGAGAGCAAAGTATCTCCTCTAAATGACAGAAATGTGCCTCGTTGTCTGGTGTGGGACTTTTCACTGTTCCGAGAGACATCACTTTGGCAAGTCTCCTTGCTCACGTGGATGCGAAGGCTCATCTACACTCATCTTTGGACGCTCACGACCTCGTGAAACCCTCCATGTCACACTGGGATGTCGGGGCCCCTCTCCAGAGAAACACCTTACCCCCTCTCTTCTAGTCCAGCTCAGAAAATGCACCTCCAACTCAATCACAACTTTTGGAGATGGAAAAAGAACCATTACCAACCACGAAATACATTTATCCATGCAGTTATTTACCACCTTTTTCTTCCATAATTATTTAGGATCTTAATATCTGAAGGACTTCTGTGTCTAGAGACAGCCCTGTGACTTGGGCTTTCTTGCTCATTGTATGAAGCAGAATTTTCCTAAACATTTAAACACTTCATGCTTAATCAAAACTTGTAAGATGCATAAATCAAATTATTTTAAATCTTGAAATGTTGGTTACAAACAGAAGTCAAATTCTCTTACATATTCCTATAAACCCTGAGTCGGTGGAAACTTCTACATGTCTCATCGGATCTCACTATAGTTAGCAGGCATCCAAGGGTCCCCTGTCTGCAAAGAGGGGACTAAGCCTGCATGTCCTGCTGGGTGGACCCTTCTTCTACCCACCACTCAACGTAAGAGACAGAATGTGAGCGGTACCGTTAGAACGTCCTGTCTGGCTTCTCCATTCCCACCCTGGCCCTGCCCCCAGGAACCATAATCTGGAATTTTGTATTTACTGTACCTTTGCTTTGCCTTATAGATTCCTTTCCTATCCATATACCTCATTCCAATACTATTTCGTTTTGCAGGCTTTGAACTTTAAGCGGAATTATATGTATTCTTCTGAGACTTACTTTTTTTCACTCAAAATGAAGTTCCTGAGAGTCACTCATTTTCACTAGAGATTTTTTTTATTATACAAATATTGCTGTGATCTGATTGTATCCCCCCAAATTCATATGTTGAAATCCTATCCCCAAAGATGATAGGATAAGGAGGTAGGGCTTTGGGGAGGTGATGAGGTCATGGGATTAGTGTCTTTATAAAAGAGGCCCCAGAGAGCTCCCTTGCCCCTTCCACCATGTGAGGACCCAGCAAGAGGCACCAGCTATGAACCAAGAAGAGGGCCATCACTGGAACATGACCATGCTGGCGCTATGATCTTGGACTTCCCAGCCTTCAGAACTGTAAGAAATAAATTCCATTGTGTATAAGCTACCCAGTCTGTGGTATTTGGTGATAGCAGCCCAAATGGACTAAGACAAATATGTTTTATATTTAATACGTATGTAAAATTAGTATATTAATATCAAATATATTAACTTAGTCATTTGTATTAGAATTGATTCTGTTTTGAGAGATAGAAAGCCCTAAATAACAATGTGTATTAGTCAGCCTTTGCCATAATATTGCTGCATAACAAATATCCTACAGATTGTGGCTACGACAACATACATTTATTCTTACGTTTGTGGGTCAGCAGGTCGATTGCGGTTCAGCTCACCCCTGTGGCACTCCAAGTGGCTCTGCTCTGGCCTGTGGATCATCTGAACTTGGCTTCAGGCTGTGCATGAGTTCAGATCTGCTCCAGGTGTACTATTTCAGGGATCCAGGGTAAGTAAGGGTCAGTGGCTCTCTGGGGCATGCTCTCCCACAACAAATCACAGCCCCCTGCTTGCATCCTGTCTCCTCAGATTCCATTGGCCAAAGCGTGTCAAGTTCCCACCAATGGGGAGAGTGATCTGCTTTACTCAAAGTTCACCAATTTATACGTTAATCTCACCCTAAAAACGCCCTCACAGAGACATCTAAAGTAATGTTTGACCAAATATCTGGGCAGTCCCTGGCCCAGTCAAGTGGATACATAAAATGAACCATCACATTTGCCAACACCATGCAGACCTGTCTCATGTTCATATTCTAAGCCGTCATAGTCATTCTGGAAGTCAAACATTACAGTGGTTACTTCCCGGGCAGCAGCCCTAAGCCATGCGGTACAAGAGATGTGAGGGAAAGCCGCTCTTAGGGCTCCCAGGAAAAGTTCCTTCGATCTGAAGAGTGCAGCATGATACGGTGCTCTCTTCCTCCTCCGGATGTTTTATGGTGGAAGGTGATGGCTGGGGAGAGAGACAAGCCAGGTCCTCTGTCACACTGCCACTGACCCAACCTGCCCCAGAGCCTCCTCCCTCTTGTCTTTCAGCTGAGATAACACACAGCCTTATTGTTCAAGCCACATCGAGTTATGGTTGTGTTCCTTGAAGCTGAGGGCTTCCTAATATAGATCTATCCAGAGAGACTTGGTAACTTCTACAGCCTTTAATTGCATTGCCTGTCTATGACAGGCAATCTTCTGTATACATAATAAATTTCTCTACTACAGTGGAGTTCAATTTTTCTTTTTCTTTTCTTTTTTTTTAAGATTTTATTTATTTGCCAGAGAGAGACACAGCAAGAGAGGGAACACAAGCAAGGGGAGTGGGAGAGGGAGAAGCAGGCTTCCCGCTGAGCAGGAAGCCCGATGTGGGGCTCGATCCTAGGACCCTGGGACCATGACCTGCTTAATGACTGAGCCACCCAGGCGCCCCCGGAGTTCAATTTTTCTAATGACATTTAACGTGACAAATATGTTTTTAGATTTTAATTAAAATTCAACCACACGTGGTGCTCCCAGTGCAACCAGTCCATCAGAGGTCACGGAGGTGAAGACACCATCTCCTTGAGGTGGCCGGTGGACGTCCCCATCACCTCTCCTGGTGCCACGTTTCCCCGGGGAATAACTACAAGATGCAACTCCATTTCACAAATGTGACAATGTGAGAAAATGGGAGTCTTAGAAATGAGGAAGCATTTTTTTTGATGTGGGGAGATAGACATTTCTACTGTTTTTTTTGCGGGGGGGGGGTTCAGGACTGAGAGTACAAAACAGAGGTGACTGAAGACGGGACTCTGAGCTGAGGACAGGATGGCCTCCAGATGTGGGCCTTGACTTCTAAAGCATAAAATGCCATCAAGAGGATGCTTCTTTATTCTCCAGATGTGTCCTAAGTGCCCTTCTGTCACTTTGTGCCTACGATATGAAAACATGAGCCATAGTGATCCATATCCATATTTCTGCTAATGCAAAAAGGTTTTCCTTCCTTTCTTCAATAACTTTTACTGAAAACCTCTATGGAGTGACGGTGCCAGACCATGGGCCAAGGGAAAGAGACACAGGGGTAAATAAGGCACACTCCTTTCAAGGACCTCTCAGTAGGTCAATGGACCTACTAATGGCTTAGTAGGTACAATGGCTAAGTGACAATATGTGTATTATACGTGTGTAATATGTATGTATGTGATTGTATATCGTAGGGCCGTAGTCTGAATGTTTGTGTCCCCCTGCAGGTTCATATGTTGAAATCCTGACCCTCAAGGTGGGGCCTTTGGGAGGTGATTAGGTCATGAGAGTGGAGCCCTCATGGTTGGGGTCGATGTCCATATAGAAGAGGCCTCAGAGAGTTAGCTTGTCTCTTCTGCCACATGAGCACACTGTGACCTGGACCCTCTGGGACATCCAGGAAGTGCGCCCTCATCTGACACTGAATCTTCCAGTGCCATGATCTTGGACTTCCCAGCGCCCAAAACTTGAGAAATAAATGTCTGCTGTTTATAAGCTGTCCAGTCTGGGCATGTGACATTTTGTTATATCAGCCTGAATGGACTAAGACACAAAGAGAATAAGAGTTGGAAGACATTGACCTCCAAGACATTGATTGTTCTTACCTGCCTCCTTCATACGTTGTGCTCTTTATTAGTATTATTATTGTTTTAACTGGCATGTGTTACGGGACAGGGGGGAGACCAGTGAAGAGGCTCTCCAGTGGCCCAGATGGTGGCTTGGGTGGCCAGGGTGTAGAGGACAAAGAGCTTTGCCTGGACTGGAAGCTATGGGGGAGGGGCAGTCAGGATGAGAGGAGGAGACAAGGATGGCTGGAGTGCTGGGGTGGACGGTGGGGGACACACTGGAAGTGATGTGTGGGGCAGTCCCTTGGGCAGCACCTGCCCAGGTAAATGCAGGATGAATACCTCTGCAAGGCTCCCCTAGCTGTTCACCCAGAATAACCTCCCTAACTAGAGAGGTTGGCTGAGAACTCTACAACCTCACCTCCCGGTGGCCTCTTTCTGGGGCACTTGTCCCTCCAGGAACCCGAGGCTGGGTAGCCGTGCAGTCTACCAATAGACCAGTGGTTCCCCTGCTCATTTTAAACTGGGGGCTTCCAAGTCAGGGCTGTGGAGCCACGCCTTGTCAGGGCCTGCCCTGGTGAGGCTCCCCCAGGGGCAGCCTCCATCCTGCGCTGTCTGGCTTGCCGGCTTCCTGGTGGCATCCACCACCCCACCACCCCACCCGGGTCTTGGCGGAGAAGGGGCACGGCGACGACTCCGGTGTGAGTGCAGAGGGTGCATCCAGGGCCCATTCACACAGGGTGGGGTGGGCCTCCAGCCCAATCTCGAAAATCTCCTGGGGGATGGATCATTCTCAGCTTTAGAGCGAAAAGGAGGGTGGAGGCTTCCTGGGGATGGGGAAGGGAGAGCTTTGCTGAGCTTTGAAGGGGCGTAGGGAGTGCTGCGAAGAGATACAGGGGTAACAATGGCGGGAGGAGAGAAGGTGTGCACCTGAACGAATGAATTAATGAACAAACAGTAGCTTATCTTTCGTCCACTGTTACTCAGAGTCTAGGGTTGGAAAATCCAACCTCCCCTCGCGGAGCGAAGTCTCCTTGTTAGTTTTCGTCTTCTCACCTGTTGCAACTTGCATTGTAAGATATAGGTGCCCCGCTCCCTGGGCAGGTGGGCTTCTCCAGCTCGGAGCATCAGGCGGGCCTTGGTGGTCGCCGTGTCCCCAGAATTCCGCAAGTCTGCGCGGGAATCAGAGAGCAGCGTCTGCAGCCCCGGACCGCGCTGGGCCCCCCACCCCTTGGGACGTATGACCCCGCCCCTCTGACGAGGCCCCGTCCAAACCCCGCCCCTTCAGCCCTGGCCCCGCCCCGTCTGCGGACAGACTCTGCGGCGCCGCCCGGCTCGCGCCTCCGCCCCCGAGAGCCCAGGCAGGCGGAGTTGCGGGTGAGGGGCGGGATGTTTTGGGGGGCGGGGGTCCCGATGACGGCATCGGAGCGCGCCGCGCGGAGGCTCGGAGGCTGACTGCACCGCGGGGGGGGACTGTGCTCCCACCCAAGCAGGTGGGTGTGGGCCCGGGAGGGGTGGAGGTCGAAGACGCGGTGGGGGGGGAGGCGCGCGCTCGCCCCCTCCCCGCGCAGGCCTGGGCCGGGTGGCGGGGGGGGGGGGCGGCACCTGGGGAGCTCTGACCGAGCACGAGGAACCCCCATCCTTGCGTACCAGCCTCCTGGAGGCCCTTTCCTGGGCGGGCGGGAGCACCCCCTTCCCTAAGTCGGGGGCCTGAGGCCAGCATCCCGGGCCTGGGCGGGAGGAGCGAGCGCCGACGCTGCGAGGGTCGGGTCCGCATTTGTAATCACTTTTCCACACTCCGGGAGCTCCTGTCCGGTGCCCGCCTCCTCCAGCGCCCGACCGCACCGGTGGAGTCGTCCGGGCGCCCTCGGCGCGCGGCGCTGGAGGAGCTCAGGGTGCGGGGCGCGCGCTGTGTCCCCAGGGCCCGGCACCCGGGAGGGACTGGATGAGTGAGGGAACGAACGAACTGTTACATGTGTTGAGAGTTAGTGACAAATTGAGGGCTGTGGGCCCGGGGGTAGGGGGCGGTGTGGATGCGATAAGAGGAGAATGGGGACGGGGAAAGTTTTTTGGATGCAGTTTCATCATCACTGTTGGGCAGCTACTAAGCGACCGACCTTGTGCTGGGCGCTGATGATACAGCGCGAAACGGGACAGCAGGGTCCCTGCCTCCCAGGTCCGTCTGCAGCAGAGCAGCCAGTGCTGGTGGGAGCACCACTGGGAGCTGTGTGTGTGTGTGTGTAAGCCTGGGAGCGATGGGAGTGTGTTGCAAGCAGAGAAAGGTGGGCAAAGGTGGGGTGCAGGAGGTTAGTAGACAAGGTAGGCAGGGCTGTTAGACTTTTGAATATCAAGGGCAGTGGGGAGCCTCTTTTGGGAGAGTTTAAGCAGGAGAGTAACAGGATTGCTTTTGCAATTTTGAAAGATGCCCCTGGTTGTCCTGGCGGAGGGCACAGGGAGGCGGAGAGCAGTGAGGAAGCTGGTCAAGAGGTCAGTGGCCAGGACCCGGGCTTTGGCCATAGGATGCGGAGAAGCAGGTGAACCTGAGAGATATTTAGGAGACGGAATTGGCAGATCTGGTGGCGGGAACGTGGTCTCGAAGGATCTGACTGTTTTGAAGAAGGTGGGGCGGGGATGTGAGGTGACAAAGGCAGAGATTATGGAGACCCCAGTGGGTATTGGGGAAAGGAGTTCCCTGGTGTGGTGGTGGTGGTAGTGGGGGGGGGTGTGTGTCCTAGGAGATGGGGTTCCAGGGGAAGGGTACAGCTAGAACACGGGAGTCCATGGGACTCAGGTGGTGGAGTTAGGGCCTATTTTGCCAGTGATGGGAGCCATGAAGTGTTACCTGTAGGACTGAGTCGGCCCTTGCAGTATTTGGGCGCCAGGCTGGTGCAGAGGACGCTCTGAACTTTAATCACCCTCCCTCCCTGCTCTCCAAGGTCAGGAGCCCCAGGATCTGGCTCCAGGTCACCTGCGGGGTGGGTCCAGCCCCTGGAGTACAGGTGCTGATGGGAGGGGCCTCCTCCTCTCTCTCTAGGGCCAGGGGGAGCCCCCCCTCCCCAACATGGGGCTGGAGAGCCAGAGGCTGCCAGGGGCTGAGGAGGCCCCGGTGAGGGTGGCCCTGAGAGTCCGTCCGCTGCTGCCCAAGGAGCTGCTGCACGGCCACCAGAGCTGCGTGAGGGCGGAGCCTCAGCACAGCCGCGTCACCCTTGGGCGAGACCGCCACTTTGGCTTCCACGTGGTGCTGGATGAGGACACCGGGCAGGAGGCCGTGTACCAGGCCTGTGTGCAGCCCCTCCTCGAGGCCTTCTTTGAGGGCTTCAATGCCACGGTCTTTGCGTACGGTCAGACAGGCTCCGGGAAGACATACACCATGGGGGAGGCCAGTGTGGGTGAGTGACCCTGCTTGAGGCCCCGGGCCTCGTGCTGGGGGGCCTCGCTGTCGCCGAAACTTCTGCCTTTGCCATTCCCTGTCGAAGGTGGGAGCGCTGGGGGAAGGAGAGCAGGTTTCCTCCTCAGATCTGCAGCCCACTGGGGGGACCAGCCATGGCAGTAGGCTGACCAGCGGAGGAAGGGAGAGTCCTTGGAGGTGGGGGGCCTTTCAACTCCAGAAACGAGGTCACACTATGTGGTTCTGGTGATCTCAGCGGGAGGGAAGGGGAGAGAAGTCGGCTTGTCTCTGGAGGTTGTCGGGATGCCTGCCAAGGGTCAGGAATCCGTGTTCGAGTCAGAGTCAGAGTAGTTGGAATGGGGACGGTCCTGGGAGAGCCGTGCTTTGGCTGCCGCCTGGTGAGGCAGCAGGCAGTTCAGTGGGGCTCGGGAGCAGACTCTTGGGAGAGATGCTCTGGGCCAGTTGAAGGAACTGCCCCCATTTTCACTGCCCCCATTTCTCTTAGGTTATAAAAGTATCCATGTTTGTCATGCAAAATTAGGAAAATACAGAAGAACACAAGCACAAAAGAAAACTTACTTGATAATTGCTTTTCAGCCCTGTTAGCATTCCAATTTCTTTCTCTGAAGAAATTATTTTACCTTTAAAAACTGGGATTATATTATACCCATTCTTTTATATCCTGTTTATTTTTCTTAACAATCTATCATAAACATTTCTCTATATCATTATTCTTCAAGCTAATTTTTTATTTATTTATTTTTCAAGCTAATTTTTTAATGGTGGCTTGGCATTCTATGGTATATATGAGATAATTTATTTAACCAGATCCCCTATTGGATCTTAGGACTTTTGAATTTTTTTGAAGTTATGAAGAGTGCTGCTCTGAATAGCCTCTTACTACTCCCTTGGGATAAATTTAGGAGGTCCTTTAGATAACTGAGCCTAGACTATAGTAATGAGCTCCCTGTCCTGGGGAGTAATCAACTCAGGGGTATCTGCTGATCTAGCAGGGATGTAGTGGAAGGGATGCTTACATCATGAAAGGGGTTGGTGGGACCTTGAGAGGTTGCTTCCAACTCTGAAATTCTATAATTCTGCCTGACCACCCTGGAGCATGCGCTGGCTCAGGCTACCCAGCCATCCTGGCCTCTGCTGTTGCCTTCATGCTGGAGCCCCAGCGTCCAGTTGCTGGCAGGGGCCTTGCGGCCTTGAGCCCTGTCCAGCTGAAGGCATGGTGGCAGGAGGCTCTGTGGTGTGTCCCCAGCGTCCCTTCACGAGGACGAGCAGGGCATCATCCCACGGGCCATGGCTGAAGCCTTCAAGCTCATCGATGAGAATGACCTGCTGGACTGCCTGGTGCATGTGTCCTACCTGGAAGTGTATAAGGAGGAGTTCCGGGACCTGCTGGAGGTGGGCACGGCCGGCCGTGACATCCAGCTTCGGGAGGACGATCGGGGAAATGTTGGTGAGGAACTCCCAGGGCCTCCACTGGCTGGGAGTGGGGCTTCACCTGCTGAGGGGTGCTTCACCCGTCTGGGAGGGGTACCTCCTAACTGGGGAACCCAAGCTCTGGAAGGTTGTGCCTTCCTGTCTCCTGTCTCCCCTGAGTTCAGTATATACTTCTGTACCCAGAGTGCAAGGCATTGAGGTGGGCTTGGGACAAGCTGGAGCCCCGAGGCCCACGCCACCCCCTCCCCCCCGGGTGTCCCGGGCATGGGGAAGGGGCACCTGGGTCAGGAGGAGCCGTAGAGGGCCAGCCCTGCTCTGCCCGCCCCCCTGGCCCGGGCTCACCGCCTTCCGTGCCCGCAGTGCTGTGTGGCGTGAAGGAGGTGGACGTGGAAGGCCTGGACGAGGTGCTGAGCCTCCTGGAGATGGGCAACGCGGCGCGGCACACGGGGGCCACACACCTCAACCGCCTGTCCAGCCGCTCACACACCGTCTTCACCGTGACCCTGGAGCAGCGGGGGCGCGCCCCCAGCCGCCTGCCCCGACCCGCCGCGGGCCAGCTGCTGGTGTCCAAGTTCCACTTCGTGGACCTGGCGGGCTCGGAGAGGGTGCTCAAGACGGGCAGCACGGGCGAGCGGCTCAAGGAGAGCATCCAGATCAACAGCAGCCTCCTGGCGCTGGGCAACGTCATCAGCGCCCTGGGCGACCCCCAGCGCCGCGGCAGCCACATCCCCTACCGGGACTCCAAGATCACCCGGTGAGGGCCCTGCGGCCGGCGGCCCACGGGAGCAGGGGCCCCTCTCGGGCTGCCGAGCGGGAGGAGGCGAGTAAGGGATGGGTCCCCTCTGGCTTCGGGGCGCGCCGCCCACCAGTCCGAGGTGCCGGCCCGCGGGGTACGATTCGGGGTCCGGGCGCGCTGGGGCCCCTGACGCGCCCCACCTGGCGTCCTCAGGATCCTCAAAGACTCGCTGGGCGGGAACGCCAAGACGGTGATGATCGCCTGCGTCAGCCCCTCCTCCTCCGACTTCGACGAGACCCTCAACACCCTCAACTACGCCAGCCGCGCGCAGAACATCCGCAACCGCGCCACCGTCAACTGGCGGCCCGAAACGGAGCGCGCGCCCGAGGAGGCCGCGGCCGGCGCGCGGGGGCCCCCGCGCCACCGCTCGGAGACGCGCATCATCCACCGCGGCCGGCGCGCCCCCGGCCCCGCCAACGCCCCCGCGGCCGCCGCCGCCGCCGCCCGCCTGGGCGCCGAGTGCGCGCGCTACCGGGCCCGCACCGACGCCGCCTACAGCCTCCTGCGCGAGCTGCAGGCCGAGCCCGGGCTGCCCGGCGCCGCCGCCCGCAAGGTGCGCGACTGGCTGTGCGCCGTCGAGGGCGAGCGCAGCGCCCTGAGCTCCGCCTCCGGGCCCGACAGCGGCATCGAGAGCGCTTCCGCCGAGGAGCAGGCCACGCGGGGGCCCGGCGGGCCGACGGTGGCCAAGGGCCAGGTGTGGCCCCGCGGAGGGAGGGAACGGGGAAGGAAGAGGCCTTCATGTAGCCGGCCGTGCCCCTGCCCCTTGTCCATCGGCAGAGCGCATTGCCGATTCAGCGGCAGCACTGCTGAACCTCGATCACATTCCTTACCCTCCCCGAGCCTCAGGGTCTCTATCTGTGAAATGGGGCTAACATTGGTATCTACCTCTGCGCATGTTCTAAGGGCCCAAGGGGTACCAAGTGCCCAGCCCAGCGTGCTGTGGAGCCTCAGTAGGTGGTTCCTAATAATAGTGGTGAGTTATTATTAATAAAAGTATGATTAATAATGACAAGAGATGGCGCAAATAGCTTGCAGAGGGGACCACTGGCAGGGTGGGCTCTGGAGCCCCGATTGCTGCCAGGGCTTGCAGCAGAGTAGCCAGCTGGGCTAGGGGAACCCCTGGCAGGGCACAGGGAGGGCTGGGGTGTCCCAGAGACAGGCGGGCTTGTCCTGAAGTCTCTCTCGTTGCCCCTTAGGACGAGGAAGGGGCAGTGCAGCTGCTTGCCCTGCAGAGCCAGGTGGCCCGGCTGGAGGAGGAGAACCGAGACTTTCTGGCTGCCCTGGAGGACGCCATGGAGCAGTACAAACTGCAGGTGGGGGGCAGGCTTCCTTGAGGTGAAATTCAGAGAAGAGGGAGTTAGCCAGGGCGGGCTTCTGACAGGGTGGAAAGAGATGGGGGAGGAACAAGTGAGCAGGTGTGGAGGTGAGGAACAGAATGGTGCGGGTGGGTGTGCGGGATGGCGATGAGCGGGATGAGAGGTGGGACTGGAGGGGCAGCGGGTCTGGTCCCTGGAGTCAGGCCCTTTTGTCCCAAGGTAACTGGGTCAGCATTGATCCTGGCGCCCTCTGGCGGCTGTGATTGGCATGGAAGTGGCGGACTGACGGAGGGAGGGATAGGACCTAACTGGGTGGGGTGAGCTTGACCCTGAACTAGTGCGGGGGGGGGGGGGGCGGGTGCGAGGGCCCAAGAGGTGGTCAGAGGTATTTGGCCCTTCTCAGTTTTAGCCCAGAGAGGGTGGGGTGGCCTCAGACCCGTTCTTCAGTTTTCTGTCTGCACCCCTGCGCCCTCCCCACCCGCGCCCCGCATCAGCACCAGGCACCTGTCTTCCAGAGCGACCGGCTGCGGGAGCAGCAGGAGGAGATGGCAGAGCTGCGGCTGCGCCTAGAACTGGTGCGGCCCGGCTGGGGGGCCCCAGGGCTCCTGCAGGGCCTGCCTCCCGGGTCCTTCGTGCCCCGGCCTCACACAGCCCCCCTGGGGGGTGCCCACAGCCACGCGCTGGGCATGGTGCCCCCTGCCTGCCTTCCTGGAGATGAAGTTGGCCCCGAGAACTGGGGAGAGGTGAGGAGGTGCTGAGGCTGGGTGTCTGTTGAACTGGACAGCCTTGGGCAGAGGAATGTGCCCCTCACCCCAGGCTTTCCTGGGACCAGCTGGGAGACGCCCCTTTCCAGTGCCCCTAGAGGAAGGGCCAAAATTTGGGTGACCCTGTAGGGCCGCTCAGAAGGATCTGCTGACATTGGGCATCCCTGGGCTGGCTGCAGATTGTGGAGGTTACAGAGGGGATTCTGGCTTCCGGCACTGGATGGGAAGCTTGCATACCTCCAGAGATGGGGAGCTTATCACCTCTGAGGTTACCCCTTCTGTCTTTGCAAGTTTACTTTCCCATGAGCCCTAATCGCCCTGAGCTTGGCCTCCTACTTGGGACCTTTTGGACAAAGCCTGCTCCTGCATCTTCCTGAAAGCTCGGGGTCATCTCAGCTGTAAAAGCACAGAGGAGAGGGAGGGCGTGAGTTTGGCAGGAGTCTGTTATACACCCACCACTCGGGCAGAGTGTTGTTGGTGAGATAAAGACTTGGGTGCAGATGGCCTGTATACAAAGATAGGGCAGACTGTCACCTGAGGAGTCCCAGGTGCTGGGTGGGGGAGGGAGGGAGCTCCTGCTCCAACTTGGGATGGGCAGGGCGGGGCATGGGGGGCACCAAGACTGGTGATGGGAAATGCCTGGTGGAGGGCGCCCTGGAGCCTTCCTGTCCTGAAGCCCTTGGCACTCCCCTAGGAGGTGACAGATGGCAGAGAGGCTAGAGCCACGGCGGAGGCAGACAGGCCCGGAAGCGGCTCTTCAGCTGCCTCGGACGAGGAGGAGGAGGAGCCCCCCCAGCGGACCCTGCACCTGCGCAGGTGAGTGGGACCAGCTGCCACCCGACAGAAACCACCTCAGGGCCCGGGCTGGGCAGGGGGAGGACCCCGCTGTGGTCTCAGGGTGCCCTCACCTCCATTCCCCCGTGCGGTTGGGAAGAACAGATGGGGGCGGGGGGCTTGGGACCCAGAGTTCTCACTGGGGTGAATGTGCTGCAGGGTGGGCCGAGGCTTCCCGGTTCTCAGCCTTCAAGGCGGCCCTCCGTGCCCGGAACAGCCCAGCGCCCCCTAAGCTCAGCCCCCCTGGCCTCAGTTCTTCCAGACTAACACCCTGGGGTTCCATTGGCCCTGAGGGGATAGAAGGCCCAATGGCTTCTCTTCCTTCCTCTGGCTGGGAAGGGTGCAGACTCCTGCTTCTGTCTTCCAGAAACGGGATCAGCAAGTGGAGCCAGAGGGTGGGGGCCTGCCCAGGGAGTCCACTCGACAGGAAGGGCCCAGAGCTTCACCTGGAGGAACTGGGTGCAGCCATCCCGGGGCCCAGAGGTGAGCTGGGTCTGGGGCGGAGAGGGCTCTGAACCTCCCCTCCGTGGTCCTGCACTAGCCATCCTGGACAGTCCACACCTCATCCCTGGCTGCCCCTGCCCAGGGCGTGCTTCTTCCCTCCCCCGCCACCCCCTGTTGGGGCAGCGGCCTTGACCGTGGGCTTGTTACAGTCGTTGGTGGGAGCAAGGCCCTGGCTCGACCCCGTCAGACCCCCGCTGCCATGGCCTCTGAGTGGCGGCTGGCCCAAGCCCAACAGAAGATCCGAGAACTGGCCATCAACATCCGCATGAAGGAGGAGCTCATTGGCGAGCTGGTCCGCACAGGTGAGGTGGTGGGCTTTCGGGTGGGCCTCCCACCTGAGGGTGGTTAGGAGCAGGGGCCAGATGGTTTAAGTTTGGTAACCAGCTAGCCTCTTCCAGCTGTAGGACCTTGAGCAAGTAGGATAGCGCCTCTGTGACTCAGTTTTCTCATCTCTAAAGTGGGGATAGTAATTGTCCCTGTTTTACGGGTTGTTGAAGTGAGTTAATTCAGCTGACGTAATTAGGCTGGTTCTCAGGAAGCATTACCTATGAGGAGGAGTTGTATTTACTAGTTGTCTGCTGTGTGAGGCAGTGTGGTGCACTCAGACCTCTTGGTCTTAGGGAGCAAACAGTGTCCCCAAATCATGCTCTGTCTACCACTGGTGATGTGTGTAAAGGGACTGGGAACGGTTTGAGGTAGTGACCAGCTGAGACTTTTTATTTTAATAGTTACATGTTTGTTACAAAATGCCTGATGAAGAATTTCAAACACATGAGGAGAGACTGGACCAGTGGGGCCCTCACCCCATCACCCAGATTTAGTGTTACGAGGTTTTCCCCACATTGATCTCTCCCTTTTCTCTTTGCTGAGTGTTTTGAAGCAAATCCCCAGCATCTTGTCATTTGGCCCCCACACATTTCGGTATGCTTCTTTTTGGACATTTTAACCAAAATGCCGTGAGCACATCTAACAAAACTTCCTGTCACCTGGATGCCCAGGGCACGGCCATCCCCGAAGTTCCTCGGCAGGGTCTGTGGACCGCTGGTTTGCTGGAACCCAGCTCCACACGTGTCCCACATGCTGTGTGTGCTTGTTAGGCATCTGAAGTCTCCCTTCTAGCTCCTTCTCAGAGTCCTGCAGAATGTCTCAACCCCCACCCCCTCAACCCCATGTTCTCGGTTTGCCTATTTGCTTCTTTATGGTGTTATTTAACTTGTTCCTCTGTCCTCAGATTTCCTGCAAATGGAAGTTAGTTCTAGAGGCTTAGTAATATGCAGGCCCAAGCTCTATATTTGTTAGTATGTATTAGGTAAAACTAAAGCCAATTTAACCCATTAATATCCCTGGATTGCTGTTACTGATAAGGCCCATTTAAAAAGCGAGTGATTTAAAAGACAGTAGATTAAGTAACTCATGGTAGCGGTGGTACCACGGCCTGGCAAAGCCCGTGCAGGTGCCCCTGGCTGGCGGGTGACTGGAACCCCTCCCAGGGGTGTGAAGGGATGGTCCTCCTGGGGGAGAGGGGCGGCCTGTGATGAGCCCCCCCCTTCTTCCAGGGAAGGCGGCCCAGGCCCTGAACCGCCAACACAGCCGGCATATTCGGGAGCTGGAGCGGGATGCAGAACAGGTGCGGGCGGAGCTGAGTGAGAGCCAGAGACAGCTGCGGGAGCTCGAGGGCAAGGAGCCTCAGGACGCCGGAGAGCGGTCCCAGCTCCAGGAGTTCCGCAAGAGGGTCGCTGCCGCCCAGAGCCAAGTGCAGGTCAGTGTTGGGACCTCGGGGTGGTGGCTGGAGTCCTGGGATCGAGACACCTGGGTCCCAGGGCCCACGTTCACTGGAACCTGTGGATGTTCAGGCCCTTGTGCCCCCAGCTTCGAGCTGGTTTGGCCTCCCGGGGTGAGGCTGGTGTTACACAGAAGTTGGCAGCCTGGGGGCGGCTCAGCTTTAAACACGGCAGAGGCAGGGAGGCCAGTCCTGCCTGGAGACCAGTAAGAGGGGAAGGGTGGGCATTGAAAGCAAGGTACCCATTCCTCATGCGACCCTCGCCTCCCAGTTCCCCAGGCACTTACCTCTCCATTCCATCTTCCGTCTGTCTTTCTACCCATCCATCCATATGTCTGTCTCATCCATACACCTGTTTATCATTTTGTTGGTTCGTAACCCCCTCTGGAGCTTCCCAGGTATAACCTGAAATGGGTCCCCACACTCGGAGGGAGAAATGGAAGAAAGAGACAGCCACTCCAAGTGGGAAGGTGGCGGGTTTACTGAGCAAGGGAACTTGTCTTGGGTGCCCCTCTTTCTGCAGTGGGCTCTGAGCCATCGGCAGGGGGTCTGATTCACTTGGAAGTGGCCCCTTTGGTGGCTCTCTGGCTACACTGGAGGCAGATGCCCCAGCAACAGCATAGGCACGTGTAAGAGAGAATGCAGAATAAGACACTGATTCCAAAATCAGTGACAGCTTTTTCTAAGAGCCCCATGATTCGAACCACTGATTTAATAAGTTCCCGAGGCTGGGGGTTGGATCACTCAGGGCGTTCACTTATGTCCTTATGTGATTTAATAAAGATCATACATTAGCAGACTCATCAGCTGTGAACACACCACATTCTGTTTGGATAATGGCACCCAGGTGCCTCCTTGTGGAGTAATAATGTCTCAGGCCATCCTCTTTTGGAGAATGGCTATTCTCATCAGAGACATTTCAGTGTTCAGTAACAACAGACTTTGTTGGCTATCATCTAAGGCTTGCTGGATGAATTCAGTAAGGGCTTCTATGTGTGCTGTAACCTCCAGGCCAGTGAAGGGAACCAAGATGGCAGCCACATCTTGGGTGGCTCAATTAAGCATCTACCTCAGCTCAGGTCATGGTCATGGGTTCTGGAATCGAGCCCTGCGTCAGGCTCTCTGTTCAGCGGGGAGTTTGCTTCTCCCTCTCCCTCTCCCCTCTGCTTGTGCTCTTTCTTGCTCACTGTCTCTCAAATAAATAAAGTCTTTGAGAAAAATAATAATACTGCAATAAACATAGGGGTGCTTGTATCCTTTCGAATTAGTGTTTCCATTTTCTTTGGGTAAATACCGATTACTGGATCATCATACGGTATTTCTATTTTTAATTTTTTGTGGACCCTCCATACTGTGTTCCATAGTGGCTGCACTGATTTGCATTCCCAGCAACAGTTCATGAGGTTTCCTTCCCCAACCCCCCATCCTCACCAACACTTGTTATTTCTTGTCTTTTTAATTCTAGCCAGTCTAACAAGCATGAGGTGATATCTCATTGTGGTTTTGATTTGCATTTCCCTGATGATGAGTGACGTTGAGTATCTTTTCGTGTGTGTTGGCCATCTGGAAGTCTTCTCTGAAGGAATGTCTGTTCATGTCTTCTGCCCATTTTTAATTGGATTATCTTTTTGGGGTTGAGTTGTGTAAGTTCTTCATATATTTTGGATACTCACCCCTTATTGGATATGTCATTTGCAAATATCTTCTCCCATTCCGTAGGTTACCTTTTAGTGTTGTTGATTGTTTCATTTGCTGGGCTTTTTTTATTTTTGATGTAGTCCCAACAGTTTATTTCTCTTTCTAGTTCCCTTGCCTCAGGAGACCTATCTAGAAAAAAGTTGCTCCCGCCGATGTCAGAGAAGTAACTGCCTGTGCTCCCTTCTAGGATTTTTATGGTTTCAGGCCTCACATTTAGGTCCTTAACCCATTTATTTCTGTGTATGGTATAAGTGAGTGGTCCAGTTTCATTCTTTTGCATGTAGCTGTCCAGTTCTCCCAACACCAATTGTTGAAGAGACTATCTTTTTCCCATTGGATATTCTTCCCTCCTTTGTCAAAAATTAACCCTATAAGCATAGTTTATTTCTGGGCTTTCTATTCTGTTTTGTTGATCTATGTGTCTTTTTTTTTTTTTTTTAAGATTTATTTATTTGAGAGAGAGAGAGTGCATGCCCAAGTGGAAGGGGCAGAGGGAGAGGGAGAGAAATCCTCAAGCAGACTCCTCACTGAGTGCAGAGCCTGTCACGGGGCTTGATCCCAGGACCCTGAGATCATGACCTGAGCCAAAATCAAGAGTAGGACACTCAACCCACCGAGCCACCCAGACGCCCTATGTGTCTATGTTTCTGCCAGCACCGTGCTGTTTTGATTACTACAGCTTCGTAACATAACATGGAATCTGGGATTGTGATACCGCCAGCTTTTTCATTTTCAAGATTGTTTTGGCTATTTGGGGTCTTTTGGGGTTCCATACACATTTTAGGATTGTTTGTTCTAGCTCTGTGAAAAATTCGGTTGGTATTTTGATAGGGATTGCATTAAATCTATAGATTGCTTTGGGTGGTATGGACATTTTAACAATATTTGTTCCTCCAATCCATGAGCATGGACTGTCTTTCCATTTGTGTCATCTTCAATGTCTTTCATCAGTGTTTTATAGTTTTCAGAGTACAAGCCTTTTACCTCTTTTGTTAGGTTTATCCCTAGATATTTTATTATTTTTGGTGCAATTGTAAATGGAATTGTTTTCTTAATTTCTCTTTCTGCTGCTTCATTATGAGGGTGAAGAACTGCAACAGATTTCTGTACACTGATTTTGGATCCCACAACTTTACTGAATTCATTTATCAGTTCTAGCAAGGTTTTTTTGGTGGCATCTTTAGGGTTTTCTATATATAGTATGGGTATGTCATCTGCATACAGTGACAGTTTTACTTCTTTCTTGCCAATCTGGATATCTTTTATTTCTTTATGTTGTCAGATTGCTGCGGTTAGGACTTCCAGTACTATGTTGAATAAAAGTGGTGACAGTGGACATCCTTGTCTCGTTCCTGACTGTAGGGGGAAAAGCTCTCAGTTTTTCACCGTTGAGTATGACGTTAGCTGTGGGTTTATCATATATGGCCTTGACTATGTTGAGGTTTGTTCCCTCTGAACCTACTTTGTTGAGGGTTTTTATCATGAATGGATGTTGTTAGTCACATGCTTTTTCTGCATCTATTGAAATGATCATATAGTTTTTATCCTTTCTCTTATTGATGTGATGTAGCACATTGACTGATATGCAAATATGGAACCACCCCTGCATCCTGGGAATAGATTCCACTTGATCGTGGTGAATGATTTTTTCAATGTTATTGTTGGATTTGGTTTGCTAGTATTTTGTTGAGGATTTTTGCGTCTGTGTTCATCAGAGATACTGGCCTGTAGTTCTCTTTTTTGGTAGTGTCTTTATCTGGTTTTAGTATCATGGTAGTGCCGGCTTCATAGAATGGATTTTCCTTCTATTTTTTGGAATAGTTTGAGAACAATGGGTATTAACTCTTCTTTAAATGTTTGGTAGAGGGGTGCCTGGGTGGCTCAGTCAGTTAAGTGTCTGACTTTTGATTTTTGGCTCAGGTCATGATCTCGGGGTTCTGGGATCAGGCCCTGTGTTGGGCTCCCCACTCGGTGGGGCTTCTGCTTGACTCCCTCTCCCTCTGCCCCTCACCCTGCTCGTGCTCTCTCTCTCTAAAATAAAATCTTTAGGGGCGCCTGGGTGGCTCAGTTGGTTAAGCGACTGCCTTCGGCTCAGGTCATGATCCTGGAGTCCCGGGATCGAGTCTCTCATCGGGCTCCCTGCTCGGCAGGGAGTCTGCTTCTCCCTCTGACCCTCCCCCTTCTCATGTGCTCTCTCTCTCTCTCTCTCTCATTCTCGCTCTCTCAAATTAATAAATAAAATCTTTAAAAAAAATGTTAAAAAAAATAAAATCTTTAAAAATAAATAAATAAACATCTGGTCCTGGACTTTTGTTGGTTGGGAGTTTTTTTTGTTACCAATGCAATTTCATTGCTGATAATCGGTCTGTTCAAATTTTCTATTCCCAGTTCAGTTTTGGGAGGTTATGTTTCTAGGAATTTATCCATTTCTTCTAGGTTGTTCGATCTGTTGGCATATTATTTTTCATAATATTCTCTTACAATCCTTTGTATTTCTGTGCTGTTGGTTATTTCACTTTCATTTCTGATGTTGAGTCCCCCCCCCCTTTTTTTTTAATAGGTTTGGCTAAAGGTTTATCAATTTTGTTGATATTTTCAAGGAACCAGCTCCTGGTTTCATTGATCTGTTCTACTGTTTATTTAGTTTCTATATCACTTATTTCTGCTCTAATCTTTATTATTTCCTCCCTTCTGCTAGATTTGGGTTTTGTTTGTTCTTTTTCTAGCTCCTTTAGGTGTAAGGTTAGGTTGTTTGAGATTTTCCTTGCTTCTTGAGGTAGGCTTGTATTGCTACAAATTTCCCTCTTAGAACTGCTTTTGCTGCATCCCGGAGATTTTGGACCACTGTGTTTTCATTTTCATTTGTCTCTGTGTATGTTTTGATTTCCTCTTTGATTTCTTGGTTGACCCATTCATTGTCTAGTAGCATATTTAACCTTCATGTATTTGTGCTCTTTCCAGATTTTTTCTTGTGGTTGATTTCTAGTTTCATAGCGTTGTGGTCAGAAACGGTACACGGTGTATGACTTTTATCTTTTTGAATTTGTTGAGATTTGTGTCCTAATATGTGGTCTGTCCTGGAGAATGTTCCATGTGCACTTGAATGTGTATCCTGCTGTTTTAGGATGGAATGTTCTGAATGCATCTGTTGAGCCCATTCTGGTCCAGTGTGCCATTCAGAGCCACTGTTTATCTTCTGTTTGATCTGTCCATTGATGTAAATGGAGGGGGGGGGTAAAGTCCCCTACTATTATTGTATTACTATCGATGACTTCCTTTATGTTGGTTATTATGTGCTTTATGGATTTGGGTGCTCCCATATTGGGTGCATAAATATTTACAATTGTTATATCTACTTGTTGGATTGTCCCCTTAATGATTATATAGTGTCCTTCCTTGTTCTTGTTACCGTCTTTGTTTTAAAGTCTATTTTGTCCCATTATCAGTATTGCTACCCTGGCTGTCTTTTCACATCCATTTGCGTGATAAATGGTCTCCATCCCCTCACTTTGGATCTGTAGTTGTCTTTTCGTCTGAAATGAGTCTCTTGTAGGCAGCATATAGATGGGTCTTATTTTTTTATCCTGTCACCCTATGTCTTTTGATTGGAGCAGTTAGTCCATTTACGTTCAAAGTAATTATTGATAGGTATGTACTTATTGCCATTTTGTTACTTGTTTGATGGTTGTTTTTTGTAGTTCCTCTTGGTTCCTTTATTCTCTTGCTTCTTCTCTCATGGTTTGCTGGCTTTCTTTAATGATATATTTGGATTCCTTCCTCTTTATTTTTAGCGTATCTATTACTGGTTTTTGATTTGCGGTTACCAATACATTTGTGTATAATATTTTCTGCATGTAGCGGGCTATCTTCAGTTGTTGGTGGGTTGAGTTTGAACCCATTCTTTACTCCTCTTCCCTCCACGTTTTAGGTATATGGTTTCATACTTTACATCCTTTTGAGAGTCCCTTCACTGATTTTTACAGATAAAGTTATTTTTACTGCTTTTGTGTTTGTTACTTTTCTTACTCTTACTTATGGTCTTTCGTTTCCACTCAGAGTCACCTTCAGCATTTCTTGCAAGGCTGGTTTAGTGGTCATGAACTCCTTTAGCTTTTGTTTGAGAAATTCTTTATGTCTCCTATTTTAGGAGGCCACTTTCTTCTGATCTGCAAAGTTTCTGCTGAAAAATCTGTTGATGGCCTTATGGGGTTTCCCTTGTATGTAACTATTTTAACTGCTTTTATTTTTGTTTTATTTTATTTTTTTAAGATTTTATTTATTTGAGAGAGAGAGCGAGCAAGTGAGAGCGAGAGAGAACACGAGTGCGGGGAGAGGCAGAGGGAGAAGCAGGCTCTCCACTGAGCAGGGAGCCAGATGCGGGGCTTGATCCTAGGACTCAGGGACCACGACCTGAGCTGAAGGCGGACGCTTAACTGACTGAGCCACCTAGGTGCTCCTCTTAACTGCTTTTAAAATTCTCTCTTTATCACTACTTTTTGCCATTTTAATTACTAGGTGTCTTGGTGTGGGCCTCCTTGGGTTGATTTTGTTGGGGGGGGTCTCTATGCCTCCTGGATCTGGATATCTGTTTCCTCACCCAGAACAAGGATGTTTTCAGCTGTTATTTCTTGAAATAAAATTTTTGCCCTCTCTTCTCCATCTTATTCTAGGATCCTTATAAGGCAAATGTTACTACACTGGATGGAGTTGCTGAGTTCCCTGAGCCTATTCTCATTTTGCATTTTTTTTTTCTCTCACCCGCTCACCTTGATTACTTTCCATTACTCTGTCCTCATCCATTCTTCTTCTTCTAGTTTATTTATTCCCTCTAGTGTCTTTTCAATTTCATTTAATCTGTTCTTCTCTGACTGGTTCTTTTTTAATCTCTTTGTTAAGGGTCTCACTGATGTCCTTCAGTCTTTTCTCAAGTCCAGTGAGTATCTTTATGACCATTATTTTAAATTCTCTATCAGGCAGATTACTTATCTCTGTTTCACTTTGGTCTTTTGCTGTGATTTTGTCCTGTTCTTACATTTGGGACATATTCCTCTGTCTCCTCATTTTGTCTAACTCTGTGTCCGTTCCTGTGTCTTCAGAAAGTCAGCTACAGCTCCCACTCTTGAAAGTAGTGGTCTTACGAGGAAGAGGTCCTATAGTGCCCTGCAGCGCAGGGTCCCCTTTTCCCCAGAACCTGGCGTTTCCAAAATCTCTCGTGTGTGTGTTGCAGGCACCCTAGTGTTGTGGCTGAGCCACTTCTGCCACCAGGCCAGTCGTCTGCAGTGGCTCTCTTTGCCCGTCATGGGCAGGGTTTGGTGCTGGTGCTGTAGGGGGCCATTCTGGGACTGCCCTGGGCTTGAGCTGAGTCAGACCAGGCATTTGCCAGAGCTGTGGCAGCACCAAACTGCAGGGCCCTTTCCCTTTGTTTTCCTCCGAGAAGCTTTCGTTGGTGCGTGCAGCTTGTAGTCAAACCAGATGTCTGCCCGCAGCCCACCGCTGGGTCCGCAGTCTGACTGGTGTGTGTGGTTATATGTCCCTCTCCCTGGGGCAAGAGTCACTTTGGAGCAGTGCTGGCTCCTCTCAGGGCTGTTTGCACACCGCCATGCCCGTGGCCCGCGTTTGGATGGGCTCCCGCCAAGAGTGGATTGGAGGGGGCCGAGATGCAACACGCACAGGGGCCGGGCATCCAGTTTTAGCAAGGCTTGTGGGCTGGTCCTCTTGTGAGAGGGAACCTGCCGCCACGTCTGGGACTGACCACGGGGTGGGAGGAGGCAGATCTGTAACGCATGGGGCACAGAGTGTTTGCAAGGGTTGCGCCCTTCTCCCGGGGGAGGAATCCTGTCTCGCCGGGACTCAGGCAGGCCTGACTGCAGGGCGCAGATCCGCTTGAGCACGGTGGGATGGGACGGGGCTCAGTGTACGGAAGTTAAGTAGTGAGTGTTGGTGCGGCCTGGTTCCCGCAAGTGGCCGAGGATTGATGCTCGGGGACAGAAGAGGGAGAGGGTGCCTTCCAGCTCCTTTGTTCCTGGAGGAGTCTCCCAGTGACATCTGTTCCTCCAGAACGCCTGAGGTTAGTGACTTACTCTCCCTCCCGTATGCGCCAGGCATTTTTCAAACTCTGGCTTCTGTGCTGTATCTCCTTGGCTCATGTGTCGTGCCATCTCCTTAAGGGTGGGGACTCGGCTTCCTGTCGTCCTCAGGGCTCTCCCGGAGCTGAGCCTCCTGAATTTTATAGTTCCAGGCTTTAAATCCCCCTAGTTGCTGGTTGTAAGAACTCTGGAAATTTGGCCCCTCTGGTTTTTAAAGCCAAATGCTATGGTGATCGTCTCCCGTGCAGGCTCCCTGGTGTGAGAGTCTGTTTCTCTCCCTTCTCCACTTCCTTGGCATCCGTCCTCCTGCGGACAGACCTGTGGTCCAGTTAGCTCCCCACGGCTCTGCCCTCCCCACCCTCTTCAATGCGCCTCTTCTCTACGTTTCGTTGTAGAGTTTGTTCTGCCATTCTTGGACCGTTTTCTGGGTTGTTTGCACCGATGTGAGTGTTATCTCCTTGTACCCTGGGATGAGGTGAACCTGGCGTCCTCCTACTCCCCCGTCTTCCCCCATCCCTCCTGCAACTTTCTGTATCCATTCAGCTTTCGTTGTAGCGCTCTCGCCACGAATCACTGCCCACTCACATGGCTGAAGCTTCCCCTGATACTCTTCATCTTCTGGAGTTTGTGGCCTGGACTTGGGGCAAGGAAACTGCGACAGCAATTTGCAAAAGGACTCCCCCCACTTTTTTCTTTAGTCTCTGTGGGCAGCGCTTTGGTTATCTCCCTGGGTGTTTGTATTTGGAAGACATGATGAGATTTACAAACTTAAGGGACAGAGAAAGCATGCAAGTTTTCTTCTTGAAGTTTTGGGGTAGCTGCTCTTTAAATTTTTCCTTTGTGGGGGCGCCTGGGTGGCTCAGTCAGTGAAGCTCTGCCTTCAGCTCTGGTCACGATCCTGGGGTCCTGGGATCGAGCCCCGTAGGGAGCCTGCTTCTCCCTCTCCCTCTGCCTGCCGCTCCCCCTGCTTGTACGCTTTCTCTGTCAAATAGATAAATAAAATCTTTAAAAAAAAAATAAATTTTTCCTTTGTGTCAGGGGTCAGAGTCATGGGCCACTTTATCTGCTTCCTCATCAATTACCACAACACCCTCCTCTTCGTTCTGATCGCCTTCTTAGAGATTCCATCTCTTAGCGTCTGAACCAGGCTTCGTTGATCGGAGGTGTCTTGTGCCCTCATCCTCATACCTTGCTTCTTACTCTGCCTTCCCACCTTGTCCGCCAGCCCGGAAGGCAGCAGACTGGGGGACATTCCCACGTCCATCTCTAATCTCAGCTCTTTAACTCAAGCCACGGCCTCTAGCTGGGCCTCGGTGGCCACATGAACTGCCCACAGTCGAGGCCAGCCCAGCGCGTACCCTTGCCTTCCGCTTCTTTGCCGCAGCCCACAGTCCCCTAAATGAGTCAGCATTTTCAGGGCGCCCCCATACTCACGCGGCCATCCATAAGCATCTGAGCTAGGGACCGCCCCTCTACACACAGAGGTCGGTGGCCTGCTCAGGATTTCCCCTGATGCCTTTTGCCCCGAGGCCCATTTCTTCAGTGGTCATCTCCTTGGGAGCTTCCCGGATGTGATCTTAAATCGGTCCCCGCACGTGGAGGGTGGGGAGAGACCAAAGAGGCAGCCACTCCAGGTTGGAAGGTGGCAGGTTTAATAAGCAAAGGGAATTTATTGACAAAGCTTGTCTTGGGCAGAGCCCTGTGCCCACCTGCTACATCTTAAAAGTTTACCAAGAGGCCTTAACTGGGTTCAGTCTTAGGAACCATGCACTGTTCTCAGCTCCATATCACTGTCTCAAGGTCGTGTCCTTGGAGCCCCTTCTGGGAGTGGGAAAGGCAAGCGGAACCCACATTCCGAGGACGGGGGAGGGGGGCAGGCGCCTCTGATTATCCGGGTCCAGCTCATGGGTCAACCAGTGATCACATCTTTCGATGACCTTCCCCAACACATTTGGTCACAGTTGATGTGACCCACTGTTCATCCATCCATCCATTTGTCTTTCTATTGCCTTTTATTGATCCATGCATTCATTATCTGTTCATCCTGTTTTTTTACCCTTCTATGATCCCATCCATCCGTCTGTCCACCCACCCTTCCGTCCATCCATCTTTACAGCTGTCCATCCCTCATTCCTTCCTTTTCTCCGTTCAGGTGTCCGAGAGACATTTCAGTAGAATGATCGAGACTGTGGGCTCTGCAACCCAACTGGGCGTGAATCCCAGCCCTGCCGTTTACTAGCTGTGTGTCCTTGGTCAAGTTTCCCGACCTGTCGGTGCCTCAGTTTCCTAATCTGTAAAGTGGGGATGACGATAACCCTGTTTTTCTGTAGGAAGGTCAGGATCACTTGATACCGAGCACTTGCTGGGTGCCTGGTACGTAGTAACTGTCAGACTGGCCTCCGCCACGAGTCTTCTGAGGTCATTGGTCCATGACCCCCTGGACTTCTGTGTCCCCCTCTGTCCGCCCCTCTGTCCACTCCCCGTCCTTTGGTCCTGCCCCCGCTGGTTGGCTGTCACGCATGCTGGCGGCGTCCCAGCGGAGGCTGTGTCGGTCCAGGTGCTGAAGGAGAAGAAGCAGGCGACCGAGCGGCTGGCGTCGCTGTCGGCCCAGAGCGAGAAGCGGCTGCGGGAGCTCGAGCGGCACGTGCAGCTCATGCGACAGCAGCAGGGGCAGCTGCAGAGGCGGCTTCGGGAGGAGACGGAGCAGAAGCGGCGCCTGGAGACGGAGATGAACAAGCGGCAGCACCGCGTCCAGGTCGGGCTTGGGGGGGGGCGGGGGGGAGGCGCGGGCGCCGGGGAGGGGGATGGCTTTGGGGGGGGGGCAGCAGGCTGCATCTCGGTCCCCCCCGCCCCGGGGCTGTGTGACCGCCTAGGCCGGTCACTTGGCCTGGAAGGGAGGAGGGCCGTGGGCACCGCGAGGCTCGGGGGGCGGCCCGGGCAGCTCCTGGACAGACCCGGCACCCCCCGCGGCCCCGCTGAGCCGCTCGCCTGCTGCGCCCCCAGGAGCTGGAGCGGAGGCACGAGCAGCAGCAGAAGATCCTGAAGATCAAGACGGAGGAGATCGCGGCGTTCCAGAGGAAGCGGCGCAGCGGCAGCAACGGCTCAGTGGTCAGCCTGGAGCAGCAGCAGGTGCGCCCCCCCCCACCGTTGGGCCGCCCTTCTCCCCCCCCCCACCGGCCCTGGGCGGCGGCCCCTTCGGCCCCGGGGGCGGGAGCTGAGTTCCCTCCCCGCCTCCCCCCCTCCGCTAGAAGATCGAGGAGCAGAAGAAGTGGCTGGATCAGGAGATGGAGAAGGTCCTGCAGCAGCGGCGGGCCCTGGAGGAGCTGGGGGAGGAGCTGCACAAGCGGGAGGCCATCCTGGCCAAGAAGGAGGCCCTGATGCAGGAGAAGACGGGGCTGGAGAGCAAGCGCCTGCGGTCCAGCCAGGTGAGCCCCCCGCACGCGGGAGGGGGACCCCGCCAGGTGGCCTCTTGAGGGACGGGCCCGCAGCCTCCTCAGCGCCAGCCCTGTGCGGCCGGGGCCTGCTCCCTCCCCGACCCCTGGCGCTGCCGCCCGCAGGCCCTCAGCGAGGACATCGTGCGAGTGTCCAGCCGGCTGGAGCACCTGGAGAAGGAGCTGTCGGAGAAGAGCGGGCAGCTGCGGCAGGGCAGCGCCCAGAGCCAGCAGCGGCTGCGCGGGGAGATCGACGCGCTGCGCCAGGAGAAGGACTCGCTGCTCAAGCAGCGCCTGGACATCGACGGCAAGCTGAGGCGGGGCAGCCTGCTGTCGCCCGAGGTAAGCCCTGCTGCTTCCCGAGTGTGACCCAGAGAAGGGGGTGGCGGCCAGGGACATGCTGGCCTGGCCCTGCCGCCGGCTCTGGCCCCCGTGGCTGGGACACCCGGGCTGGGGCCACGAGGTTCCTGCCCAGGGGGAGCCTGGGTGCCCCCCGCCGCGTCCTGCATGGTGTCAGCCCGCGTGTCCCACACCTGGGCCCCCCAGGTGGGAATGAGTGTCAGCAGCACATCCCCGCACCCCGTGGCCAGTCCCAAGCAGCAGGGAGAGCCTCGTTGCAGTCACCTCACCCCCGCAGACCCTCCGTGGCCTCCGTGGCAGTCCCGCTATGCCTTCCCCTTGGCATAGAGTGTTCTGTGCTCCCTGCCGTAGATCACGGGAGAGACGCTGCCGAAAGCAGCCTCTCAGAGGCCTGGCCTCCCCCTGGGATCGGGGCTGTAATGGAAACTGCCTGTCCCCTGTCACAGCGGGCAGGGACCCTGCTCCTGACGTGCTGACTGCCTGCTCAGGACGAGGGGACACGATGTCTCCCTCATGGCCGGGGGCTGGCCCTGTCTGCCCGGGGCTGTCGTTCCGGGAGTGGGCGCGGGAAGCCGGGCCTCCCCGTCCACATGTGCCCGTGGCCCGCAGGAGGAGCGGACGCTGTTCCAGCTGGACGAGGCCATCGAGGCCCTGGATGCGGCCATCGAGTACAAGAACGAGGCCATCACGTGCCGCCAGCGGGTGCTGCGGGCTTCGGCCTCCTTGCTGTCCCAGTGTGAGATGAACCTCATGGCCAAGCTCAGCTACCTCTCGTCCTCAGAGACCAGAGCCCTACTGTGCAAGTATTTTGACAAGGTGGGTCACTGGCTCCCAGGCCCCCCGCCGCCGCCTTCTGGCGCTTGCCGGGGGCGGGGGTCCTTTTGGCAGCTGCAGAGAAGGCCCTGTTTCCCCCCAGGTGCGGGGACGGAATCGGGGCTAACTCCAGTCTCCAGGGCTGCCCCAGACTCTCCTTTTTTAAAACCTGTCTTAGTGACAGTAAGCCCCAGTCCTCTCCCCGCCCCTTCGGTGTACCCGGGTCAGTGGTTCTCAACAGGAGGGTTTTGCCCCCAGGGGACATGGGGCCATGTCTGGAGCCGCTTCTGGTCCTCACCGCGGCGGGGGTGGAGGCCAGGGACGCCGCTAGGCCTCCTACAACACACCGGACAGGCCCCCCCCCCCCCCATTCTCTGCCTGCAATGTCCGTAGCGCCAGGGCTGAGAAGTCCTGCCCGCGGTGACACCCCGCCGCTCGAGGCAGGGACAGGACGGAAGCTTCGTCTTGAGAGCGTGCTCTGTCACTGGGAAATCACTGCCCAGCACGCCGTCGGGAGTCTGAGGCCCAGTCTCGGCTCAGCAGGGCCCCTGGTGATTTCCCAGTGACACGGGCCGCGGGGCAGCGGTGGCCCGGTCGGGGACGAGCGGGGGCGCTGAGCGTGTGGCTCCGGGACAGGCCGTGGCGCTCCGGGAGGAGCAGCACCAGCAGCAGGTCGCCTTCTCCGAGCTGGAGATGCAGCTGGAGGAGCAGCAGAGGTTGGTGTGCTGGCTGGAGGCGGCGCTGGAGCGGCAGCGCCTGGACACCGACCGCCAGCTCACGCTGCAGCAGAAGGAGCACGAGCAGAGCGTGCAGCTGCTGCTCCAGCAGAGCCGGGGTGAGCGCCGCGCCCCGCCCCGCCCCCGCCGCGCGCCCCGCCCCCGCCCCGCGCCCCGCCCCGCCGCGCCCCGCCCGCGGCCCCTCACCCCCGGCCCTGGGTCTGTCCCCTCCAGATCACCTCGGTGAGGGCTTAGCAGACAGCAAGAGGCAGTATGAGAGCCGGATCCAAGCTCTGGAGAAGGAGCTGGGCCGCCACATGTGGCTGAACCAGGAACTGAAGCAGAAGCTCAGTAGTTGGAGCGCTGCCGGCCCGGGCAGGGGTAATTCTCCCCCAGACCAGCGAGCCGGCCCCGGGTTCCCCGCTTTGCAGTGTCAGGCTTCGGCCGTGGGGGAGGCTTAGGAACCACGCTAACCAGCTCTTCCCGGGGCGGCTCACACGCGGCCCACGGTGCGGGGGCGCTGGGAAGCCTCCGTGTCTGACCACAGGGCCCTTTCAGTGCCAGGTGCGGAGAAGAGGACCCTGTGCCTGGAGAACAGGCCGCCCTCGGGAAACGAAGAGGAGCCCCCCGCCGCACCCGAGCTTCTCTGGCAGCAGGCCCTCCCGGACGGCGCCCCCCGCGCCCGGGACGAGGTGCGGGACTTGGTCCGGGCCCCGCTCCCGCTGACGTGGAAACGCTCAAGCCTGTGCGGTGAGGAGCAGGGCCCGGCCGAGGAGGCGCGGCTGCGGGAGGCCGCGGAGCCCCTGGCAGGGCGGGTGCAACCCGGAGCTGAGGTGGGTCTGCCCTGGAACTTCGGGCCCCTGGCCAAGGCCCGGCGGGACCCGCGCAGAGCCAGCCCGGGGATGATTGACGTCAGGAAAAACCCCCTGTAGGCTCGCGGGCAGAGCCTGTCCTGGGGGGACCCTCCGAGCCCGCTGCACGGTCCAGCCGCTGCCTTCGCTTCTGGGAAGGACAGTCTGTACTTTCCCACCGCAGATCCAGGTCCTGATCTTTACCCAATTGGAGTCAACAAATTCGGGCTACAGCCCAAATGAAGTGGGACTCAATTTTTTTTAAATATGCAGCCTCCCGCTCCTCATTTCTTTTGAGCCATGGTACCACCCGCCGTCTTTTGGCTTGAGGGTTTGCAAAAGGCAGTTCTGGTTTCAAGCCTGCGTGTGTGCCCGGCGTTCTGGGGTTCAGCCAGTGCTGGACCCAGAACACTCAGTGGCAACAGGGTTGGGTTTTAAATGGTCTTATGTTTATGGTGGGAACGGGGAAGTTTTGCCTATTTTTAGAATTTTGTAAAACCATTTTATAATAAATGAGACTCTCTGAAGGGAGAAATAGGAGTTCTGACTTGGTTTGATCTACAAGATAAGAGAATTCCATCTGAGAACAGGACAGGCTTGCAAGCTTTTCAGGCTCCCAGTAGGCCACTCTGCGTGCCCCCCCCCCCAAACAGCTGCATCTCCCCGAGCACAGTGAGGACAGGGCCGGGCCAGGTTTCAGGGCTGAGTCGGAGACGCAGAACCAGGAACCACTAGAGCTCGGCCAGAGTGAGTCAGCGTGAGGCCTCCAGGTTTAAACAGAAAGGCACCGAATGCTACGCAGCCCGAGAGGATTTTATTATGACGTGGGGAAGGTAAGAAATTCTGCTGTTGGCCGCAGCCTTCAGCTTTGTGAGGGGCCCCTGAGGAGCCCTTTCTCCCACTTGGACTGGCCTTGGTCTCTCAGAGGCGGGGGCCGAAGGGGAGCCTGCTCTTACAATTCCTTGTCTGCCTCCCCAGCTGAGTCAGAGCACCCGCCGCACCACCTCCCTAACAAGGGGCAGGGCCGGGAGGAAGGCACCCCGGAGGGGGACTAAACCCCCTAAGGGACTCTTGTGGGAATCGGAGCGCTGACACAGTAGAGGACTGGGACCAGGCCCCCAGTACCTGTAAGCCCACGGGGACCGGGCTGACTTATCTTTTGAGCCTCCTTGGTTTCCAGGCAGCCCTCCAGGGTGACGTAGGACAGCTTAGTCAGGCCCTGGCTCAGATGAGCTGAGTTTCTGGGGTCAGAAGTCCTCTGTGCCAGGAGCCTGGAATTCCTGACACATCCAGAGGAAACTGCTCTCCGAGCACTCGTCCGGCCTGGGAAGCCAGTGGCTCTGGCCAAGCTCAGTAGTGTGTGGAGGTTTAGGTCCCCCGACCAGGGCCAGCCTGACTAGCTCAGGAGTTTCTTCCGTGTGTACGTCCTGCTGATGGGGCGTCTCCTGGAGAATGCTCGGCTGAAAGGAGATTCTTCGGCCGTGGGGGGGACGACCTCCATCTCCTCATCTAGAAGAAGGCAGAGGGGGCATGCAGGAGGTGAGGACGGGACAGAAGAGCAGGGGCTTGAACGGGCCAGAGGTCCCCACGCAGGCAGTGCCTGCCAGTCCGCGTGCTGCCTTCCTTCCAGGCTCCCCACTCTGTCAGGAGCGCAGGGCTGGCGGCGGTCTGGAAAAGCCAAGTCCTGCGGGCTGAATTCCCTCAGCTGGACTGTGCATTCTGCTGTTCTGCCTGATTTATATCCTGGTCTCGGGGGAAGGGAATCACCAGAGGCTCCGGCCTCCTGGATTCCCCTTCAGTTCTAGATGTTTCTAACCCAGTGCACTGAGCACCCGCAAGCCGGTCCCTTTCCCGGGTGGGTCGAGGAAAGGGACTCCTCAAGTCTGAAGGCCGATCCCAGCAGCCAGTCCCTAATCCTAACGCGTGTATGGAAGCACAGGGGTGTAACCCCCCCCCCGGGGGAGGGGGGGCGGGCTGCCACCGTGCCGCCGGACACACGCTCCTCAGGTACCAGTGACTACACCACACGGTAGGTCCCCTCTGTCACTGCTTCCAGAAGCTGCTTCATGACACAGGGGAGTGCTAGTGTGGTTTCTCTGGGAAGAGCACAGGACACCGCAGGGACAAAGTCCACTGTCCCGAATCGGGCACGCCCTCCGACTCCACCATCCCACCGCCTGGCCACCCTGAGCGAGCTCTGGGGAGTCACCCAAAGGACCCAAGTTTGGTCCGCCTAAGTCTCCAGGACCTTCGCTCAACAAATTACCTCTGGCCTCGGGACACCGCGAGGAAGGCGTCTTCCCCTGGAACAGCAGCGGGGACTGGGTGAGAGCCTGCAGGCCGCTAGCCGACAGGCAGCTCCACGGCGCAGGGCCCGGCGGGGGCGTGGAACCTACGGGAGGGTCCAGGGTGAGCACGGCCCCGCGGCGCCCCCGCCAAACGAACCGCCGGCCGCCACCCCAGGGCCGCGGACTCACCCGGCACGAACACGTCGTCGGCCCCCGGGGAGGGGACGTGCCGCCCACTGGCACGTGGAGACCACCCCTCGCTCCTGCGCAGCTCTGCGTCTCCTCTCTGCTCCTCACACGCCCTCTTGGCTGGACACTCCGCTTCCTCCTTGGTGGGAAGGAGCCTCTTCCTGGAACCCCACCCGAACTGGCCCCAGGAGAAGGCTTCCTCAGCCTGGGGCGCACTGTCCCTGGGAGGCGACTGGTCTGGCAGCTGGCACACCCCCTCAAGCTCAAAATCCCCCAGGAGGGGAGTCCTGCTGCTGCCGAGGTCAAGGCCTCCTCGCTCCCTTCGCTCCGGCTCGAGCAGGAACACGCCTGCAGGGAGGTCCAGGCCGATGTCGCCCCTCCCGGCAGAGCTGCCGCCCCCCGCCCTCTTCCTCCGCGGCCAGTCCTGAATGGTGTCAGGGGTGGTCTTCCCACTGTGTTTGGGAGATGGGGTCCAGGGAACACCGTCTGTTTGAAACGGAGAGGGGGTGCTAGAGGGGCAGCGGGTGGGGGTACAGGACTGGCAGATGTAGGTCTGTCCCCCGCTCTTGCCGGGGGTGCTGTGCGAGGGACGAAGGCAGGGGGGTGACACGTAGGTGGCTTCAGGTTTCCCTGAGGACTTGCTGGCCCCGGGCATGCTGAGTCCAGGGAGGGAGCTCTCCTCCCTTCTCGGGGGCTCGGCTTCCGCCAGGCAGCTGGTGTCTACCTTTTTAATGCGAAGCTTGGGCAGGCCCGAAGCTTGCATCTCCAGCTCCACCTCGTAGGTCTGGGGGCTGGCCGAGGCTTTAGAGGGCCGAGTCGGAGCCTGCAGCTTCTCTGGCGGCGTGGCCGCCTGGCGCTGCCTTCTGTCGGCCGTGCGGCACAGGGCATAGGACGGGGCCCGGGGGGAGCGGGGCCCGCGGGCAGGAGAGGATGGTGGGCTCCCGGGGGCCGACGGAGAAGGCTTCTCCCGCGCCACCACCGGCCTTGACGCCTCACCTTCCGCTGCCGTGACGTGGCCTGGCGAGCCGTCGCTGCCGTGGTGCTCCGCTTCGTCCAGGAGAGCGAGGTGGCCCGGGACACTCGCCCTCAGCACAGGAGAGGACCTGCGCCGGTCACTCCCGCAGCCGGTCCCAGAGGGACTGTGTCTTTCCAGGGAAGGCTGGTCGTTTCCAGCGTCTGTGAGGGCGGCTGGGCTGCCAGCTGCAGCAGCCCTAGGAGCGGCCGAGGTGCTCGGCTGGCCCTCCAGGGAGCTGCTTTCCAGGTCCGAGGTCTCTCTGTGCCTTTTTCCAGTTTTAGCAGGGGCCCGAGGGGGCACGGGCTCAGACTGGGCGATCTGCGGGATTCGGGGGGGCGTGGAGGGACCAGGCCAGGAGAGAGACGAGGCTACGGGAGGTGCTTTCTGGGGCTCTTCCCAATCCAGTTCTTCGGGGGGAGGAGATTCTATCGAAAATTCCCGAAATGGACTCTTGGCAATTTCACCTAAGGGAGAGGCCAAAGGTTTTTTTGGAGAAAGAAGGCGGGGAGAAGTCAGATTGATGCTCCGAGGTGTCTTGGGGACTGAGGCAGCTTTATTCCTCCATTTCTGTGTGAGCTCCTCTGCCTGAGAAGCCCCGGGAACATGGGGAGGGGGGTGCATTGGATCCGGAGGGGTTTCTCTTCTCCCCCCTGAGGCTGCTGCTCTCGGAGGGGTTCTCAGCGCGGACCCGACGGGCATCAGACCCTCACTCCCGGTCAGGCCTGCTGGGCAGGAGGTGCTTTCGGGACTGGAAGTCACTGAGGGTGGCCAAGTAGAATTCAGAAATCCAGGTGGCTGGCCCCCTGGCCTTTTGGGAGTTCTTGGTATCTTCTTTTCAAGAGGAGAGGTTCCTCCTTTTGCCAGGAAGTGTCCTTTCCAAGGAGTGACTTTGGGTTGAGATGGTGAATCCCAGCTATGTGAGGAGTCTTTTAAGGACTCCTTAAAAATGACCTGTTTGGCAGGAGTCACTTCTGTAGGGGGTTTCCGCTGCCTTTCCGGGGTGCACAGTGGAGTTTGTGGTGTACGAGGGAACCTTCTTGGGGTAGCTTTAGAAGAACCTGGAGATTTCCGGTTACTCTTCTTAGGAGTCTGTAAAGAGATGCTTATTTCAGTGCCTAAATATCATAACCCCTATTCTCTATTGAGCATTTTAGTCCTCTCTAAGGCAATGAGAAAGGCAGGTGGGAGATTTCTGGGCGGCCAATGGGATGACCGTAAGCTGATTTCCAATAGCGACACGTTTCCACTTCCAACCATGACCCAGATTTCACTTGTCTATTTTTTCCTAGCACCAAACACTGAATCTAATCTTGGGTCTAAGACAAAAAATTTCCGTAATATGCATATGGCAGCTAAACCAGGCTTTGCCTTGAATGGTGTGTCACTCTACCACTCTTCTCTTCAAGGAGATAGCGCCTTCTGATCTCTGCCTAACGTGGCCTCTGGGTGTCACGTCCTCTGCTGTTCACCTGCATTCAGCACGCGCTTGCTACGCCCCCACTGTGTGCTGGGCCCTGTGTGAGTGTGCGTGCCGGTGACAGGGGACGTGCGGTATGGAGTACCCAGACAGCTAAGGTACAGCGGCACAGAGAACGTCTCCAGAAGGAGACTCCCCAGCCGCAAATCTCCCTCCCTTCCTGCAAAAGGCAGTTACGCACCCAGCGTATAAAGGAGATCAGACACCTTTCGTTTCTATCTGATTATCTCAAGGGAATCCTGGTCTAGTGGGCATTTCACGTTCAATGGGGCACAGCCAGATGACAACACAGCGTCACCAGTGCACTGACGGGGCCACGCACAGGACAATGTGGGAGCACAAGAGCAGCTGGCTGTCTAACCCAGCTAGCAGGAAAGGGGGACAGGAACAGGGAGTCAGGTCTTTAAGAAGGGGGTGTCAGCAGGTGAAGGCCAAAAGTGGGGAAGTAGGAACTCTTCCTTTGCCTAAAATAACAGCAGCAGCTGTGTGCAGGCCAGTGTGCAGCCTGATGTGGCCGGGAAAGTGGATTATGAAGCAGGGGGTGGTGAGAGGCAAGGGCCACAGCCAGCCCACAGCGGCCCATACCCATCTGGGAGGACTGATCCTGGTCCTGGAGATCGGTGGTCTTCAAACCCATCCCCAGAGCTTTGTGTCCTCCCCCAACCTCTAAGCCGTTTATTGGGTTTCCAAGCAAAGATTATTTTTTAACAAAAGGGTTCCATTTTAGGAAAACCTAGAAAACCCTGCTTAACAGAGTCATAGAGCTTTAAGCAAAGTGATGCAGTGTGAAAGATCACTCCGGCCTCTGGGGGCAGGATGGACATGAGAGGGAAAAGGCAGTTGAAATGTTCCAGGCAGAATTGAAGGCAGGCAGGAACTGCAGGGGATGGAGAAGAGGGAAGGGTATCAAATGCGGTCTATAAATAAAAGTGGTAGGATTGATTGCCTCTGTCTGGAAAGAGGGAGCAGTCGAGAGTGACTCTCAACTTTCTGAGGTGGGTGACTAGACTGGGTGGACAATGTAAGGGAAACAGAGGACTGATCCCTGCACATTTCAGAAAGATATATAGTGTTTGATAAAAATAGTGGATGAAACCAACAGACCAGAGGAGATCATTTCTATTTTCTCCCCACCACAATGGCCTCAGCCAGACTACTGCCTTACATCCCCACATACCCAATAATCATTCATCTGGATCAACCCAACCACCCCCAAATAGCTAGTAGTAGCTACAGATCACCTGCTTTCTCATCCCTAATGTACTCAGTGGGTTTTCTGGGCCATGTCTCTGTTTTCCCCTCAAGACCACACTGTTTTAAACATTACAGAAATGTTATACCTGGTAAGCTGTGGGTATCTCAGAGCCCAGTGGGTTTCTTGAAGGCCTCTGAATTCGAGCTGAACCCTTCTCTGAGGGACTGACCATCTCAGACAATGCCCCAAAAAACAGCCTCTTGGGAGAACGAATACTTGGGTTTGAAGAATTTTCTCTTTGGTCTGCAAGTCAAAAACAGTGAGTCTTTCTTAGCTCCTGCCCTCCCAATACTAATAGAACAGCCAGTCTATACAAGAGTACAATTTTTTAGAGCAAGTGGGAGTGGGGACGGATTCCACCTAATTATGCCAGCAACTACAATTATTGCTGCCATCTTGAATTTTAATAAGCCCGCATACTAACTTCAGCCCTTATATATGTTAGGCAAGTAAAACTATTTGTAAATACAAAAACATGTATCTGAGGATCCAGACTAATGATGGATAAAAGCATGAAGGACAAACAGATATCACCTTCTACCTAGGATGCTTGAGTGTAGAATATGAACACAAGGTAGAAATAATGGGTAATTCCTGTTGAATGGATAAATTACCTCTAAGGACAGTGTGGATGACCAGTTGTAGGAATCCAAAGGGAGGACACTGTTAATGAAGGTCATGGATTGTCCATCACTCTGGACCTCTAAAGGACATACCTATTCTACTGCTCCAGTGTCAAGAAAGAAAATGTCAAATTTTGTACTTTTCCCAAAAACACTTCCCACTGAGTAGACCCAGACTTCTGAAGGCAGGTGAGCAAGCATGTTACCTGACTGGTCTTGCTGGAATGAGTGAACTCTTTGTACACTTCGAGACTTTGGCTGAGACCCAGAATAGAAGGAACCAGAATTTGTCCTGCTGATTGACAACTGCTTGATTCGAGGACTTCGTCTCAAGCTTACTTCTGCAAAACCAGAATCCCAGTTAGTAACCAGGGAGAAATGCAAGCTTTTTACATTTTCCCACATATGAAATGGTAAAATTTACATAATACCACATACAAGATGGAAATTTGACAAATTACTAACTTGAGATTTCTGAAGTGTTGTAACAAAGCTACAAAGGGTATAATATATTGCCCCAGAGTACAAAAAAACCACTGACCCACTAGACTGTCACCCTCAGAAGTTTCAAACTGCCAGCCTTTTAACCACGGTGGGGAAAAAAAAAGGTTTGTATAGTGTGACTTTTGTAAAAAAAAATTTTTTTAAATTACAGTTTTGTTTATGTTACATACATTTGTATAGAAACGACACCGGTAAGAGTATTATTAAAACTAAAATCTTAACAGTATTTCCGAATTGTGGGATTACTGACTATTAAAATTTTGCTTCTATTTTCTGGATTTCTACAATAAATTACTTGAATCATTAAAAAAGAAGGTTTTTTGGGGTAACTCCTGAATCACAAGTACTTTTTTTTTAAGATTTTATTTCTAGGGACACCTGGGTGGCTCAGTTGGTTGAGCGTCTGCCTTCGGCTCAGGTTATGATCCCAGGGTCCTGGGATTGAGCCCTGCATCAGGCTCCCTGCTCAGGGGGAAGCCTGCTTCTCCCTCTCCCTCTGCCTCTTCTCCTTGCTCTTGCTTTCTCTCTAATAAATAAATAAAATTTAAAAAAGAAAAAAGATTTTATTTCTAAGTAATCTCTACACCCAACGTGGGGCTCAAATTCACAACCCCGAGATCAAGAGCCACATACTCTACCGACAGAGCCAGCCAGGTGACCCCACATGCACCTGTAAAATAAGCCCCAGCACTTTGTATTACACAGTGGTTAGCCTGTGCCCTGAATCCCATTTCTACTGTGTAAAAAGATTTCTCCAGAAATCCCTTTGGTAAATTCTGTGTAAGAGACCATTTACTAATAAATATTTACTGATCTATACTGTGGGCCCAGAGCTGTCACATCTCTAAAATATCTTAGGATATGCTGAGCGAGAACACAGGTACAGAAAGGTTTTCAGAGAAACTAGTTAAAATGCAACACAGAAGAGGGGCTCCTGGGTAGCTCAGTCGGTTAGGCATCTGACTCTTGCTCTCAGCTCGGGTCTTGATCTCAGAGTCGTGAGTTCAAGCCCTGCGTGCAACACAAAACAAATGTAGGCACTACCGTGTGCTCCTTTTTCTGGGGACTCTTCCACAATGTCGATATCAGGACCAGGATCAGAGGACCTTAAGGAACAACAAGCATAAGGATTATTCAGTGTCACTATTAGCTCCTACTTAATGCACAGGAGAGCTGCACCGCCTCTCGCCTCACAAAGCGACGCAGAGCCCGGGTCTGAGAACACCAGCGCGGGCACGCACGCTCATGCGCCTTACTGGCCGAAGGAGAATGGTCAGCACGCTTTTTTAGAAAGCAGTTTTACAACATAAAAATTAATTAGAAATATGTATGCCTTCTAACCTATCAATTTCACTTCTTGCAATTGTCCTGCAGATTCTTATACAAGTGTGTAAAATCTGTACACAAATAATGTCTAGAGGAAGCCCTGACAAGGCTCCCTTTTGTTCCTGTGAAGTGCAGCTAAAAACCCTGGACGTTGTATAGAAAATGAACTACAGACTAAAAGGTGGCAAAAGGAGGCAGATTGGCTGGGGACCTCAGGACCCCAGGAGAGACAGGAGAGTGAGCTCCCGGAGTTACCTTTTTGCTTCACAGATCCCAGACTGGGTGCTGGGGGGCACGGACAACCCAAATACATCAACAGGTACAAACCTGCTCTAAGGAAAGCGAGTTCTCTCCGGCTAAAGAACCAGGAAAGGGGCAAGCTAGCATGATAAACTCCCAGACACTAACTGCCATGGAAAACTTTGGCCCTACCCACCCACAGGCCAAGCTGAGATCCTAGACTTCCAGTCTTGCCCAGCAGCCATGACGACTCCCTCCATCCAATGATGAATGCTTTTTTAAAAAAATGCTGAATATTCATTTGATGGAATGCTTCTCAGCACGCGCACGTGCACGCACACACAGATGAACTATGGACACATGCAACACCATGGATAAATCTCAAAATAATTATGCCAAATGTAAGAAGTGAGACAAAAAAGTACATTTTGTATGGTTCTCTAGCCTTTGTAGAATTTATAGAATGCTGAACGCTTTTTGGTTATAAACCAGACAGTTAAGATGGGAGTCACAAGAGGCTTTTGGAGATGGACAGCAGCCCACAAGACCATTAGCAAGGCCGTGTGGGTGCAGGAAGCAGCTAGACAAGGATGTTACTCACCTGCCCTTGATTTGTCTATGAAGAAGCCTTCTGGACACCTGCTTATGTACTGGAGTCTCAGCCACACTCCTAGTCAGCAGTCTGTGATAACCTAAAATGTAAACGGCATAAATCTCATTTAACCTTATCAAGAAGTAGCAGCAAGCCAAAGAGGGCAGTTTAAACTTATACATGGCTTACTACTCATGCCGAGTGGTTTTTGTTTTCACTTAATGGTTTTTAGACTAACATCTAACCAACCATAGGATTCAATTTAACATGATACAACAGTTTATTAGCATTAGAGACTAAATAATAAGCCAATATAAAATACTGTAAAATTATTCTCTAATAAGCAATCCTGAAAAAAATAAAAAACTTATTAGAGCTTATACATTCACTCATCAGTGGTTCTTATATTTATAATTAAATGAAATAAAGTACGCAAAAATGCTGATATGTCATGCAGCTTTAAGGTATTTAATACGATCCAGCCAGCTGGCATAAATTTCCGCATATTATGTAACTCAGCTGCTCATGGGAGGACTCGTTTAAAGGGAGTTAAAAGTGACTAGGAAGTGGGACGCCTGGGTGGCTCAGGGTTGATCGTCTGCCTTCGGCTCAGGTCATGATCCCAGGGTCCTGGGACCAAGTCCCACATCAGGCTCCGTGCTCATCGGGGAGCCTGCTTCTCTCTCTCCCTCTGCCTGCCGCTCCCCCTGCTTGTGCTCTGTCAAATAAATAAAATCTTTAAAAAAAAAGTGACTAGGAAGAGAAGGGATATCAGCAGGAATGTGGCATAAGGACCTCTGAAATAACTCTCCTCCATAAAAGGAATGAGAACACTGGGCAAAAATAGGCAAAATCAGTTTTAGAACTCTGGAAATTAACCAGTTTATAACAATCCATGGAGTATTTATCCAAGAAAAACAGTGAATGTAGTAACAGCGAGCTTCATAGAACTTTATCCTGCCTGGGTCCTGACCCTTCTCCCCAGCCCTGTAGCCCTGGGAACCAAGAGTCTGCAAACACTGTGCAAACCAACAGCCCAGGGGCCTGTGAATGGGCCGAACCGGACTGAGGCTTCTCCAAAGCGCCACTCCCAGCTGTCATTATCTGACCTGTCTGGCAGCTTCCTGCAAAACCCCATGCACCAGGGTGGTCTCTGTTTGACCTCAGAACTCACCCAGGGCAAACCACCTCTTTCCAGGGAGCACTTTCTGAAACCAATCGGCAGCAATTGTAAACATCACAGCTGCCAGAGGGAGTGGTAACAGCTGGGGCAAACAATATGCTAACCAAAAGTTTAAAAGGGAACACTGGGGAAGGAGACGTCTACAGGAGCCTCTGCAAACCTCCAACATACTCTTAGGAATCTGAAACTCCGGGGCACCTGGGTGGCTCAGATGGTTAAGCATCTGCCTTCAGCTCAGGTCATGATCCCAGGGTCCTGGGATCGAGCCCCGCATCAGGCCCCCTGCTCCTCGGGAAGCCTGCTTCTCCCCCTCCCTCTGCCACTCCCCTTGCTTGTGTTCCCTCTCTCGCTGTGCCTCTGTCAGATAAATAAATAAAATCTTTAAAAAAAAAAAAAAAAAAGGAATCTGAAACTCCATGCAATGTAGGGGTGTGTGCATGCCTGGGAGAAACCACTAAGGCCTGGGCGCCTGGGTGGCTCAGTTGTTAGGCGTCTGCCTTTGGCTCAGGTCATGATCCCAGGGTCCTGGGATCGAGCCCCACATCGGGCTCCCTGCTCAGTGGGAAGCCTGATTCTCCCTCCCCCACTCCCCCTGTTTGTGTTCCCTCTCTTACTGTGTCTCTCTCTGTCAAATAAATAAAATCTTAAAAAAAAAAAAAAAAGAAACCTCTAAGGCCTAAGCTGTCACCCATGGCTAACCTGAGGCCTTCAGTACTCAGCCAGGCAGCTTACATTTCTAAGAAAATGAGCTAACGCACCTAGGACCCTCACAGCAAAGGCTGAGAAACTTACTGGTTCCAGGCATTTAAGGAAATCTGCCCGATCATTAGCGGGATCACTAAGCTAACTGAGTAGATGTCAGTGGCCACTCGTGACAGAAAGAGGCTTTAAAGAATTAAATTCAGGAAAGTCACCAAGCAAACAGTGGCACTAATAATGACAACAAACCCTGGCTGGAAGGGGACAGGTCTGTCAGAACTGCCTTATTATGTCTAATTGTCAATAAAACATGAGACATGCAAAGAAGCAAGAGAGTTTGGCCCAGGTGCAGGAAAAGAGAAAAAAAAAACCAACAACAAAACAGTCATTAGAAGCAGTCCCTGAGGAATTCCAAACATTGGATTTGTTAGACCAAGACTCTAAATTAGCTGTTTGAAATATGTCCAAAGACCTAAAAACTTCCATCCAAAGAACCAAAGGGAAGTAGGAAACTGAGGACTTGCCCCAAAGGGACAGAAATCCCAAAAAAGAACCAAACAGAAATTCTAAAGCTGAAAAATGAAAAAATTAGTAGCCAAACTATGGAAAGAGCCAAGATGTCCATCAACAGATGAATGGATAAAGAAGATGTGGTATATATACAATGGACTATTATGCAGCCATCAAAAAAACGAAATCTTGCCATTGGCAATGACGTGGATGGAACTAGAGGGTACTGTGCTAAGTGAAATAAGTCAATCCGAAAGATAATTATCATATGATCTCACTGATATGAGGAATTTGAGAAACAAGACAGAGGATCATAAGGGAAGGGAGGGAAAAATGAAACAAGATGAAACCAGAGAGGGAGACAAACCATAAAAGACTCTTAATCTCAGGAAATAAATTGAGGGTTGCTGGAGTGGTGGGGGGGTGGGAGGGATGGGGGGGCTGTGTGATGGACACTGGGGAGGGTATGTGCTATGGCGAGCGCTGCGAATTGTGAAACAAATAATACATTATATGTTAATAAAAAAAAATTTTATTAGAATGGTTTAGCCACAGATATGAGGTAGGAGAAGAATCAACAAATTTGAAGATGGATTAATTTATATTATCCAGACTGAGGGTTTCTCATCAGAAACCGTCTCAGATATCTGTGAGACACTGTCAAGCGCAACATCCACATATGGGGCGCCCCAGGAGGAGAGGAAAGAGAAGCATGAAGAACATCTGAAGAAATATGGGCTGAAAACTTCCCAACTTTGATGAAAGACATTACACATCCAAGAACCTCAATAACCCCAGAAGGATAAAGTCAAAGAGATCCACACTTACACAAATCATAAACTGTAAGAAGTCAAAGAGAGAATCTTGAAAGGAGCCAAAGATCAGGGAATTCATCAAGTACAAAGGATCCTCTAGAAGAATAACAGCTGATTTCTCATCAGAAAGGAAGGCCAAAAGACACTGTGATGGTGTATTCAAAGGGCTGAAAGAGAAAAAGACTCAACCAAGAATTCTATATCCAGCAAAATTACTGTTCAAAACAAAGGAAATCAGCATGTTCCCAGATTAAAAACAAACTCCTCCCAAAAAAACAAAACAGAGAATTCTTAAGTAGCAGACCCGTCCCACTAGAGGGAGTCTTTCAGGCTGAACGGGCACTCAAAGGTGAGATGAATCCATGGGAAGAATTAATGAGCACCAGTGAAGGAACTACATAAATAAATATAATGTACGGCACAAAAGCATTTTGTGTAACTCTTCCTCTCCTAGGAGTTAAAAGATAAAGTGATAATTATAAATTGGTGTCAATGGGGGCACCTGGGTGGCTCGGTAGGTTAGGTGTCCGACTCCTGATCCCGGCTCAAGTCTCAATCTCAGGGTCCTGAGTTTGAGCCCCGTGTTGCGGCTCCACATTAGGTCATGGAGCCTACTTTTAAAAAAATAATTAATTAAATAAAAATAAAAATTGGTGTTGATGGGCATACGATGTACAAAGATGTAATGTGTATGACAATATAGCACAAAGGAAGGAGTGGGAAAGAGAACTGAATTTACAGGAGCAAAGTCAGAATACTACTGAAATTAAACTGGTATTAATCTGAATAAGGCTGTTATAAGATATTAATCATAATCCGGGACACACACACACACACATAGTGCCATAAGAAGCTCTCAAGGTTGGTCTCTCCACCAAAAACAACTAGTAAGCTAGGGGGAAAAATGATCAGAATCTAGTATTTTGGAACTATGGAACCCAACTGGACACTTGCAACAATAAGGGAAATGCTTTACAGGAAAGGGAGATGCTGATTTTTGGTAAGGGAACGCCATGCACGAACAGGTATGATCTCCTTTCCTCAGCCCTGCTGCAGCTGTGGGGAGAGGCCCACCTTCTGGGAGCGGCTGGCTGATGGGGAGCAGACAGACAGTGGGGACTCGGTCCTCCAAACCTGGGGTTGTGTGCTTTGCTCAATCTGGTGGACTCCTGTGGGGCTGGGGCAGACACTTGCCTTGGTTTTGGACCTCTCAGGATGCAGTGGATGCAGCGGCTTTCCCTCAATGCACCCCCGGCAAGATTTTTAAGATTTTTATTTATTTTGAGAGAGAGAGAGAATGCGTGCAAGCGGGGGGAGGGGCAGAGGGAGAGAGAGACACTCAAGTGGACTTCACACAGAGCACAGAGGCCAACTCAGGGCTCGATCTCACAACGCTGAGATCATGACCTGAGCTGAAATCAAGAGTCAGGTGTTTAACCAACTGAGCCACCCAGGCACCCCATCCCTGGGAAGATTTAAAGGGACAAGAATACCTTCTTGCTTTTCCCTTTTTGGAGTCAGACATTTAAGGAAATCTTTGTCAGGTCACTGGTTAACAGAGCTAACAGAACAGAAACTTCACTGACCACACAACATGGAATACAATGCTTTACAAAAAGTTTGGAAAACAGAGTTGATGCCCTCAAAATGCCAAAAAAAAAAAAAGAAGTCACTGGTCAAGGACATCAAAATCAAGTTTTCTAAATATGCTCAATGAGCTCAAGAAAATCATGAAGAACTGAAGGAAATCAGGAAAACAATGTATGAACAAAATGAGAATATCAATAAAGTGATAAAAATTATTAAAAGAGGGACGCCCGGGTGGCTCAGGTCACGATCCCAACATCCTGGGATCAAGTTCCACATCGGCCTCCTTGCTCAGCAGGGAGTCTGCTTCTCCCCCTGCTTATGCTCGCTTGCGTGCTCTCTCTGACAAATAAATAAAATCTTTTAAAAAAATTATTAAAAGAAACCAAATTCTCAAACTATTCCAAAAAATAAAAGAGGAAGAAAACTTGTAAATTCATTCAACAAGGCTAGTACTACCCTCATACCAAATTCAAAGACACTACAGAAAACTATAGGCCAGTATCTCTGATGAGCACACATGCAATAATCCTCAACAAAATATTAGCAAACTGAATCCAACAATACATTAAAAAAATCATTCACCACAATCAAGTAGGATTTATTCCAAAGAAGCAAGGGTGATTGAATATTTGCAAATCAAGGTGATACTTCACACAAACAAGAGAAAATACAAACCATTACGATCATCCCAATAGATACAGAAAAAGCATTTGACAAACTACAACATCCACTCATGATAAAAACGCTCAACAAAATAGGTTTAGAGGGAACATACCTTAACGTAATAAGGCCATAGATGAAAAAACCCCACAGCTAACATCATACTCAATGCTGAAAATCAGAGCTTTTCCTCAAGATCAAGAACAAGAGTGTCTACTCTCAACCACTTTTATTCAACACAGTGCTGAAAGGCCTAGCTGCAGCAATCAGACAAGACATAAAAGGCATCCAAATTGGTAAGGAATAAGTAAAAGTACTTGGAGATAAAACAATACCAAATATAGAAAACCCTAAAGATTCCATCAAAAAGCTACCAGAACTGATAAATGAATTCAGTAAAGTTGCACAATATGAAATTAATATACAGAAATCTGTTACATTTCTACACACTAGTAATGAAGTAGCAGAAAGAAAAAGAAAACAAGGACGCCTGGGTGGCTCAGTTGGTTAAGCATCTGCCTTTGGCTCAGGTCATGATCCCAGGGTCCTGGGATCAAGACCCACACTGGGCTCCCTGCCCAGCGGGGAGTATGCTTTTCCCTCTCCCTCTGCCCCTGCTCGTGGGCTCTCTCTCATGCTCACTCTCTCAAATAAATAAAATCTTTAAAAAAAAGTTTGAAAAGAATAAAAAAAAGAAAAACAATCCCATTTACAATTACACCAAGAAGAATAAAATACCTAGGAAAAAACTTAATCAAGGAGATGAAAGACCTGTATTATGAGTATAAAACACTGATGAAAAAAATAGAAGATGGCACAAATAAATGGAAAGATATACCATGCTCATGTATTGGAAGATTTAATATTGTTAAAATGCCCATATCACCCAAAGCAATCTACAGATTCAATACAATCTCTATCAAAATACCAAAAGCATTTTTCACAGAACTAGAATAATACTAAAATTTGTATGAAACCACAAAAGACCCCAATTAGCCAGAGCAATCTTCTCAATCCCAGATTTCAAGATCTACTACAAAGCTGTAGTAATCAAAACCTTATGGTACTGGCATAAAAACAGACTCACAGATTGACGGAACAGAATATACAGCCCAGAAATAAGCCACACTTATATGGTCAATCTACAGCAAAGGTGGCAAGAATATGCAATGGCACAAAGACAGTCTTCTCTTCAATAAATGGTGTTGGGAAAACTGGACAGCTACATGCAAAAGAATGAAACTGGACCACTTTCTTACACCATACACAAAAATAAAATAGATTAAAGACCTAAATGTGAGACCTGAAACCATAAAATCCTAGAAGAGAACACAGGCTGTAACTTCTTTGACATCAGCCTTAGCAACTTCTTTCTAAATATATCTCCTCAGGCAAGGGAAACAAAAGCAAACTATTGGGACTACACCAAAATATAAAAAGCTTCTGCACAGCAAGGGAAACCAACAAAACAACAAGGCAACCTACTGAGTGGGAGAAGATATTTGCAAATGACATATCCAATCAGGGGTTACTATCCAAAATAAGAACTCAGGCAAGTCAACACCAAAAACTAATCCAATTAAAAATGGGCAGAAGACCTAAAACAGACATTGCTCCAAAGACATCCAGATGGCCAACAGACACATGAAAAGATGCTCAACATCACTCATCATCAGGGAAATTCAAATCAAAACAACCAATGAGGTATCACATCTGTCAGAATGGCTAAAATCAGCAACACAAGAAACAACAAGTGTTGGCGACGATGTGGAAAAAAGGGTATCCTTGTGCACTGTTGGTGGAATACAAGCTGATGCAACCACTGGGGAAAACAGTATGAAGGTTCCTTAAAATTTTTTTAAATAGAATTACCATAGGATCCAGTAATTCCACTACTGGGTATTTATCCAAAGAAAATGAAACTGCTAGGGGCGCCTGGGTGGCTCAGTCATTAAGCGTCTGCCTTAGGCTCAGGTCATGATCCCAGGGTCCTGGGATCGAGCCCCGCATCGGGCTCCCTGCTCGGTGGGAAGCCTGCTTCTCCCTCTCCCACTCCCCCTGCTTGTGTTCCCTCTCTCACTGTGTCTCTCTCTGTCAAATAGATAAATAAAATCTTAAAAAAAAAAAAAAAGAAAATGAAACTGCTAATTCTAAAAGATACAAGTACCCCTATGTTTACTGCAGCTTTACAATAGCCAAGATATGGAAGCAACCCAAGTGTCCACTGATAGATGGATGGATAAAGATGTGGTATATATACAATGGAATATTACTCGGTCATAAAAAAGAATGAGATCTTGATATCTGTGACAACATGAATGGTCCTAGAGGGTATTTTGCTAAGTGAAGTAAGTCAGAGAAAGACAAATACCATATGGTTTCACTTACATATGGAATCTAAAAAACAAAACAAACAAAAAAAACCCTCAGACTCTTAAATACATAGAACTGGTGGTTGCCTGAGGGGAGGTGGGTGAGGGATGGGTAAAATAAAGGGAATTTTCAATTATAAAATAAATAGGTCAAAAGATGAATAGTAATGCACTCCACCCAGCAAGAGAATGCACATTATTCTCGAGCATACATAGAACATTCTCCACTAACAGGACAAATGGTAGAGCATAAAATAAGTCTCAAAAAATAAGACTAAAATACAAGGTTTGTTCTCCAACCACAATGAAATGAAATTAGAAATTAACAACAGCTGGAAATCTGGGAAACTCACAAATACACGGAGGTCAACATACTCTTAAATAACCAATGGGTCAAAGAAGAAATCACAAGGGAAATTAGAAAATATTTTGAGATAATGAAAACACAACATACCCAGACTTAGAGGATACAGTTAAAGCAGTATTAGAACGGAATGTGTACCTGTAATGCCTGTATTAAAAAAGAAAGATCTCAAATCAATAACTTAAAGTTAACCTTAAAAGCTCAAAAAGATCAAACTAACACCAAAGCCAAGTAGAAGGAAGGAAATGGTAAAGACTGCATAGGAAACAGAGAAAGACATGTATCATATGACCTCACTGATATGAGGAATTCTTAATCTCAGGAAACAAACTGAGGGTTGCTGGAGTGGGGGGTGGGGTGGGAGGGATGGGGTGACTGGGTGATGGACACTGGGGAGGGTATGTGTTCTGGTAAGCGCTGTGAATTGTGCAAGACTGTTGAATCTCAGATCTGTACCTCTGAAACAAATAATGCAAAGAAAGAAAAAAAGAAGAAGAAGAATGTAGCAGGAGGGGAAGAATGAAGGGGGGGAAATCGGAGGGGGAGAAGAACCATGAGAGACGATGGACTCTGAAAAACAAACTGAGGGTTCTAGAGGGGAGGGGGGTGGGAGGATGGGTTAGCCTGGTGATGGGTATTGAGGAGGGCACGTTCTGCATGGAGCACTGGGTGTTATGCACAAACAATGAATCATGGAACACTATATCTAAAACTAATGATGTAATGTATGGGGATTAACATAACAATAAAAAAATTAAAAAAAAAAAAAAGACTGCATAGGAAATCAATGAAATCAAGAATTAAAAACAAAACAAAAATCAATGAAACCAAAAGTTGGTTCTTTGAAAAGATCATTAAACTGACAAACTTTTAACTAGACTGACCAAGAGGGAAAACCCAAACTACTATGAAAGAGGGATCATAGATACCAACCTCACAGAAATTCAAAGGACTATTAGGGAATGCTATGAACTACTGTATAACAGCAAAGTAGAAACAGACAAATTCCTAGAAAGACACAAACACTGAAAACAGACTCAAGAAGAAACAGAAAATCTAAATAAATCTATAACAAGTAAAGGATGGAATTAGTTATCAAAAAACTTCCCACAAAGAAATACTCAGGACTAGATAGCTTTAATGTTGAATTCTACCTAACATTTAAAAAATAATTAACACCTTAAAATATATGGTCATTTTACTTTTGACCAAGATGCCACAACAACTCAATGAGGAAAGAAGTCTTTTCAACAAATGGGATTGGGACAACAGGATAGCCACATACAACAGAATGACATTGGGCTCCTATCTCACACAAAATGATGCACAAAAGTTAACTCAAAATGGATCAAAGACTGAAATGGAACAGCTTAAACTCTAAAATTGGATTAAGTAGTAGTTTTTTTTTTTAAGATTTTATTTATTTATTTGACAGAGAGAGACACAGCTAGAGAGGGAACACAAGCAGGGGGAGTGGGAGAGGGAGAAGCAGGCTTCCCGCGGAGCAGGGAGCCCAATGCAGGGCTCGATCCCAGGACCCTGGGATCATGACCTGAGCCGAAGGCAGACGCTTAACGACTGAGCCACCCAGGCGCCCCTAACTAGTAGTTTTTTAGCTATGACACCAAAAGCATAAGCAATGACAAAAATTCATAAATTGCTTTAAAATGGACTTCATCAAAATTAAAAACTTTTTGTGTATTGAAGGGCACTATCAAAGTGAAACGACAACCCACAGACTGGATAAAATATCTACAAATCATATATCTGATGAGGGACTAATATCTATAATATATAAAGAATTCTTGCAATTCAACAATTACAAGACAATTTTTATCTGACATTTCAATTAAAAAATGGGCAAAAATTTGCATAGACATTCTCTAAAGTAGACATACAGAGAGCCAGCAGGCACACGAAAAGATGCTCAAAATTAGTCATCAGTGAAATACAACTGAGAACCACAATGAGATCCCACTACACATACACCCAAGAGGACAGTTTGAATCAAAAAGAGGGACAACAGGGGCCCCTGGGTGGCTCAGTCAGTTAAGCGACCGACTGTTGATCTCAACTCAGGTCTTGATCTCAGGGTTATGAGTTCAAGCCCCAGTTGGGCTCCACGCTAGGTGTGGAGCCTACTTTAATAATTTATTTAATTTATTTATTTTTAAAGATTTCTTTATTTATTTGAGAGAGAGAGGGAAAGAGAAGGGGGGAAGGGCAAAGAGAGAGGGTGAGAGAAACTCAAGCAGACTCCATGCTGAGCGCAAAGCCTGACCCAGGGCTCGATCTCACGACCCTGAGATCATCACCTGAGCTAAAACCAAGAGTCAGAGGCTCAACCAATTGCACCACCCAAGCACCCCTTATTTATTTTAGAGAGAGAGATAAAAAGAACACACAAGCGGGGAGGGCGGGAGGGAGATGGACAGGCAGGAAGGAGAGCGAGCCTATCAAGCAGACTCCATGCTGAGTGCAGAGCCTGACTCGGGGCTCAATCTCCTGACCCTGAGATCATGACCTGAGCCAAAATCAAGAGTCAGATGTGCAATCAAATGAGCCATTCAGGGGTCCCCAGCCTACTTTAAAAAAAAAAAGGGGGGGTTCAACAGAAGGTAAGTGTGGAGAAACGAACCCTCATACATTGCTAGTGGGAATGTAAAATGGTATAGCCACTTTGGAAAACGATTCAGTAGTTCCTCACAGTTAAACAGAGTTACCATATGGCCCTGCAATTTCATTCCAAGGCATGTGCCTGAGAATGAAAAACATGTCTACACAAAATCTTGTACATGAATGTTTATAGAAACATTATTCACAATAGCCGAAAAGTGGAAACAACTCAAATGTCTAACTGATAAAGGGATAAATAAAAGGCAGTTTATCCATACAATGGTATATTATGGGCAATAAACAGAAATGAGGTGCTAAGACATGCTACAACACATATATAAGGCTTGAAAACATGCTACGTGAAAAAAGCTGGTGTATAGTGTATGATTCCACTTATAAGAAATACCCACAAGAGGGCGCCTGGGTGGCTCAGTCGGTTAAGCATCTGCCTTTAGCTCAGGTCATGATCCCAGGGTCCTAGGATTGGGCGCCACATCGAGCTCCTTGCTCAGCGGGGAGTCGGCTTCTCCCTCTCCCCTCTGCTTATGCTCTCTCTCTCAAAATAAATAAAATCTTAAAAAACAAAACAAAACAAACCCAGAAATACCCACAAGAGGAGAATCCACAGAAAGAGCAAGTAGATTGATTGGTGGTTGCCTCCAGCTAGGAAAGTCAGGGGAAAAGGAGTTTCTTTCTAGCGTGATAAAAACGACCTGGGGGGTGCCTGGGCAGTTCAGTCGGTTAAGCAGCTGCCTTCGGCTCGGGTCATGATCCCAGGGTCCTGGGATTAAGTCCCATGTCGGGCCCCCCGCTGAGCGGGGAGCCTGCTTCTCCCTCTCCCTCTGCCCCTGCTTGTGTTCCCTCTCTGTCTCTGTCAAGTAAGTAAATAAAATCTTAAAACAAAAAACAAAAACAAAAAAACTCAATGATCCGGAATTTATGATGATGGTTGCGTAACTTTGTGAATATAACAAAGACCGGTGAATCATACTTTACTCAATTACTAAAAGAACAAAAAAGAAAAAAGAAAACAAAAAAAACCCTCAAAAGACTTGAAAACAACTGGTCACTATTCTTTCTTTCTTTTTCATTGGTTTTGTAAAATAGATGTTTGTCTGTGGGGGCGACTAGGAAGGGAAAGACTGAGCAGATACCAGGATCAAGTCTTCATCCAAGCTTGGAGGGAGAGAGACCCCAAGGGGAAAACTGATGGTAACCACAGAGAGGAAAACAGATCAATGAGCTTTTGCAACAAAGAGTCTGGAGGCTGCTTTGGATCCAAGAGCCCCCCCCTTCTCTTGGCTACCCTAAAAGATAGTACCTTTGGTCCTCTTGAAGTTGTCAAGTTTACACTCCAGACCTTCCACTGCGGACACAGAGTGGCTTCTAGGCAACCCCCGCTTTGCTGATCTCTTTGAAGGAGAAATCATTTCCTTGTTGAAGAGATTTCTTCGAACTTTAGTCACTTCTGAAAGCATTAAAAAAAGAAAAAGCAACATTTACTAATATTCACATTTACTAATAGGATTTCCTTAAATATTATACTCACATGATGCATTCAAACTATTTACTCTTACAAATTCAGTTTAAATCCAACTTTTCAGGAACACGAGGAAGGCCCACATCACTTAAATTAGAGGCTGTCCTCATTGTAAAATGGACACAATCCTTAAGAGGCTGGCTAATGGAGATCAGAGTCCTCTTACTATACGCCACTGTTATGATGATTTTCTTCACTTTAGACCTTTTGACTGCTTTGTATTCTGCTCAACTCCAAGGAGAGGAACTGCTCCTTTCAATTCCACAAATCTCATTCTTCTTATGATATTTTACGGATTTGCTAGGTTATTTTAAATGCTCTTCCTGACTCCAGGACATGAGAATTGTGTGACCACTTAGACTCAAAGTTAGGAGAAACAGCTCCCAAGTCAAAAACTACTTGACAAAGCTAGCAGGATGGCATCTTAGTCCAAAGCAAGATGGCCCAGAGGCGGCTACCCAAACACTAAGGATAAACTCCTCTAAGAGCAGGTCATTTAAATACAAACCAAATTAACCCTGATCCACGAGCTGGGAGCAGCCCTGATATTTACCCACTAGTGACCGACATTACTGTTGAGGACCCCAATAACACCCAAGTTTCAAAACAAATGCCTGAAATGGATTTAGGACCTGACAGCCAAGTTTGATTTGTTCCTTGGTTTTCCCAAGTTTTTCAAAGTTTAATATTGACAGAAAGCTTCAAAGAGTAACACATTACACATAGAATCAACACTAAAATTCACCAGCCATCAACATGTTTTCTCCCTGCACCTCTATGTTTACAGAATTTTCCCCCACCGAAGTTGCACAGTAAGGTGCGGACATCCCAACCCTTCAGTTCCCTGCACGTCAGTGCACATCTCCCAAGAACAGGGGCAGGGCACCCGGCATACTATCCATCTTCCCACTTCTCTCATGGTCAGCAATATCCCTTACCGCTCCCCCACCCCGACCCATGAAAGTTAAGATGCAAGCAGATCATGTGGTGCGTTCAGTGGTCACACTTTAAATGCTTTCACCTAAACCAGTTTATCATCATTTCTTTTCCTTTTTGTGGTTTTCATAATAATAGTGTTTTTAAAAAAGATTTCCAGCCAGTGATTTTGCAGAATGCAGTATTTTGAGACCATGTGAATACCTCATTCTCCTAGCACGTGGTATTTGGACAGATTTCATTAACCAACGATTATACAAAATTCTAATTTATAACTGTATGCAGCTGCTAAAATACGTGCAATTAAACTAAGTTTGTCATGCTAGTCAATAAATGTGTGCACTGCTAGAGCACAGTATACCTTGTACTGGATCTTTCACCGGAAGTAGAGGCTGCTGAAGAGGAGGACGAGAGCTCTCCTGGAAGAGGAGGAAATCGGCATTCATTTACAAGAATAAAAATTCCACATGAAATCCTCTGACCCCTGCAGTTCCACTTGTAGGAATCCCTAACAGTAATACTTGTAAAATGCACAAAAACAGATATATGTTCTAAGGACACTGAAGTCTGCATTGTAATACAAAATAAGAAACACCCTCAACATCCATAGAGTGAAGCCAATTTTGATACATCCATCCAACGCAGACATTAAAACCTCAGGAAGACCTCTAGAAATAGAGAAGGAAGGAAGACCTATCTGTACGTACACAGAAGTCCATGATGGGAAAAAGGGAAAAAAGAAAAAAAAAAAAACAGAACAAGTACAGCAGGTTTGTACAGCTTGTAATGTGTATGTATGTGTGTAACAGGTATGAAGACACCTTTGATGTGTGCTATTGGTATATATAGAAAAGGGCCTGGAACAGACACAATAGTCATCAAGGATTACTTCTGAAGAATGAATGGAGGAGGGGCGACTGAGTGGCTCAGTCAGTTGAGCATCAGACTCTGATTTCGGCTCAGGTCACAATCTCAAGGTTGTGAGATTCTCAGGGCTGTGAGATCGGACTCCTGTGGCGGGCTCTGCGGGGAGTCTGCTTGAGATTCTCTCCCTCTCCCCCGCTCCTCTCTCTCAAATAAAATCTTAAAAAAAAAAAAGAATGAATGGAGAAGGGACACGCTTATTAAATTTTAACTTTATAGGATTTTTAATTTTTTTAACGATTATCATATATACTTTTTATAACTAAAAAGTAAGGGAAAACCCATATAAATTAGAGGATGACTATACTCTTAAGGACTTCTCTGCATTAATCTATTTACTATTCAATAGTCTAAAAATCTAGATGCGGGCACCTGGGTGGCTCAGTTGGTTAAGCGACTGCCTTCGGCTCAGGTCATGATCCTGGAGTCCGGGGATCGAGTCCCACATCAGGCTCCCTGCTCAGCAGGGAGTCTGCTTCTCCCTCTGACCCTCCTCCCTCTCATGCTCTCTGTCTGTCATTCTCTCTCTCGCAAATAAATAAAATCTTAAAAAAAAAATTTAAATAAATAAATAAAAATCTAGATGCCATCTAAACAACGGAATTGTTTTTAAAGCTTTTGTTTCTTTCCAGTTATGCCAATATATTTCTTGAAGAATGAACTACCATATAGAGGCTGACGTAAGGAGTGCTAGAAAGGACTGCAAATCATTGTAACATCTAGAGAGAAAGGAGGTCTGACACCTTTGTGGTCACCCACTTCTGGATTTCCCGCTCTCCAATCAGGATTCCAAGATACACAAGATTTGCATTTTTTCACTTATACTTATTAAGGCATACTAAGGAAGTGAATACCACTAACTCTTAAAACAACAATCCCACCTCCAATTCCAAAGGACAGCTATACATCTCTAGAAACAGAAGCACTACTGTGATGATTAATGCTAGTAAAGCTAGTTCTTACAGAATTTTAACTCTTCTCAGATAGTTCACGCAGTTCAAAAAGTTTCAATGCACTGTCTCCCTTCTTTCCTTAACAAGATATCAATTCTACTTAATAAATAGACTCCAGCTGGGTTTCTTTCTTTTTTGCAACCAACAAAGCCTCAAGTTCTCACACCTGCCACCAAAAAAAAAACAAACCAGCAATCACCTGGCTTTACGACAGCTGCCCCCACCCCACCTTACTGAAGTAAAATGTACTGAAAAGTACCTTCTGGTCTGCAAGTCCTGAAAGTCCTATTATGATGCACATTATTTTTCAGTGTCTCTTTGCTTTGTTATTATTTTGAGTTTGCTTATCTAAAGATTTTTTTTTAAAGATTTTATTTATTTATTTGACAGAGAGAGACACAGCGAGAGAGGGAACATAAGCAGGGGGAGAGGGAGAGGGAGAAGCAGGCTTCCTGCTGAGCAGGGGCCCGATGCGGGGCTCGATCCCACGACCCTAGAACCATGACCTGAGCCGAAGGCAGACGCTTAATGACTGAGCCACACAGGTGCCCCTCTAAAGATTTTTTAATTAACTTATTCATTCCTTTCTGTTTTTCTTTGTATCACCTCTAACTGTTATACTTTTGAGTAAACTGGTTTATCTTTAGCAAATTTATAGTTCTTTAGTTGTTGGATTCCAGTTGAATACTCATTCATAAAAACATCTTGTTTTATTTCTGTAACCTCCAGTGTCCACTTCCTCAAAGTAGAGACACTGCCCTTCAAGCTTATTTATTGTGTCAACTCATGCTGGAAGAAACAGATCCTGTAGCACTATTTCCTGTCCATTGGGAAAAAACTTACGTTTTTTGTAGCTCTCTTGGACACTTTGGGGATCTCAATTTGTCGAAGATTCTGCGAAACCTCTGCAATGCTTTTATGTCTTATTAATGCATTTTTCCTTTTAAAAATAGAAACAGCCATTATACATTCAACAGAGGTTACGAGTAAATTAGAAAAGAATCAGAGTTGAAAATAATACACTAATAAAAGCCAGTTATGTTGGCATTGGTCTGAATTTGTAGCAAAACACGCCAACTTCACAATTTCCAAAAGTTAACTACTATCAATTCAACTAGTTATGAAGAACGAAGAGCATCAAGGAAAAGAAAAAGTACACTGAAGTCCGAAGCTTATCTCATAAAAGGCTCCTAGCTCCTGGAGACCCCACGTGGATAGGCAAGGGCACTGGGGACTACATTATCAATTCTGTATATTCCTTGGATAATAAAAAGGATGCCAGATGCTGCATGTTAGGAATGCCAATAGATGGCTTCTGGGATTCAGACAGAAGGGCAACTAGTAATTCAACAAGTTATATACCAAGACAACTGCCCTCTGTCAGAACTACAACAGAGCAAGTAATTCCTTCAATTCCTTGAGCTCCCACCTTCTCTTCTTAGCTGATCGGGTTCGAAGCTCCTCCAGCTGGTCAGATTCAGTGCCACCCGACACTGATCTATGAGCACTTGACAGAAGAGGCACAGAAAGAAGGGGGGATATGTTCTCTTGTGTCACGGAGTCATCACTGAAAAAATCTAGAGGAAGGACACCAGCCAGCTTCTGAGGAATCATAAACCCTAGGCTGTCATAAAGATTTCCAAGTGTCTTCGGGATCGAGTCAATATACCTGTGGAATAGATTGGTTAAATATGCAATGGCCACCATTCCACCCTCTCTGTTCCATCCCTCATCCAGCAGGACAAATAGTCCTGAGAATTCCACAATTCTCACATAATACCACATGCAGTTCCTGGTAAAATAGTTCTAAAGTTAGTAGTCATCGAACTCACAATCCCAAAATTTCTTCCAGAAACTTTGTTAGGTATGCCAAATCCTCAGTCAAACACACCATGCGCAGCAAGTCTGTCACCTGAAGAAGATATTTGAAAATTACCATATGCCTTCTGCAGGGAAGCTAAGAGCCTTCAGGCTTATTTCCAGCAGCACTGAGCTATATACTTGCCTCCTTCACCACCTGCTCCATCTCAACGATGCTTTCGTGGACGGAAGGGCACTGCAGACACAGCTCCAAACGAAGAAATACCTGAAGCTGGCACCTTGACAGAATAAAACACCTGGGTCATATCTATCTTGAGTGCCGTTTAACTGAAAGCAAAGATCTGTTTACAAAAGAACCGACAACCAAAAAGGAGAAGAGCCACTGCCTTCTCCAAATAACGACATGCTTATCAGGTAAATAGGTAACTCAAACTGCACATCAGAACATCACCAAGAATCAACCACAAAAAGCCTCTATGAGCAACTGGCAATCGAGTTGGTATTTATTTATTTACTTACTTATTTATCTATCAATCAAGCAATTTTAAATGGATCCAAGCAAATCTTGGAGCTGTTTTGGAGTGATGGTAAAAAATAAGTAAATAAATCAAGGTAGTTACTTACTCTCTGACTTTATCTTCATCCAGTTTTTCCCCTAGATTCTGTCGAAGACTTTTGCTAGTTTTTAAGAGGCTATTTTTTACTTGATTCACGCAGTTCATCTGAAAATAAAAAATTATTACATAGAATTCTGAGTTACTAATTATTTCTAATTCATTTCACAGCTGATTAATGTCCTAAGAAGGGAAGTACATTCCCTTACGAATTGCTCCCTTATTTCATTTGAATGAAAAATAGTTGAAATGAATGTGCAGGGTGTCTGGGTGGCTCAGTCGGTTGAGTGTCAGACTCTTGGTTTCAGCTCAAGTCATGACATCAGGGTTCCTGGGATCAAGCCCCCCATTGGGCTCTGTGCCTGATGCAGTCTGCTTGAGATTCTCTCTCTCCCTCTCCCCCACCCCACCCCCTGCTCACACACTCTAACAAAACCTTAAAAAAAAAAAAATGAATATTTTTCCTTCATATTTTCAAAAGGAGCATGGTAAAAAGTATTTGAGAGCAAGGGGCATGGCTACAACAAGCCTGCATATCTGACCTTCCTTAAAAAAAAAAAAAAAGATTCCATTAAGTTAGTGACTGAGAAATCTAAGGACCATGGGAGTGCCTGGGTGGCTCAGTCAGTAGAGCATCTGACTCTTGATCTCAGGTCTTGATCTCAGGGTTGTGAGTTCAAGCCCTGAGTTGGGCATGGAGCTTACTTAAATAAGAAAGAAAAGAAAAAAAAAAAAGAGGAAGAAAGGAAAAGAAAAAAGACTGTAAACAACTCCTGTCCACTTTAGAGGTGCCTGGCTTGTACCGCTAACCATGAATAAAGACAACGATAGCATGGTCTAAACCAATGATTGGCAATACTCCCTGTGCATAAGAATCATCTAGCAAGCTTTTTATAAGTACATATGCCCGGGACCCAAGCCCCAAAGATCTGTTTCAGTTGGTCTTGAGGAAGCTAGGCATCAGCATTTAAAAAAAAAAAGTGTTCTAGGTGACTCTGGGTAAGAAACACCAGCTTAATTCATGCAGCTAACATGCAGCTGAAGACAGAGATTTCATTAGAAAAGAAGTATATGTAATTACCACTACCTTCACTTGGCCTATTTCCTGGGTTTCTGCCAGTTCACCATGTCCACCTTCCAAGGTCTGGAATTATGTTCACCCCCTTGCTTATCTTACTTGTGAATCACACACCACATAATAGTCATTTCCCAAGACATATGAACCAAACCCACCAACAAGCAACCAACCACCCCATACTCTCTTACTTCTAATTCCTTGGTGCCTTTGGATTTTAGGAATGCTTTAATGGTTGATATCATATTCCGAGCACATGAATGCAACGTGATTTCTCCTGCGGCCACAGTCTTTTGGTAATTTTCATGTATGTAAGATAGGAGCTCCTCTTCGGTTTTAAAATCTATGAAAAAAAAAACAAAATTGATCATCACATCTAGTCATTGTATTGTTTAAGCCAGTGGTTGTCAACTGGGAATTTTTGCCTCCCAGGGGACATTTGACTGTGTTTGGGTTGCCAGACTGGTGGGGATGAGGAGGATGCTCCTGGCATCTAGTGGGCAGAGGCCAGGGATGCTGCTAAACATCCTACAGCACAAAGGACAGCCCCCACAACATTATCCCACCGAAAATGTCAATAGTGTGGAGGCTGAGAAATTGCAGAGATGATAATTTTAAGGCTTTGCAAATCAAGTGTGCATGTTATAAATTTAAGGATAATCATTAATGGAAAATAAACTATAGGGGTGCCTGGCTGGCTCAGTTGATGGAGCATATAACTCTTGATCTCAGGGCTGTGAGTTCAAGCCCCATGTTGGGTATAGAGACTACTTAAAAATAAAATCTTAAAAAAGCAAAACAAAACTATATAACCTCCAAACCTAGCAGAAAGGAAAAAGAGAAATAAACAAAACTTGATTAATCCCATAGTCTGCTAGAAAGGAAAAAATAAAAACTATAGAAAGCACAAAATAAGACACTAAAAAACATCCAAGCTTATCAGTAATTATAAACATTTATTTTACAAATATACTTGATGGGTAAAAGAAACTATCAGATTGGATTAAAAAATTCCCTTACATTATGGATGTCAGAAATTATTTAGAAATAAGTATCAATGAAAACAGAATATGGCAAACTTGTTTAATGCAGTTAAACTTAAAGGAAAATTCATAGACTTAAATAATCTTTTAAAGAAAAAAAAATAGGGGCACCTGGGTGGCTCAGTTGGTTAAGCATCTGCCTTTGGCTCAGGTCATAATCCTGGGGTCCTGGGATTGAGCCCCCCATCGGGCTCCCTGCTCAGTGGGGAGCCTGCTTCTCCCTCTGCCCCTCTCCCTGCTCATGCTCTCGCTCTCTCCCTCTCTAATAAAATCTTTAAAAAAATAAAAAATAAAAAATAAAAAAAAAACAATCAGCTAAGGGCCCAACACAAGAAATAACATGAGAGTAAACCCCAAAAGAAAGGAATAAAGATAGGAACAAAAATGAATAGGAAAAAAAAAAAGGAAACAAGAGAGATCAACAGAAACAAAACAATGATTCTCTGAGAACCCAAATACAGAAACCTATAGTAAAACTGAGCCGTTTAAAATGGGAGAAAGCATAAATAAGCAACATTAGAATGAAAAAATAGAGCAGAGATTTGAAATACTAGTAAGAGGTAAGGTTGAAGTTCATTTTCTCCATACAAACACCCATTCATTCCAGCACCATTTGTTGAAAAGATTATCCTTTGGCCACTGAATTACTGGGGCACCTTTGTCAAAAAGCTGCGTGCCCCTGTCGGGCAGGTCTATTTCTGCTCAGAATCTAGTCCAGAAACTGTTAATAGCACACAGTCTTGGGTGCTGTTAATTTTGCTCTCCCTTGAATGAACCATCCACATTCTCGAATACTTTTATTAGCTCATTAAAGATGTTCTGTCTCATTCAGACTGATGATTATCTATGACTCTAACATGCCACAGGCAAAAAAAAAAAAAAGCCTTCAAGGAGAATTTATTTATTTATTCCAGAATTCTCAAAAGAAATCAAAGGTGACATCATGCAGTTACTGCCCGAAGTCCATAAGCTATCTTTACAGTCCTCCCACAGGACTGGCTCTGAACGTGCCCTGAGAAATGAGAAACCTACTGCAATTTTATCCCTTTTTTAGAAAACAAAGAATGGTAAAAATTAGGGGCACCTGGGTGGCTCAGCCAGTTAAGCATCTGCCTTCGGCTCAGGCCATGATCCCGGAGTCCTGGGATCGAGCCCCGCGTCAGGCTCCCTGCTCAGCAGGGAGTCTGCTTCTCCCTCTACCCCTCACCCTGCTCTCGTGCTCTCTCTCACTCTAATAAATAAATAAAATCTTAAAAAAAGAAAAAATAGTAAAATTAATGTTACTGGACAAAATTCTTCTGCCCAACTCTGAAAGACCTTAATACCCTAGATCACTCCCAAAGCTTTCTCCTCTCCCTTAATTCCTCAATGTATAAAGCTTCTTTAACCACCTCTCATATGGCCATGCCATGGCCAGTCTTGTGACTTTGCTTATGCCAATCCCCTATCTAGCATGCTCTCTCTTACCTTGCTGCCATCTCAACTCTGCTCGCTCCTCAGCATCTAGCCTGGGCTCCCCTGACTCCTGAGAAGCCTCCTCAGCCTGTTCTGGCCCAAGACTTGCCCTTCCCGTTCTCCAGTCCTAGTATGTCTTTACTTCCCCAACAGGCAAGTCCTTCCTGTTGTAGATTCCTGGCTCTCTCGTGTATTAGGTTGCATTAGTTCATTATGTATTTTGTGAGTGTGTGTGTGTGTGTGTATCTGCATATATCTTGTGTATTAGGTTGCATTAGTTCATTATTTATTTTGTGAGTGTGTGTGTGTGTGTGTGTGTATCTGCATATATCTTGTGTATTAGGTTGCATTAGTTCATTATGTATTGTGTGTGTGCATGTGTGTGTGTGTATCTGCATATATGAATTCATTATTATCATCTTTGCTGCTGGATCATAAATCTGAGAATAGGACATGATCTTATTTTTATTGTATTCCCCATAACATACTTTGAGGAATGCAGCAGATGTTTGATAAATATTCATTAATTCATGGATAGGATTAAAACTTACAAGAATCTGAGGGTATGAAAGAGTAAACCTGGCCTTAGACACCAAAAGCTGTGGAACTGAGGAATACCTTTAGGTTTAGAGCTTCTTAGTGTCCTTCCTCTGTTTTCCCATTTATCTGCTGTCCTCCCACCGGCCGGCCTTTGGACCCCCTTCTCCCCAGCCGCCTCTGGACTGCCGTCTGGACACAGCTTCTGCGCCTTCACGTTCAGCCTCGCCACGTTCAACATCTTCAGGGAGCGGCACATGGTGTTCATCTTCTGCCGCACTGGAGTCCGAGGGACCCCTCCTTCCAAAACAGCGTGGAGAGAAAAGGAAAATAGCTTTCACTTCTGCCAATTTAGGAACCACTTTAATTCAGATGAAATAGTCTGTGAAAGAATACTAAAATAAAGTATATCCCTTCAGGAGGATCTCAATTTGGTGGTTCATGCATCTCCTTGTACCTACAACCTGGAGTAGAAAGAGAGCTCTTCTTTAAACTGAGGTTTAGGAACGGAACATCGCAACAGGATCAGATGATTTTTAGCAAGGCAGATGCCAAACAGACCCGTTTTGGTGTTCCCCAATGGTCAGAGTTATGACGAAACTCTCCTAAAAGGCAGTTGAGCAGGCTGCATCAGAAGCTACTTTCTCCCACTTTTTGGCACAGTAACTTGTTCCTGACAACTTATTCTAAGGAAGGCACTCAAAAAATAAATCGCACGCGGGGCGCCTGGGTGGCTCAGTAGTTAAGCGTCTGCCTTCGGCTCAGGTCATGATCCCAGGGTTCTGGGATCGAGCCCCACATCGGGCTCCCTGCTCAGCGGGAAGCCTGCTTCTCTGTCTCCCACTCCCCCTGCTTGTGTCCCTGCTCTCACTCTCTCTGTCAAATAAATCTAAAAAAAAAAAAGAAAAAAGAAAAAAAAAATCACATGCATGATGTACACTCTAATATTATTTATAATGATAAAAACTGAAAATCTGTTCGACAACGCAAGAATTTTGTAAATTTTGTGAAGCAATGAGGTAGAATAGTAACCAAAAAGGCAAGGTAGCAGATGAATAAGTATTTATAAGCAGCACATAAAGTTGGATTTATATTTCTGTCATATCTAAAAATGGAAATGGCCTATTAAGAAAGGATTGTGAGCGATTTTTTAACATCACTTTCGTAACTAATGTAATCATTTTCAAATTTGAAATATAAGAACTTGTCCTTCTCTTATTCAGTTACCATTTCAACCACATTTTAGGGAATGCCAATCTTTTAAAACATACACGCTCAAAAAACAGTCTATGCGCATACGTTTCTTTTTGCTGTCTTCCTGATTGGACACAACGGATTCTTCCCGAGACTTTCTCTGGTAGAGCTCGGACAGGCAACATGTTAATTCATTTTCAGTTTTGGAAGACTCTTCCTTATTAGACGAGGCAGCCTGTAGTAACCTGTGAACAAGGCAAGATGTCTAGTATAAAGCTGAAATTCTGGTTTTTCCAAAATGCTATAACAACAAAATTCATTATCCTTTTAAAAGTTAATCAAAAGATGTCCACACAAGAAGCCTTCAAAAATATTTTTTTCTCAGGAGGGAAAATGTCCCTGTCTTCTCACGATTTAAACACTTACACTAGAAGACAGGAGAGAAATATGCAGTAGACTCCCCCCTCAGAGCTCTCAGAAGAAACCAACCCATGCAACACCTTAATAATCAGACTTGTAGACTCCATAATTGTGACACAATAAATGTTTGTTGTTTAAGCCCCTCAAAAAAAAAAACCACTCAGGAATGGAAGCAACCTGTTCACAAAACCATTAATCATGACATATAGTATTGACTTATCCATAGTTATTTTTTACTCAGTGTATTTTTTACTCACTTAATATACTGATGTAACAGTATATTAAGTGTCACAGTGACTTCTGAATAATTCTTTCACATTGTAGTAAACTAATTTGGGATTGATGAGAAGGGGATGAAGTGGGGCTGAGGGGGTGATTAGTTATCAAATGCTTTTCTGCCTAGGACTACAGATCAGTCACTAAGCAAACTAAGAAAATGGCACAACTTTCGGGGCGCCTGGGTGGCTCAGTCATTGAGCGTCTGCCTTCGGCTCGGGTCGTGGTCCCGGGGTCCTGGGATTGAGGCCTGCATCAGGCTCCCTGCTTGGCAGGAGGCCTGCTTCTCCCTCTCCCACTCCCCCTGCTTGTGTTCCCTCTCTAGCTGTCTCTCTCTCTCTCTGTCAAATAAATAAAATTAAAAAAAAAAAAAAGAAAGAAAATGGCACAACTTTCAAAATGCATTACTTGTATTTCACTGTCCTCCATTATGTGATATTATTTGATTTAAAGTAGGAGGAAGTTATGGCGACATGAGTTGAATCTGCTGGGGCTCTCAGTTTCACACATGTAGCAGGTCTGAAGCAGACTAATTCTCCCTAAGTGTGCTGGGATTGCCTTTCACTGAGGGGAGGGTTTGTTTAGAACTTATGAACCTTTCAAATACACAGTAGAGAAAGCATTATTAGATATATACCTCCCAGCAAGATTAAATACTTGCTAATGGTTTACCCTATCTACTTCAGATTTTTTAATGAAATTAAGCATTATAGACACACAAAAAAGCCCACTCTTATCTTTTCCCATCGCTTCCTTCCAGAGATATTCCTAGACCTGTGTTTATTTATAGAGACATACATATGTATGGAAACCAATATAAATTGCTATTATATGCATTCTAAGTTTTTAAAAGTATCATACATCATCCTTTTGCACTTTTTTGTCTGTACTCAACATATTTTTCATGAGCATATAGATAGCTCTAGTTTATTCAGTTTTACTAATCTGTAATATTCCCTTGTATAACTATATCACAGTTCGTTTCTCCATTTCCCCACTGAGAGACAGCTGGTTCTTTCCACTTTTTCACTTTTAAGGACTGGCAGTGAACAATCAAGAGTAGCTCTCCTCACGTTTGTGCAAAAACTTCTCTAATGTAGACACTTGTAAATGGAATTGCTGGTTGTCAGTATGCGAAGTTTCTGCTTTACTAGGAATACAACCTGCTCTCTGAAATGGTTGTAATCATTTATAATTCTATTGTCCAAAGTGTCATTTCCCCTTGTTCTAGATCAGATTTACTGACCTGGGACAATCTAATGGTATAAAATAGAATCTTGTGGGGGTTTTCTTATTATGGTTTTCATTTCCATTTATCTAAACTGACCATCTTTTTTTTTTTTTTTTTTTAAGTTCTATGTCCAATGTGGAGCTTGAACTCAGGTCCCTGAGATCAAGAGTCACATACTCTCCAGACTGAGCCAGCCAGGTGCCCCAACTGAGTATCTTAGCTTTTCAAATTACTGCTCTATTGGATTTCATTGCATGAACCACTTGTTCGCATTCTTTGCCCAATTGCTTGTCTTTTCCTTGTTGATTTTTAGGAACTCTGTACTAATTTAGATACTAATCCTTTCTTAGTTATATGGATACAGCCACCTAGGCCTATGACTAGTCCTTTTCATCATACAGAAAATTTTAAATTATAGTCATCTATTTTCCTTTATGGTTTGAACGCTTTAGGTTTTATATAAGAAATCCATTCCCAGCCTAAACTACTCATCTTCCCTTCTTACGATTTTAAAGCTTTACTTTTCATGCTTGTTTTTAAAATTTTATTAGGACTTTATCATTGTGTATGTTGTGAAGTAGAAATCTAATTTTTATCCTTTTTCTTCTAGAGAGCGAACTGTCACACCACCATTTATTGCACAGTCTATTCTTTCCCACATTTATAATTCTGCCTCTGTCATATGCTGAGCTCCCATACAGGTGTGGGTCATTTTGGGGGCACTCTACTGTTGCATGGGTCTCTCTGTTGATCATCTCACCCATGCCACGCTGCCCTACTCATTAGAGCTTTACAGTAAACACTGCTTTCTTATAGGGGAAAGTGCACCTGTTCTGTCTTAGCCCTTTTGATCTGTACCATGTTCATGAATCAGAAGACTCGTTATTAAGTCAGTTCTTCTCAAAATGGCCTATAGACTCAATGCACTCTTGGTCAAAAATCCCAGCAGGCTTTTCTGGTGGAAATTAACAGATTGATTCTATAATTTACATGGAAACACAAAGGATCTAAAATAGTCAAAGCAATTCTGAAAATAAAACAAAGTTGAGAGGACTACCTGATTTCAGTACTCAAGACAATGTGATATTAACACACTGTCTGGACTAGGTTCTTTTCATAAATAGACCTACATGATGGTGGTGAACTGATTTCGACAAAGGTGCCACAGTGAACTCAATGAGAAAAAGACTATCTTTTAACAAATGGTGTTGGAACAACTGGTTATCTCTATGGCAAAAAATAAATCTTAACTTTACATCTTAATACTATTTTGAATTTCTTCTATATCTCTTACATTTCTTTTTTTTTTTTTTTAAAGATTTCTTTACTTGAGAGAGAGTGGGGGGAGGGGAGCAGGCAGAGGCAGAGACAGGATCTCAAGCAGACTCCCTGCTGAGCACAGAGCCTGACGCAGGGCTCAATCCCATGACCCTGAGGTCATGACATGAGCCGACACCAAGAATCGGATGCTATACTGACTGAGCCCTGGGCGCCCCTCTTTTACATTTCTAATATGGTTGTGTCTGGGTGGCTCAGTCGGTTAGACGTCTGCCTTTGGCTCAGGTCATGATCCCAGGATCCTGGGATCCAGCCCCACATTGGGTTCCCTGCTCAGCAGGGAGCCTGCTTCTCCCTCTCCCTCTGCCTGCCATTCCCCCTGCTTGTGCTCTATCTCATATAAATAAAATCTTTAAAAAACAAAAGCACTGCTTGATTTTGCTATAGATAATTCTATTTTATTCGGCTTCTCAAAGAATCACTTTATCTTTGTTCATTTTTTTTTTTTTCCTGTGATTCATATTTGTTCTTATCTTTATTACTATCTTATTTTTGGGATTTACTCCCTTGTGTTATTTCCTGTACTGGACCCTTAGTTAATTGGTTTTTAACTTTTCTTCCTTAAAAGATAAGTTCTATAAATCTTCCTTGAAGTATAAACTTAGCTGCATTACACAAATGTTATTTTTCATTATTACTGAGATTTAATACCCAGTATTTTCTGACTTCCATAATGAGTGCATTTTACTTCCGTAATTAATTTTTTCCAATTTTTTTTTAATCGTGGTAAAACATACATACCATGAATGTAACATCTTAACCATTTTTAAGTACACAGTTCAGGGGTATTAAGTAGATTCATAATTAGGCTACCATCACCTCCACCCATCTCCAGAACTCTCTTCATCTTGTAAAACTGAAACTCTATAACCATTAAACAATGCTCTCCATTTTTAATTAGTTTTTAATATTATTGGACTATACTACACAAACCAACCCATGTGCAGATAAGTGAGAGCTGATTTCATCCACCAATATCCAGAGAAATAAAAAAGTTTTACCAAAATGACTCCATCAAACTTGAACTGGCACCACTAAGGTTAGAGCAAGGAAACCACTTCTCCACAACAGCCGCACTCCAGGGACCAGTGCGGCCGAGCTCCTGCTGGGCCCACTCTGGAACAGCGGCAGCTACAGGGACAGGAGCAGAGATGGGAGAGGAAGGAAAGAAAAAGAGGCATTAGGCCCAAAGCGGAGAACGCAAGCACTTGCTCCGCCCTTAGACAGGCGGCATTCTCACAAAGGACACACAAGGCCACATCATTAACAACCTTCCTTCATCCACACCACCAATTCCAAATGGTACCCCAACAATGTACAAACGTAGGCTAGCTCACGGCTCCTCAAACACACCAGACACACACCCTTCCAGAGCCTTGGTGCTTGGGGTTGCCTCTATCAGCAACATTCTTCCCATTTCACCTTCCTTCAAGCCTTTGCTCCAATATTACTCTCTCAGCAAAGCCTGTTCAAACCCACCCCTTACACTCCCCATTCCTTTTTTCCTGCTTTATTACGATGGCACTTATCTCTTTCAAACATACTATGCAACCTCCTTACTTATTGTTTCCCCCGACTAGATGGTACACTAAGAACAGAGACTTTTGTCTATTTTGTTCTCTGATACATTCCCATGAGAACAGTGCCTGCCACAGCAGCCACTCAATAAATCTGTTGAATAAATGAATGGAATAAGTATCAAATTGATTACATTTCTATCTACCTAGCATAAATAAGGTTTGTTTTGTATTAGTAACAATGCAACAAATTGGAAGGTAGACAGAATCACAACAGTTTTATATGCAGTCTTCATTAAATATATTAGTACAAGTTTCATCTTATACCTTTGATTTCAACCCAGTTTCACAGAGCCTTTGGACCCCTCAGAAGTGCTTTAGGATTTCTATAAATAATAATGACTTAAGTTGCCTGAAGCATTGTAGCTTACTTTTATCCGTTTTATAATAGATATTGGGGTTCTACTAAGAGCACAGTGAAAAAAAAATTCTGATAGTGGAAAAAACTATAAACCACTGCCCTGGAGTATGTTAGTTATTGGTTCAGAAGCTTACCACAGGTAGCAGGATCTTCGAGTGAATTGTGAATCTGATTCAATACAATATCTACAACATCAGAGAAAAGGGAAGCTGTATCCTGGGGGCTCTCTGCCACAACTGTTTGGAGAAAAGGTCTTTGAAATTCAGCCTCCTCAGTGCGGAACACGGTGAGGACTGTAGCACTGGTAGAGAGGGGGGAAATAACTCCCGTGATGGGGGGCCAGCCTTCACCAGGGTCCACACTGGCAACCTACATCAGAAGTTCTAATTAGTTGAGAAGATGGTTGTCCTATGGCTAAAGAAGAATGTAGCTTAGTAAAAGATAGAATGATAGTTTCCCCCGATGACCGTTATTATAAAAGATAAAACTGTAGAAAAGACAAGCTGGATGGGTATTAGTGCTAGAATTGAATTTAGTGACCATATAATCCTAATCTCTCAATTTATAAATAAGAAAAACCTAAGGTTACCAGGAATATTTACTAAGCACTTATTATGTGCTTATTATAACTCCCCGAGTCCTCAAAACTGAGGACCTCACAACCTCACTCTGAGGTAAAAATGATTATTATCCCTTTTACAGAGGAGGAATTAAGGCTGAGAAATAACCTGTTTAAGGTCACCCAGTTAGATGCAGAAGCCAAGCACATATGAATTCGAAACCCACGCTCTTAACCATGAGGCAGTACTACCACTTAAGGGATTTACTCAGATCACACAGTTGGGCAGCAGAGCTGAGACCCAATCCAGACCGCCTGACTCCCGACCCAGTGCTCTATCAGAACACACAACTCTTAGAACAACATCGGTTCAGAGACTATACAGCTTTTCTCTAAGTGTCTCACAATGGGATCCAGAAGATAGAAGCCTTCTGAGGTAACAAAGGCAAAAGACAAAGTAAGGTAAGAAATTTGCTCCTTGTTTAAAAATAACCATCACCTTTCAATCAAATCTGGGTATATATGTATTTCTCAGAAGACATTTCTAAGTTTGTGTAACTACTGAACCCTATTACACCTAATTTTACAGTGTAGGGCTTTTAAAAAATATTATATAAAGTTAATATATAGTAGAACACTTACAAAATAACTAGAAACCAGGCATTACTTCACCACCCTAAACTAATACTTGCATTCCATTCGGCCCACTGCCTTTTGTTCCCATATAAGAATATAATTTAACTTCGTTGGAATTAAGGTACATGCAGTTTTATGAACTGTTTCTTCACTAAGGAGCACTGTCATGATGCTACATGTGTAACTGAAACTACGTCATGTAGAACAATCGTTGGCATTTGATAATCACATTAATTTCACCTCACCAGTGTGTTTTTAGACAAGAAAAATTTAGCATGCACCAGGTACCTACCAGGTGTAACTCCTCAGCAGTCAGCCTGCTTACCAGCTGCTGAAATAACATCCTCTGAGTTGATTTGTTCTCCTCTGGACTTTGTAACATCCAGCTCTCAGTGCCCAACGTGCTACTCGCTGGGAGAGACCACTGGCTTGCCGTGCCTTTTAGAAAAATTCTGACTGGTTTTTGAAAATGTCTCTGATGCATGGCCAAGGGCTCTAGGGTGACTGTCCATGTTTCTTGAGTCTCTTTGCCTGTTGGAAATAAGGAATATTAAGATTCTAATGTAATCATTACTAAAAACAGATTTAATAGTAAGAAGAAAAAAATGAGACTGTCCGTGTGGTACGAGTATCGTCACTTCGCGCTTCATCCCTCATCCCACGGCCCACAGAGCAGCAGAGCAGGCACATTTTGTTCTACAGGAACAGCTACATATGAATGGAATCACAAGGGTCCAACTAAGTGTCAGAACTTCCCAATAATTATGCCTTAGAAATAAGTGTTCAAGCAATACTCATGAGTTATAAAAAAGACAACACTGCTTAAATCTGTAAAATACAGTGTATCACATCTTAGAAGAATGTTGAATTCTAAAGATTATGTATGACAAAACTGCTTAAACAAAACTACTCTTGAAATTTCCTTAAACTGCACGCAATGTATGTAACATAGTTTTACGTATACATCTCTACAGAGTAGGACTTTGTGTGGATATGGGATTCAGAAGTGAGATTCACTCTACAGATCATAGAGTAAACTTATGAAGGGTCTAACATGCGGGCTCTTCCTGGTAACAGGCACCAATTTCAGAGGCTGTTCACTAATTTGTTATTTCTTCTCTTAATCAATCATTGCTTCTCTATGGTCTTCCATTTATCAGTCTCTTCTATGAGGCAGGAAATCTTACCACCCCTTTGCTTGGGCACCTGAACACTATTATCCTTCAACAGCTGGGAAATTCTTTAAAAATCACTCACTAGTTCTTTTTAAAGGTGGGCTGGCAGATACACTGAGCCCATGTTCAATGCTTTCCTGTGGTACCTGATTCTGCACAGACACCTTTTAATTACAAGCATTAATGGAGTGCCTAGGCTGTTGGAAACTCTAAAGAAAAGCATGGGCTTGCCTTGAAGAAATCAATGTACCTGAGACCATAAAACCCCCCCAAAGAGTATTTGCTTACCTTCAACAGGGAGAAATAATGTTCCTTCCATCCGTGGAAATGAGGCTTCATAGGCAGATTTATAGAGCAAACAGTTCAAAGTAGCATCAAGTGGCAGAGTTGAAATCCATGAAGAGAGGGGAGATTCACTTGCCAGCTTTTTTTCACTACCAAGCAGTCTTTTCCCAGCTTTAGTACAATCCTGGCTGAAAGTCTCGGATGGTAAGATAGTGCCTCCGACAAGGTGGAGCAGTTCGCACACTGTCCAGTACCCACGGTGGTCCGGGGATTCCCACAACTGAAATAAAAATTACAAAGAAACTCAGGTGGTTATAAATGAGGCATCCATAAATAAAGCTTGGGGAGAGCAGGAGAAAGTAGACGTCTACATTAAAGGATCGAATTACTCAATTATTGTATTTATTAAGCCACACACAAACGGTCGGTACCCTATTACCGTGCAGCCTGCTCTCACTACAGCCCTTGTCATCTCTTGCCTAGACTTACTGTACAGCCTCTCCAGCGTGTGTCCTGCCTCTCATCTGTCCTCTCTGTTGCTCCAAGTATTCTTGCAAATCATGAATGTGATCGTGCTACTTCTCTAAAAACTTTCAAGGGCTTCCCACTGCCTCCACGATAAAGTAACTCTTGGGGATAGCCCAGCCCTAAACAACCTTTCCAAACACATTATCTTTCCCTCACCCACTGCTACCTTCCAGGACACTGAACCATTTACTGTTTCCTGAACATGCCATACTTTATCTTCCATGCTTTGGTTCATGCTGTTTCCCATGCTTTCCCCTTCTTCTCCAACTTGGGTAATCTAGCTCAAATCCTGCTTTCTCTGTAAAAGCCAGTCTTTACTTCCTCACACACAGACAACTGTTCATTCAACTTTTTTTTTTTTTTTTTAAATTTGAGAGACAGAATGAGAGAGAGAGCACAAGCAGGGGGAAGGAGCAGAGGGAGAAACAGACTCCCTGCTGAGCAGGGAGCCTGATGCGGGACTCGATCCTGGGACTCCAGGATCATGACCTGAGCCAAAGGCAGTCACTTAACCAACTGAGCCACCCAGGCGCCCCATTTAACCTTCTTTTAACAAACTTTTTTTTTATTTATTTTTTTATAAGAATTGTCCTTTTATTTAAGATTTTACTTATTTTTTTGACTGGGAAAGACATAGAGAGAGAGGGAACACAAGCAGGGGGAGTGGGAGAGGGAGAACAGGCTTCCCGCGGAGCAGGGAGCCCAAAGCAGGCTTGATCCTAGGACCCTGGGATCATGACCAAAGCCAAAGGCAGCCGCTTAATGACTGAGCCATCCAGGCACCCCTTAACAAACTTTTACTGAGCAACCTTTATATGCCATGAATTAGCAAGACCTAGTCTCAGTCTTCTAGAATCTTAAAGTTGGGGGTAGAGTAAAACCGCAATAATGTGAAATGTTTAACTCAGCATCACAATATAACATGACAATATTCAAGTAGTATAGGAACATGATGGAAGAGCGTCTACCCCGAAATACAATTATTATGCTGGTTTGCCTACTCCACAGGAGTTAACAATTATAGATCATAAATTGGTATGGAATGTGAGGTCTTCAAAGTCATCTCCAAACTTTTCATATATTCAAGTTCAAAAAGGGGCATAAGAGTACCCAAGGTCACAGCAAGGCAAGAACAGACTAGTCCAAGAACCAAGAACTATCTTGGATAGTGCTTTTAAAATGAGGGTCATGACCCTTTGGTGGACTCAGATGGATCCTTTGATGGATCAACTGACTGGCTCATGATCAGCATCAAAAAAAACAGAATAGAAAATATCAGAGCACAACAGAAAATATCAAATGTAGTGAAGATAAACAAAATATTGTAAAACTTTTGTTCCAGTTATGCATGCCAGTTTGGAAATTAATCAATTAAAATTTGCTGTTACCATCCATATGTCCACGCCTATGTTCACCGCTATGGGAGAAAACAGTAAGCTAGTTCATATACCATAGATCCTGATTAGGATTTTTTGCCAAAGGGAAACAAAAAATTTGTTGAAATAGTCAGATATTCTGGCTAGAGGACAGCTAGGGAAAAAAAAATCTGCTTATCAGTTGAAAGGTAAAGCTTCAATAAGAGTTGAAAAAGACATCAACTTTTGATGAGAATATATGCACATGATTAAAAAACAATAACACAATCACTATATAGAGTATGGTCACATTTTTCATTTTTATGCATATTACAGATTAAATGAAAGACAAGTCTTAGTGATAAGTTTCAAATCTGGAGATTTATAAATGTCCACAAAACTATAAATTCAGGGGCACCTGGTTGGCTCGGTCAGTAGAACATGGGACTCTTGATGTCAGGGTTAAGTTCGAGCCCCATGTTGGGTGTAGAGATTACTTAAAAAATAAATAAAATCTTAAAAAAAAAAAAAAAAAGACTATAATCTCCAAGACAGCAGGAACTACATGTCTGATTCACTAATGATACATCCAGCACCCAGCAGATATGTAATAAATGTGGCTGAATAAATCAGGTATAAAGTCGAAAGCATGCCAGTGGTCTTCTATGCTCCCTTCTATCCTGCAAGAGTTCTGTGCTTGGATCCCTCCTCTCCCAGTCTGTGAGTCCAGGTTCTGTTTCTTCCAGTTCTGTTTCCCAGACTGTGAGCTCCACAAGATAGGACCTGGATTTTTTCTCCTTCCCTTCTCTCTACCCCTGTAGTGAGAGCTCTCCAAGGACTAACCTAAAGCTCCCTTTTATCTCCTCCGTGTGGCTGGGCAGAGGCTTTTTGAATAGGAAAAGATGAATCTTCACCAGAAAAAAAAAAGAAACAAAACAGAAAAGCGTGTTTGATGGGCATTTTCTTAGGGTAAACAACATAGCAGATGTGAGAAGGGAAGCCTCAGAGAAGACCCATCCCCTCAGATGGTAGAATGTCAGAACTGGAAGAGATCTTTAAGAAGATACTGTCAATCTACTTATTGTAATGCTATTCCAAAAAAAGAAAAGGTAGAAGAATCTGCAAGGCCCATGTGCCAAGATTTCTTTCTAGCCAGTATTTGATATAATTCCAGAATAAAGTCTTTGGTGTGATTTGGTATCAATTACCCCAAATCAAGCAGTTACGTGTTGTGTACTATGTCCAATACTTATTTGCTGCCTTAACAAATTTTAAGTTCTAGGATTCCATTTTCTCCATCAAATGTTCACAATCCCCTTAAACACCTTTGTTCTTTCCCTTTCTTTGACAAGCCACTGCTGCCTTATTTTACATTTACCATTTCTGGGCTTTGAATGCGAAAGCATGGTGGAAATTTTAACACTATATATCATTTTTTAAGTACCTGCTCATTTTCCATATGTAATCTTGCAATTTAACCCACTCCTAGTTTAGCCACATGTGTTTCCAAGAAGTGGAATCACATCTTTTACCTGGTTAAGCCATTGCTCATCAATTAGAAGAAAATCCGCACTTTTACTGCCTAGGTCCTACAGACATGTGCTTTCTGAAACAAACTAAGCTCCTTTCCAGTTCAAGTATTTATACCTGCTCTTTTCTGGAATGTTCCTTCCCAACCTTCCTGTTCCTCCTCCTTCACCTCCTCTGCTCATAAAGCTCGCCCACCCCACCCTTCTACCTCCTCTTGCTCACCTGTTTATTCGTATCTGTTTAATGTAGCTTCCTCATTAGAAGGTAAACCACCTCAGCTGACCACCACGCCCTCCGCAACTTTAACAGAGTAGGCAGTTGGTGCAATGGCTTCTCAATGACTATTTGTTAATTAAATGAAGGTGAGAGGAGGAAAATGGTGAGGGTAAAAATACAGACTTATTGGGCGCCTGGGCGGCTCAGTCTCTGCCTTTGGCTCAGGTCATGATCTCAGGGTCCTGGGATCGAGCCCCGCATTGGGCTCCCTGCTCAGCGGGGAGTCTGCTTCTCCCTCCGCTCCTTCCCCCACCCGTTCTCTCTCTCTCTCAAATAAATAAAATCTTAAAAAAAAAATACACACTTATCTCGGAGTACTTAACAGGAGCAGGGGCCCCAATGCCTCAACAAAAATCCAAATGAGCCACTTACAACTGTAAGCTTTAGTCAACGACTATTTACTGAACTCGTACAATGCTCAATACCCATCTGCAGGGGATACAAAGGTGCTGTGTGCCTGCCTCTGAGGTATTTTTAGACTAGATGGAAGGTAAGAGGCTTGCATATAGGAAAATATAGTGGGGAAAGGGTAAGCGCCACAAAAGTACGTGGAAATTCACAAGTTGAGACTAAGTAGTTGCCACGGGGCAACGCGTTAGAAGTTTGGACTGGCACAGAAGAGTGAGCACTGGCATTCGGGGTGACGGATGAGACAGAACACGCAGTCAAGATTTGTTGACCGAGGGGCGCCTGGGTGGCTCAGTCGTTGAGCGTCTGCCTTCGGCTCAGGTCATGATCCCGGGGTCCTGGGATCGAGACCCACATCAGGCTCCCTGCTCGGCGGGAAGCCTGCCTCTCCCTCTCCCGCTCCCCCTGCTTGTGTTCCTTCTCTCGCTGTCTCTCTGTCAAATAAATAAATAAAATCTTTAAAAAAAAAAGATTTGCTGACCGACTAGACGATGCTTCAGCATGCTGGAGTATTCGTCGTGTGTAGGAAAAACAGAACCTGGGAAGGCAGGTAAGGGCCCTAAATGCTTACCTTAGTGTGTAAGGACCTACCCATCGTCCCGGTTTATGACCACAGGACTTCCCTTCTGAAGGGACACATGCTGGTCGTGCTAGTCTCGTTCTGAGTCTCCCGGCGGCTCTGCAGACGCTTCCAGGTTCCGGTCGACCAGCAGGACACCGTGCGCCACGTCTGAGTTTGCCACGCACTTACCTTCGGCCACTCGGTGGTATCCAGCCAGTACAAGGTGATTTTTCGGGCGGTCATAACGTCCTGCACTCTCTTGGGCAGCAGCTTCTCCATCACCTGCTTGGGGGGAGGCGGCAGGCGCTGAGCCTGGGCCTCGCTGCCGGACACGAACTGCAGCAGCTCCCTCTGCGAATGCGGACAGGGGGCCAGCAGGAAGACGGCGTTCACGAAGCCCCCGAGCGCACTCTCGGCCTCCTTGGCCTCGCCCTCCACGTCCAGCAGCCTCCTCCCGCTGCTGCGCAGGACCGGCTTCGTGGGCGACGTGATCTCGGGCCGGTCCCACTGGTAGTCCAGCAGCGTCTCCATCAGGGCGCTGTGCGTGTGGCTGGCCCTGGGCGCCGGGCCCGGCAGGTGGGCGCCGTGCGCGACGTCCCCGAGCCTGGCGTCCAGCTCCTCCTCGAAGTCCTCCCAGGAGCGGGCCCCCAGTTCGCGGAAGTCAGACGCGCGGGACGGCCGGCTCCGCGCCCCCTCAGAGTCAAAGAACTTGAAGGCCCAGCGGACCCTGGCCAGGCCGAAACGGCAACTCAGGTAGGTGAGGAGGCGCAGGGCGGCCCGCCGGACCGGACTCCGGCCAGTGGCACCGCCCGCGGTGTCCAGCAGCAGCATAACGTTGTGACAGCAGGCCATGTCGGCCGCGCCGCCGCCCCGGGGCTCCGGCCGGGGCCCGCGCGGCTCTCTTCTCGGCCCGAGCTTCAGAGAACCAGCGCCATTCACCGCTTCCCTCAGGAGCCCTGGTGGAAAAGCTCCCGCGCTCTCCAAGTGCTCCTGCCATTGGCGGAGTCAGCCCCCAAAGTCAGCTCCTATTGGTCAGTTGCCTTACGTAACTTACGTGAGGAACTTCCATCCTTGGCGCTGATTGGAAGGGCGACGGAAAAGCTTTCTGCCTGATTGGTGGAGGGCGTGGTTGTGAGCGGGGCACCGTGTTCCGGGAGAAACTTAACATTCATTGGCTTGGGCCTTCGTTTTAAAATTTAAAGAGGTGGCGCTTCGGGGGCGTGTCCTTAAGTTTCCCTTTTGGGCTGGAGGGCTGCGTTTGGGCGATTGTGCGCAGGCGTAGGTGCGGGCTGCTGGGAGGTGTTTACTAAGACTTTGCAAACTTGATACTGGGAGGGATTTGGAGATGGTGTGACTCAAACTGGGATGAAGCCACCCTCGAATCGGATGATGAAGACTTTAGTTTTCTGTAATTTAAGAAAAAATTATTAACAATTTAGAGTTCACTTCCTTTGCCCCAATAATTTCAAGGAGTTTCTCTGAAGAAGGTAATTAGATTCAAATAAAAGACGTACATCATAGAGTTACCTGACTTGAGAAAAATTGGGAAACAGCTCAAGTGCGAATGACTAAAGTATAGTACACCCTAAGGGGAAGGAACATCATGTCGCTTATTATACGTAACAATGGTTGAAAAAAGGACTGCGAAAGAGAGAGAACCCCCGATTTTCTATGTGTATATTTTTAAACTGTTAAAACTGTACTGAAAGTTGTCTGTGATGGTGATGACATGATGATTTTTTTTAAAAAAGGATATATATTACACTTTTCTAAATTTTCTATAATTCTGTATTTCCTTGTTTCATAGTCGGGGGGAAATATACTTAATGAATAAAAAGTATTTCCTGTTGCAAATAGAAGAGGCCAGGTTTCCAAAAGGGCAAGAAGGTAAAGGGAATATTCACGGTAGAGGCTGACGACAAAGGGGGAGTTTGTTTATGGTATACTGTAGGAAGGTCAAGGAAAGGGGGAATCATAGGTCAAGGTCTCCTTAGGGGTTGGATATACAGAGCTGTCAGGGGTTAAAATCCAGATGATGAGGATGACATTGGGAGGCTTAGTAAAAGCTGCGGGTTCAGTTCAGGACTCCGTCTGTCTGCAGGGTCTGCAGTGAAACCTCTGTTTCATTCATGATGTTGGTAATTTGTATTCTCTCTTTCTTAATATCAGTCTTACTAGAGGTTTATCAGTTTTATTGATCTTTTCAAAGAATGAGCTCATTTCATTGATTTTTTTTTTCTGTTTTCAATTTCATTGATTTCTGCTCTTTATTTTCCTCTTCCTTCGTTTTGCTTTAGGTTCATTTTGCTCTTCTTTTTCTAGATTCCTTAAGTGAGAACGTAGATTATTTAGGTGAGAGTTTTCCTCTTTCCTAAGGTATGCATTTAGTGCCATGAATTTTCTTCTCAGCACAGCTGTGTCCCATAAATTTGGACACCTTGTATTTTTTTTCCACTTACATCCATGTATTTTTTAATTTCTCTTGACAATTTCTCTTTGACCCATGGATTAATTAGAAGTGTGTTGTTTAGGGCGCCTGGGTGGCTCAGTTGGTTAAGCAACTGCCTTCGGCTCAGGTCATGATCCTGGAGTCCCTGGATTGAGTCCCGCATCGGGCTCCCTGCTCAGCGAGGAGCCTGCTTCTCCCTCTGACCCTCCCCCCTCTCATGTACTCTCTCTCATTCTCGCTCTCTCAAATAAATAAATAAATCTAAAAAAAAAAAAAAAAAAAAGAAGTGTGTTGTTTAGTGGCCAATTGTTTGCAGATTCCCTGTTATCTTTCTATTTTTGATTTCTAGTTTGATTTCATTGATTGGTGGACACATTCTGTATGATTTCAATTCTTTTAAATTTATTGAGGTTATTTTATGGCCCAGGATATGGTCTATCTTCATATATGCTCCTTGAGTATTTGAAAACAATGTATATTCTGCCATTGTTGAGTGGAGTGTTCTATAAATACCAATTAGATACTGTTGGTTAGTGATGTTTTTGAGTTCTTCTGTATCTGTGCTTTCTGTCTAGTTCTATCAGTTGTTGAGAGAGAGATGTTGAAGTCTTCAACTCTAATTGTGTATAAGTCTATTTCTTTCAGTTCTATCATTATTTTGCTTTATATATTTTGCATCTCTGTTGTTTGATGCATACACATTTAGAATTGCTATGTCTTCTTAGTAGATTGGCCCTTCTATCATTATGTAATATCCCTCTCTGTAACTGGTGATTTTCTTTGCTCTGAAACACTTTGTCTGCTATTAATATAGCTCTCTTGCTTTCTTTGATTAGTGTTTGCACAGTATATCTGGTTTCATTCTTTTTCTGTCAACCTACCTATATCATTGTTTGAAGTGAGTTTCTTTTTTTTAAAGATTTTATTTATTTATTTGACAGAGAGAGACACAGCGAGAGAGGGAACACAAGCAGGGGGAGTGGGAGAGGGAGAAGCAGGCTTCCCCCTGAGCAGGGAGCCCGATGCGGGGCTCGATCCCAGGACCCTGGGATCATGACCTGAGCGGAAGGCAGACGCTTAACGACTGAGCCACCTAGGCACCCCTGAAGTGAGTTTCTTTACGTGACATAAAATTGAGTCATTTTAAAAAATCTGTTCTGCCAGTCTCTATCTCTTAATTGATGTATTTAGACTATGTGTAATATATTATTATTAGGGCTTACGTCTGCCATTTTATTTTTTTGTTTTTGGTTTTGGTTTTGGTTTTGGTTTTCTGTTTTCCCCCTGCTTCCCTCAGGGAACTTTTTTTTTTTTTAAAGATTTTATTTATTTATTTGAGAGAGAATGAGAGCAAGAGAGATCACAGAGGGAGAGGGAGAAACAGACTTGCCTCTGAGCAAGGAACCTGACACGGGGCTCAATTCCAGGACCCTGAGATCATGACCTGAGCAGAAGGCAGAAGCTTAACTGAGTGAGTCACGCACGTGCCCCAATTGAACATTTTTTAAATTTAATTTTGATTTATCAATTTTGCTTGTTAGTGTATTTCTTTGTCTAGATTTTTTAGTGTTTTGTCTGAGTATTACAATATGTACATATAACTTACCACAGTTTGGTGAAGTGTAGTTGTAGTAAAGTATGGAAATATTACCTCCTTTTGAGTCCCTTACCCTCCCTCACTTAAAACTGTCTTAACTATTTCCTTTACAAATATTGATAACCTATTAGTTATCATTTTTGCCTTAACCATCAAACTTACAAAACTTGAGAAGGAAAGCTTATTGTATTTACCCATACTTTTCCTCTTTCCATTCTTTCTTCCTTCCTGATGCTCTCAGATTCCTTCTTTTATCATTTTTTTCTGTTTTACAACTTCCATTAGCCATTCTTTTAGGGTAAGTCTGCTTGCAGTAAATACCTTAGTTTTCCTTCATCTGAGAATGTCTTAATTTTCCCTTTATTCCTGAAGGACATTCACCGGATATAGAATCCTGGGTTGACAGTTCTTTTTGTTTGTTTGTTTTTTCCCATCACTTGAAAAATGTGGGGCTGCTTCCCCCTGGCACTCTGTGGCTTCCTCCGCTGATGCTGCAGGTAGGGGAGCCGTGTTATTGGGGGGCAGTCCTTTGGGAGTCGAGGTTCCCTAAGGGACCTCTGCTGACATGCGGGAGTTGGGCCTCATTACCATCAGGTGGGGATAAATGTCCCAGCTCCCCACTTCACCTCTGATACCACCTGGCAGGAGAAGGCTCTGCCTCATTATGCCGGGCACGGGGTGTGGGGTGGGGGGCAAGTGTAGGCTCCCACTCAGTCTTTGCTGATGGGGCTGGGATATCGTTTTTTGGAGTTTGACTGGACTGGAGTGATTATTGGCTACAAGTTTGCTGTCTTGCTTGTCTGCCCCTGTCCTGGTCTTTTGACTAAAGAAAGCAGACTTCTCTTGGGGCTTCTTGCGGTCTGCAGCCATTGAGGTATAGGACACCAGCTTCTCCAGTATCCCGTCAGCTATAAAAGGGCAAAAGAAAACCCAAAGAACTCATTGCCATGTCGTTCTTTGCATCTCAAGGTCGCTAGCAAGTCGGCCTCTTCTCTCAACCTCAAAGAGTCTTCTCATGTCTGTTTACATACAATGTCCAGGGGTTTTAGCTTTACTTAGTGGGAAAAATAGGAGTAAATATGTCTAGCCCATTTTGTCTGGAACCAGAAGTCAGGAGTCTTTTTTATTATAACTTACCCCATTACACTCTATTCCAGCTCTTTAAGAGTTCGCTTTACTTTCTTTTTTTTTTTAAGATTTTATTTATGTATTTGAGAGAGAGAGAGAGAGAGCATGAGCAGGGGGAGGGGCAGAGAGAGAAGCAGACTCCCTGCTGAGCAGGGAGCGCAACTGGGGGCTGGATCCCCGGACTCTGAGATCATGACCTAAGCCGAAGGCAGACCCTTAACAGACTGAGCCACCCAGGCGCCCCAAGATTTCGCTTTACTTGATAAACTGTGACTTGTTAGAGGGGAAGAACTGTGTTTTATTTGTCTGTGTCCCTAGTGCCTAGCAGAGTAGCAATACATTATTTTTGTAATTGAAATGTAGTATGTTATCGAGCATTTCCCAGGTTAAGAATTTGTGCAGATACAGCTATATTACCACCAGAGGGCAGTAGCAGCAACCCCTCATTAGGGCCTCCCGAGCCTGTATGCCCCACAGCAGAATGAACGCTTTCCCCAGAACTGCTTGTCCTTCTTTTGGGTGAGAAAAGCTGAAGTCTGGGAACTTACTGTAATTGGGCCTCTCAGGGATAAAAAAGGACCTTGGGGTGGCTGACAAGGCTGCACCTGGATCACGTGGGTTCCATTCTTTTGGGTTACGATGTGTTCTGTGTTCCCATGAAGGGAGGGGAAGTCACTCACATATATCTAGCATCTAGAGGCACAGTCATGATTCTGGGCACTCCTCACAGTAATCCTACAAGGCAGGCATTATTTCCTCCCTTTTACTGAGGAAACTGAGGCTCAGAGGGTCCTCACAGCTAGTAAGAGGGAGCACTGAAACTCTTACACTGCTTCCCCCCGGGGGATCCAAGGACAGCCTCCTCCTCTGACAGAGTGGTGGGGGGAAGGGACCTCACTGGCAATGGAGGGCCAGGTCAGCCCCACATCCAGCAAGCCTCTCAGCCCCGTGTTCTTCATCCTTCTTTAATGGGATGATAGTCAACTTCGCTTTTAAGAGCTGTGTGATCTAGGGACAGGACCAGCAGGGCCCAGTACAAAGTGAAAATGTGGGACCCCTTATTTAAAAAATTAAAAATTTCAAAACAGGGGTGCCTGGGTGGCTCAGATGGTTAAGCATCTGCCATCGGCTCGGGTCATGATCTCCAGGTCCTGGGATCGAGCCCCATATCGGGCTCTCTGCTCAGCGGAGAGCGTGCTTCTCTCTCTCCCTCTGCCTCTCCCCCTGCTCATGCTCTTTCTATCCCTCTGTCTCAAATGAATAAATAAAATCTTTAAACAAAACAAAACAAAAATTTCAAAACAGCAACAGCAGAGCATTAAACCAAGCACGGGGCCCTTCTAAACGTGAGGGGCCTGTGTGACCATACAAGGCACATGTCCATGAAGCCAGCTTTGTCTAGAGCAATAATAGAAATAATGAAATCATAATACCTTCCCTCTTTAGCACAACTAATCTGCACTATATTCTTTCACTATAAATCTTTTATTTCTTTCAATCTTTCTGGGGTTTTCTCCCCCTGTGCGTGGGTTTTGTTTGTTTGTTTTTTCAGAGAGAGAGAGAGAATCTTAAGCAGGCTCCACGCCCAGTGTGTGAACCTGACGCAGGGCCTGATCCCACAACTCTAAGATGAGGACCTGAGCTGAAATTAGGACAACTGAGCCACCCAGGCACCCCTCCCCCGGTGTGTTTTTATCTCTACAATGAGGAGGTTGGACTAAACCAGAAGTTCTTAACCCTGGTTACACATTAGAAGCACCTGAGGACTTGAAAAAACTATCCAAAGCTGGCCCTACCCCCGCAAAGATTCTAGCTGAACTGGGTGGCGGTGGGGCCGGGACATGTCACTAAACTCCCTCCCCAGTTCTGAGACTCTGATTCCTACTTGAGGGTGATGATGACAAAAATGTCCTTCCCCTCCTTTGAAAAAGCAGCAGAGGTATCTGGACCGCTCTAGCTCCCGTTGGGCAGGGAGCCTTGAGGTCTCAGGTCTGGGAATTTTTACTGGCAATGACACGAAGAGTATGTGTCCTTGGTGGGTCTGGATAAGGGGCGGGTCTTCTGAGGAGCTTGTTTCTAGCCACAGCAGTCGTTTGTTCAACTCTCCATTCTGCTCAGGGTCCCGGTGCTCCAGTGTTCCCTGGGGGTCTCGGGGGACGCCGTCAATTTGTGGCAGGATTCCTGGGCACGAAGGAAAAACAGTGGCTTTCCCGAGCCTTCTGGGAACTGCCAGCTTGCCTAACTTCCTCGACAGAGCCACAGCAATGTGCGTAAAGCTGTGAGGGAGAAGAAAGCAGAAAGGAAAATGTTTATCACACACTTTCTGAGTGCCTGGCATTGCACTAGGAACACTCACATTTAATCTTCCCAAACCCTTCTGGGTAAGTATTTTTTTAAATCTCCATTTTAACAGTCCAGAAAAGCTAAGTAAGTTGCTGGATGTCACACAGCTCACTGAGTGGTCCCTCTACTTACTGGAGGGGGAGGGCTGTGGTTCAGAGATACGGTGGAGTGGGGTGAAGGCTGGGTGGTGCTTGCTTCACCCCTGCCCTCTCATCTCTCTGACCCCTGCTGGCCAAAGGCCTGGGACCCCAATCTCTTGGTCAAACCCCACCTCTACTCTCACCCCAGCAGTGCTCCCTGGGAAACCGGGTCTGAGGGCCAGTATGCTCCCAGAGTCTGTGGGACTGGCCCTCTTTTCTGGCTGAGAAAGCCAAGCTGTGGCCGAAGCCAGTGAGGCATGGCCTAGGCCTGCCTTATCAGGCCTGCACAGAGCTCAGAAACCCTTCACCCTGGGTCCTGTGGAAATGGTTTGGAACACTGGGTCCATTCACTGATGTGAGAACCCAAGGATGAAAGGAAGGTCCCCTGGGAAGGCAGCCCAGGCTCCTCACAGAAGCCCATCGGGAGATAGGGCTAATGCAGTGATCCTGGGGCCACTGAGCAGGCTGAAACTCCTTCTAGAATGAAACTCCTTCTCTGAAGTCAGTTATACTGCCCAGAACGTGAATCTGCCACACAGATTGGGGTAGTTCTGTGAGAATGATCATCAGCCTCAGGCTCTGCTCAAGGGGGCTTAGCCTCACCTTTGAGGAAGGGTCTCAAATTCCCCTCCCTACACTTGGAGGGGCTTGTAGAGGGTCAGGAAAGTTGTGGGGTCCTGGTGGAAGGGTGGTAAGGGAGGAAACCTTAGACAATTAGGGGGGTGGGCAGGACTGCAATCTCCCTAATGGATTCACGGCCAGACCAGAGGGGAAGGCTGAAGCTGATCTGAAGGCCCCACCCCCTAGGAATCCACCCACCCCCCTTCAGGAGGGGGACTTGCAGTTTCAGAGCCCTCGGTTGGGCTGAGCCAGTGAGGCCTGGACCCGCTAATAAGTGCCATGATGAAAGATTTCTATCACATTGTGACTCCCAGGACTGCCAAGTGGCTCAGGAGTGGAGGGCTGGGGAATATTCTTTTAGTTCATTCTTCAAAAGCAAAGGTCAGATGAAAAATATTTTGTAAGATGAACTGTGATATGGGATGAGAGACAGTCCAGGAGATGGATGGGGGTGATACTTGCACAACAGTGTGAATATACTTACTTAATGCTGCCAAACTGTTCACTTTAAAATTATTAAAACAGGGGGCGCCTGGGTGGCTCAGTCGTTAAGCGCCTGCCTTCAGCTCAGGTCATGATCCCAGGGTCCTGGGATCGAGCCCCGCTTCGGGCTCCCTGCTCCACGGGAAGCCTGCTTCTTCCTCTCCCGCTCTCCCTGCTCGCCCTGCTTGTGTTCCCTCTCTCGCTGTGTCTCTGTCAAATAAATAAAGAAAATCTTTTTTAAAAATTATTAAAACAGTAAATTTTATGATATGTGTATTTCACTACAACTAAAAAAAGAGGAATGTGAAACTGTGGTTAGCTTAGGAAGCATGTCAGGTGAGTCTCCTCTGAGGCTGAAGAGAGGATTCATGCACTCCAAGAGCGCGTGCAGGCTGTGGCCGCCCAACTTCTGAGGAAGGCGTTGTCTTCTCCTCAAGGCTCACGGTGACCCACCCAAGGGGTTAGAAATAGATTTTGAAGAACCTGACAGATGTGCCTCTCTTCTCACTCTTTCTGGCTATCCTTGGGTCAATGAGACAGGATTTTCTTTCTCCAGTAATATTTGGGGATGAATGTGAGGAATGAGCCAATAGATCAGGTCCTGGCTCAGGAAGCATTTTTTGCTACCATGTTTTAGGACTGATAAACCATTTTACAAATCACAGCTGGCGTGATTGTGTGGAGTTTGTAGTGGAGAATGTAGGCATCCAACCTCAGAGAGCCAGATAATGACCCAGAGGAGAAGACACTCTGGGCAGAGATCCCAAAATGCTCCCTGTAGGGGTCCATAGAGGTATGCTAGGAGCACAAGGAGCCCCAGGAAAGAAGGGACTTCCTTGCCTGGAGTGTATCTTAAAACTCCTGTATCACAGGAGTGGATCATATTATGTTTTTAGACTTCGGCAACCCATATACTGAAACAGGAGTGATAAAGAAGATTAACTTGGTCCCTGCACAAGGATGACATCAAATTTGTGAAGCATTCCATATTTTTTAGTAGTAGATAGTTGAAAAGTAAAATTTAAAAAACCATCCAACTTGGGGGTGCCTGGGTGGCTCAGGCAGTTAAGCATCTAACTCTTGATTTTGGCTCAGGTCATGGTCTCAGGGTTTTGAGATTGAGCTCTGCATCAGGCTCCACGCCCAGTGTGCTTAAGATTCTCTCTCTCTACCTCTCCCCTCCCTTAAAAAAAAAATCCAATTTACAATAAAAACAAAAAACAGAAAATACTTAAGAATAAATTTAACAAAAGATGTGCAAAATTTACACACTAAAAACTATAAAACATTCCTGAGGGAAATTTTTCAAGGATCTAAACACATGGAGAGATATACCATGTTCATGGATTAGAAGACTCAATTCTGTTAATTCTCCTCAATTGATTTACAGATCTCATAAATCATAATCTCCATAGGCTTATAGAATTATAAAAATTGACATGCTGACTCTAAAATTTATGCAGAAATGCAGAGGACCTAGAATATCCAAAGCAATCTTTTTTTTTTTAAGATTTTATTTATTTATTTATTTGACAGAGAGACACAGCGAGAGAGGGAACACAAGCAGGGGGGATGGGAGAGGGAGAAGCAGGCTTCCCGCCGAGCAAGGAGCGCGATGCGGGACTCGATCCCAGGACCCTGAGATCATGACCTGAGCCGAAGGCAGACGCTTAACGAATGAGCCACCCAGGTGTCCCCAAAGCAATCTTGAAAAGAAGTTAGAAGACTTACATTACCTTACTTCAAGACTAAATATAAAACTATACTAATCAACATAGCGTGGTACCATTATAAGGATCAACCAGTAAATCAAGGGGCAGAACAGAGAACCGAAAATAGACTCACACTTATTTAGTTATTTGGTGTTTGACAACGGTGCCAAAGCAATCCAAGGGAGAGAGAAAAATCTTTTCAATAAATGGGGGCTGGAATAACTGGATACCCAAATTTAAAAAAAAAAGAGCCTTAACTCCTATTTCACACCATACACAAAAAGTAACTCAAGACAGAGCACAGATGCAAAATAAAAGCTAAAACCATAAAGCTCTTAAAAGAAAACCAAGAATACCTTTGTGGCTTGAGAGTAGCAAATGTTTCTTAGGAAAGTAATAGCCATGAGTTAAAAAACTGATAAATAAGACTTTAACAATAACATAAGCTCATCAAAGACATTGTTTAAAAATCAAATAGGCAAGGCGTGCCTGACTGGCTCAGTCGGTAGAGCATGTAACTCTTGATCTCGGGGTTGTGAGTTTGAGCCCAACGATGTGTGTAGAGATTACTTAAAAAAAAAAAAAAGAAAACAGGTTAGCTATACACTGGGGTCAAATTTTGCAAAATATATCTGAAAAGAACTGATATCCAAGATATATAAATAATGTCTACAACTCAATAATAAAAAGACAACCCCAGTGAAAAATTGGCAAAAGATTTGAACAGATGTGGGGTGCCTGGGTGGCTCAAATTAAAAAAAAAAACAAAACTTTTTTTTAAAAGATTTTATTTATTTATTTGTTTGTCAGAGAGAGAGAGAGAGAGAATGAGAACAAGCAGGGGGAGTGGCAGGCAGAGGGAGAAGCAGGCTCACTACTGAGCAAGGAGCCTGATGCAGGGCTCGATCCCAGGGCCCCGGGACCATGACCTGAGTCGAAGGCAGACACTTAACGACTGAGCCATCCAGGCGCCCCTAAATAAATAAAATTTTTTTTATTAAAGATTTTATTTATTTATTTGACAGAGATGAGAGCACAAGTAGGCAGAGAGGCAGGCAGAGGGAGAGGGAGAAGCAGACTCCACTGAGCAGGGAGCCCGACGTGGGGCTCGATCCCAGGACTCTGGGATCATGACCTGAGCTGAAGGCAGCCGCTTAACCAACTGAGCCACCCAGGCACCCCTAAATAAATAAAATCTTTTAAAAAAAATTGAACAGATGCTTCACAAAAGATGATATACGAATGGATGACAAGCACACAAAAAAGACAATATTATTAATAATCAGGGCAATGCAAATTAAAACAATAAGATACTACTACATACACAACAAAATGGTTAAAATTTAAATGACTGACCCCTACCAAAGGCTCATGAGAATAAGGAGCAACCAGAACTCTCATATATTGTTAGTGGGAATGTACCTAATACGACCACTTTGGAAAAAGCCAGTTCTTTTAAAACTAATTATACACCAACCCTATGACCCAGGAATTCCACATCTAGGTATTGACCTGAGAGAAATGAAATTATGTCCCCAAAAAGACTTATACAGGAATGTTCATAGCAACTTCTTCGTAATAGCCAAAAAGCTGGAAAAAACCCGACATCCATCAATAGGAAAATGGGTAAAATGCTATATTCATAAAATGGAATATTACTCCAAATAAAAAAAGAACAAATTACTGGTGACACAAAACCATTATGTTGAGTGAAATAAGCCTTACACAAAAGAGTATATTCTATATGATTCAATATATATAAAGTTCTAGAACAGGTAAAACTAATCTATGGTGGAAACAATCCAAACAGTGGTGTCCTCTGAGAGGTTGGGGGCAGGTATTGATTGGGAAGGGGCATAAGGAAGCATTCTGGGGTGATGGTAGGGTTCTCTATCTTGACAGAGGTTAGGGTGCACAGGTTTATGTATTTGTGAAAATTGGGCAAATGCACACTTAAGATTCTGTGTTTCATTGCCTGTAGGTTTCACTTCAAAAAACTATAAACAGGGGCTCCTGGCTGGCTCAGTTGGTAGAACATGCAACTTTTGATCTCAGGGTCATGAGTTCAAGCCCTACATTGGGTATAGAACCTACTTAAAAAAATTTTTTTAACTATAAACAAATAATACCAAGCTCTAGTTAAAGATAAACATACTGAAGTAACTAGGGGGATGTTATTGATGTCTGCAATTTACTTTGAGATGCATAAAAACGTAAAATGTATTGATGGATGGATGGAGAGGTAGAGAGAGATATGATAAAGCAAATATAATAAAGTATTAAATTGGGTGATGGGTATAGGAATATTTTCACTGTGAAAATCATTATGTTTGAAAATTTTCATTAAAAATATTGAAAAAAGACATACAGCTATATCATGGATAGCATATAAAATTTATGTGAATTTTATATGATAGAACAGGAATGTTCCAGACAATTCTTGAACATATTCCCTTTATTGGCCTGAAGTGCCCCCTTCTTCCCAACATTTGACCATAGTGATTTTTTTCCCCCGTTCCTTTCTCTTGGGAAACAAAAATTCTAGCAAATTGTGTCTGATGGCTCTTGTTCTCTCTGTAACCAGAGATTCGGCTTCTGGCAGTTTTAATTTGCTACTAGAGACTCAAGAGGACTGCCCACTGTGCTTGTCTAAAAGAGATAATCAAGTTATAGTTGACCAATTCGATGATATCAAGGCCTCTGGAGGACAAATCCTTCAGCATTCGCCAAGTGGAGACACAGCAGGGACCCAAGGCCAGAAGCCCAGCACCCTGCAATAGGCACTGTGCAGAAGCTAACTTTGGTTTGGAGCTGGAGGTCGTTGGAAAGAGGAAGCCTTTTATCCCAGCCCCTGGGGGGAGTAAAAGGAGGAGTTGGAGTGGGGTCTGCTGAGCCAGTGCTGGGGAGCTGAGCATCAGGGCATCAGGCCAAGAGGACGCTCCCAGGTCACTATGGCCCCTCCCTGCCTCCTGGCTTGGTGACTTTTACTCCTGGGTTGGGTGATTGCTCAGTTAACCTGAGAGCCCAGTGACCAGCCTGAGCTGCTCCTGCCAGAACTGGCAGGGCTTGGAGTGGGGATCGGGCTGGCTGGGAAAAGGTGGTCTTCACGGGCAGGGCCAGAGGAGGGAAAAGACGAAGGCGACTTGACTTCTTTCAGCTGAGGGCCAGTGGCAGCCTGCCTGGTCAGCCCGTCCTGCCCACCCCACCCCGCGATGAGTGTGGTAACCGTGCGTCGTGAAGATAATGGAGAAGGAGAGTGGATGAATAGGGGTGCAGTGTCCCCACAGTCGCCTACGGGCCTAGAGTCCTTGCATCTGAGCATCTCTGACCTTGTGGGCGTGGTCATGGATCACCCCCATTCTTGTATCTTTCCTTGTTATGTCTATTTTTTGAGTGTCTTTGTGTGTTTATCCTGATTTCTTTTCTAAAAAAAAAAAATTATCTCTTGTTAAAAAGTAATATGTACTTATCATAGAAAATTCAGATAAACAAATTAAATAAATTGAAATAATCACCCAAAGGTAACCTCTATTAAGCCTGCGATGTGTTTCCTGACAATGTTTATTTCCCAGTGGGTATATACGCAATTTAAAAAATGAGATTATAATATGTGTGCTGCCTTGTAGCCTGCCTTTTCCACTTAACAGTGCATCATGGAGGTCTTTCCTGGTCATGAAATACAAGGAAATAATGATCATTTTCACCAGTTGCTTAGCATCCCAATAACACGGATGTGCACTAAGTTGTTTAATCTCCTCTTAGTGGACATTTAGCTTGTTAAAGCATTTTGCTATTATAAACAGTACTGTGATTATAAACATCCTCGGATTCAAATCTGCCCTTGTCTGTGATTTTTTTTTTCATGAATTCTTTGGTGTGGAATTATTCTCTTAGATGGAAGGTAGACTGCTTTAAAGTCTTTGTTGACTTTTCTTTTGCTAAATATAAGGGACATCTGATGTGCTTCCCTGCTCAGAATTCTTTATCCCCCTCCTTCTAATAACAACAGCCTTTGTTTTTCCTTTAGGGAGCCACACCTCCCCTACTCTCTCTGGCCCTTGTGGGCTGTCAGTCACTCTGAGCCTCTCCTCTAACTGGTCTGAACATGTCACTTGAGGCAGCCAGAGTACTCTCTTCCCTAGGCTGCGTGTTCAGTTCAGAGATGGGCATAAGATCCAGAGAGAGTTAATCAGAGTATTCCCTGAGACTTTATACGAAGCTTCTGTGAGTGGTGGTGGTGGGGGGGTCTTTCTCTCCCTTTTTGATCAGAAGCCACAAAGATACGGGCTTGAGACTCTAGGAGGCCATCCTCCCTGCCATGTAGATTGAGTCTCATCAGAATTAAGCCAACACAGTCAGAGAAACAGTCAAGAAATAGGGAGACAGAGCCCTGATGACCTTGGTCAAGCCCCTGAATCCAGCTATGCCTAAAGCCATCCCTCCGTAGGTCTTCCCACTTAACTGAGTCAATGAATATCCTTTGTTTGTTTGTTTGTTTGTTTAAGCTAGTTTTGTATGGATTGCTGCCATTTGTAAGTGAAGGAGTCCTGAATAATATTCTATGTTGTCCTCCTGAAAAGTGGTACAAATGTATACTCCAATAGGGACCAAATTTGGGAGCTGACAAGGCAAACCTAGATTATTAGAAAATTATTCCTTAGAATTCTGCATGAAATGAGAATATTCACAGGCTACAGTGAGCGTAGTAGTTAATGGATAGGTGGGTCCTGCACAGGTGTTTATTATGTTTAAGAATAAGTAAGGATGCATGGGTGGCTCAGTCTGTTAAGCGTCTGCCTTCGGCTCAGGTCATGATCCCAGGGTCCTGGGATCAAGTCCCGCATCGGTCTCTTTGCTCAGAGAGGAGCCTGCTTCTCCCTCTGCCTTTGCCGCTCCCTCTGCTTGTGCTCTGTCTCTCTCTCTCTCAAATAAATAAATTTTTAAAAATCTTTAAAGAACAAGTAATCAACAAATAAGAACAACAAAACAACAACAAAACAATGCAAAGACATTCGATTGCCTGTATCGTGTAGCATAAAACCAGAGAAACTTAAAAGCTGAGGTGGCAAACTAGCCCGCCATGGGCTATATCGACCCGAGGAACATGGTTTATTTAACTTGTCCACTGCCTTTAGAATATTTGAAAATGGAACCTGGAACTCTTGCAGAAATGGCTAATGTCAGGGCTGGAGCAGGAACAGTTCCCTTGGGAATGTGAGACATCAAATTGTGCCTGAAAGGAGAAAAGTGACCAAATGCAGCAGAGAGATGTAAAAAAAAAAAAAAAAAACACCCACCGGGGGCGCCTGGGTGGCTCAGTTGGTTAAGCGACTGCCTTCGGCTCTGGTCATGATCCTGGAGTCCCGGGATCGAGTCCCACATCAGGCTCCCTGCTCGGCGGGGAGTCTGCTTCTCCCTCTGACCTTCCCTCCCTCATGCTCTCTCTCTCTCTCTCTCATTCTCTCTCTCAAATAAATAAATAAAATCTTTAAAAAAAATAATAACCCACAGAACCTACCTCGAAGGGCTCCACTAGCCAACAACAGTCCAATTTGAGCATCAGAAAAGAATAAAGACTGTAATTGATTATACAACATTGAGTACAGAAAAATCCAGCAGTCCATAGTGATACTTAAAAAAGGAGAACACTTTGTCATGACAGTCGTCCCCCCTTACCTGTGGTTTCAGTCAACTGCAGCCTGGAAGCCGATGATCCTCCTTCTGAAGCATCATCAGAAGGCTAAGTCACTGAGCCTCCGTCATCTACTTCGCTTCGTCTCATCACACAGGCATTTTATCATCTCACACCATCACAAGAAGAATGAGTACTTAACAATAAGATATTCTGAGAGAGAGACTGCATTCACATAAGTCTTATTATAGTATATTACTTACACACAGTATATTACATACAGTATATTACTCTTACTATAATTGTTCTATTTTGCCATTAATCTCTTACTGTGCCTAATTTATAAATTAAACTTTATCATAGGTATGTATGTATAGGAAAAAACATAGTATATATGGTGTTCAGTATTGTCCACGGTCTTAGAACATACTCCCCAGGGATAAGGGGAACTACTGTATTGGCCAAAGTTGTTACACCAACTCCTTACTTTGAGAAATGTTAAAGCCAAAACATGATGCATTTTTTTCTGCCTTCCAGGAACCAGTAGTTCCGGTTTCAGGATAACCACGTAGCCACAGTTGATGATACGAGAAAGCTTTTCCTTACCGAACAATGCCAGCAAATAAATGTCGAAGGCATAGTATTCACAAACACCCTCTTGCGATAAATAAAATCTTTACTAAAATTATTTACTAATGAAGTAATTGATTCAGGCAAGGAGTATCAATGGATGCTAAACCCATTAGGTAAAATGTTTCTGGGGGCAGTGACAAATCTAAGGAAGAAAATACAAAGTTACAAGGTAGGGAATCATTTCCACCTAGTCTTTCATCTGACATCTGTACTAATAGGACGGCATCCTGGGCCTTCTGAGATCGTGGATTAAGCAGTCAACATCAACAGTTTGCAGGAAATGCAGAGGATAAAGGAACAAGGTAAGTAACATCACAGGAAACAATCAGACCTATCTAGATAAATAAGACAGTCAACAAGACACTGGTCTGAGTTCTTCAAATCCATGTCAGTAAAAACACACACACACAAAATAGCAAAACAAAACAGTGGAAGTCTCTTCTAGATTAAAGTTACTTAAGACACATAACATCAAATCTAATTCTTGGTCCTCAATTGGATTCTGGTTTGAACAATCCATCTTCAGCATTGTCTCTGGGGATAGTGAAAAAAATCTGAGAAAAGACAAGGTATTTGTTAATATTATTATTAAGTAGCTACTACTTGGGAAAATATCTATGTTTTGAAGAGATACCTATTGAAGTATTTAGGGATAAAATATTTTATTAGCTCCTCTGATTTTGTTACATTAAAATACTTCAGCAGGATGGGCCCCCCTGGCTGGCTCAGTTGGTGGAGCATGCAGCTCTTGATCTCGGGGTTGTGAGTTCAAGCCCCACATCGGATGTAGAGATTACTTAAAAACAAAACAAAAAAAAAAAAAACTTATAAAATACATAAGCAGAAAAAAAGTAGATGAAGCATGACGAATTGTTCAGTGTTAAATCTGAGTGAGGAGTGTATTTGGGTGTGAGTGTTCATTATACTACCCCTCTATTTTTCTGTATATTTGGAGTTTTTTTTTTTGTTTTTTTTTTTTAAGATTTATTTATTTATTTATTTGACAGAGAGAGAGACAGCAAGAGAGGGAACACAAGCAGGGGGAGTGGGAGAGGGAGAAGCAGGCCTCCCGCGGAGCAGGGAGCCCGATGCGGGGCTCGATCCCAGGACCCTAGGATCATGACCTGAGCCGAAGGCAGACGCTTAACGACTGAGCCACCCAGGCGCCCCTATTTGGAGTTTTTTATGATAAATTTTAACAGATCAAGAATATTTGAACAATTATTGTTAAATCTGGATATTTCATGTAGAGAAGTCCACGGAGCATCTGGTCACTGGGTCCATATTTCCAAATGGAAACCTCTCCCCTTCCGTCCTTCTGACCCCAACACACCCTTCTTCCATCCACTTCCTTCACTCATTTACCTGCCTGGCCCTTGAAAGTATTTGCCTTTGCCTACAAAGATCCACTCAAACATACAAGCAATAATTAAACCATTACTTCTGGGGTACACACAGGATGAAGGTTCCTGGTAAGGAGGCAGGACCAACTTTAGGAGCAGCAGAGTGAGGACCTCAGGACCCAGGCAGCGGGTCAGGGCTCAGGGGCCTTTCTCAGGGCAGTGTCATTGGCTCTGGGGCTGTCTGAGTTGTGTGATTTTAAGTCACTGATTATGTGTGAATATTTATCCTTCCTCTTGGCTGCCCACGAACAATTTTCTGATGTTTAGGATTGCCTCCACCTTTGGAGTCTGTCTCCCTAAAGTAGAAAACGGAAACGTACCTTCCCAGCTTCCTTTGCAGTTAGGGCATAGAGGTGAGACCGGGGTCCACCGATCAGATGCAGCCTCGGAGCCTACCAGTTGGGAAGTGAGTGCCAGTTTGGGGGTGGTGGTGGCAGAGCTGTGTGCCCAGCATCAGCCCTGGGAGGGGCCACGCCTGGCCACAGTCCACTGGGGTGCATGAGCTCTCCTTACAGCAGCTCTGCCTTGTCCCAGCTCTCACACCCAGCCTCGTCTCCTCACAGTGCTTCTCAGAGGCACCCGAAAGCTTTTTCTGCTTACACTCACCCCAGTGGGTTCTGTTCGCAGCCAAGAACTCGGAGTATTTGCCACCTAATCTCTCCAGGCCTGTAACTGAAGAGTGAAGGAGAAAACTTCAGTGGGATAAAGTCAGAGCCCTTTTCGCCCATATCCTCTACTTCCCCAAACCCCAGTCATTTGGGGAGTGAGCCCCCACTGAGATGTGAAGCTCCAGGGTGTGGGGGCAGCCTCAGAAAGACAGGTTCTGAGTGAGGGAGTCACTGTTCCACCGGTGAAGTCTGCCAAAAGAGCAGCTTTGTCTACCTTGGCCATTAACTTCATGTGTCTTGGCACAGAAGAGTTCGTCTCCTAAATCAGACCACACAAAGGAGAGCTGAATGCTTTCCAAGCCAGCCCAGCAGATTTTCCCTGGGGCTTGTTTGAAATTTAACAATCTCCTGTGATGAATACTTCCTTCCAGATGTTCCCAGAGCTCAATGGATAGTATCACCTTGGTCTTAGGACCCCATGAGCCTTTGATCCCCAAGATTCCCAGAGACCAAGTACAGTAGATATGGTGGGAGGGTGGAGAAGAAAAAGAAAACCACACCCATAAATTCAGAATATTGAGTTATCCAAATCAATTAGCCAAATGATACATAGCAGCCGTGTCTAAACAATGCACTCTGACTCAACTCTATTGATGCCATTGTGGGGATGAAGCCCATGCACGTCCTGGGCCCCAGCCACCTACCCAGAGGCCCCTCACAGCTCACAGTGGGCAAGAGGGGAAGACTTTCACTGCCCGTGACCCACTGCATTATCCACTCACCCAGCCCAAACTCCTCCCTACCCTCCTGGGTTTGCCCACCTTCCTGCCTTTCTCTGGGACTTGAACCAGATACATAACTCTCCAGGAGTTGGAGACAATCCAGCAGCCAGCCGTACTCAAACTCAGGAGTCATCCCCAGGTGACTTGGACCGCAGATAATAATAAATAATAGCCAGTATTTCGGTAGTCTTCCAGTGTGCCATGCACTGTTCTAAGAAGCACACATCAAGCTTTGGTTTAATGTTTTATTGATTGTCTAGACTTAAGAAAGTGATGGGAAAATGTTAATTCAGATTAAACTTAAAAGTGTGTTATGTCTGTGCCCATTACCCTGTGAATAGCACACACGCACACACACACACACACACAGAGCAAATATTCTCTCATCATTCGAAAATAATTCTCTGCTTTAGCAAAGCAGCAGCTCACGTTATTGACTAGTGAGTGAAGTTCCAACATGTCTTGGTTGTTTCATTTCCTCTTCCTCGTTCACATCAACCAGAAAAGTGTTCACCAACATTCACGTTAGGACTACAGTGAACGGCAACCGTAGGTTGGCTAGGGATGCAAGAGTTTGGCAAAAATCAACAAAAGCGTTTGTGTGAATCAGTTGTGTAGAATTTATAGCACAGAGTATGTTTTATTATTATTTATAAATGATGTGCCATAGAGTCTTTGTATCAGTAAAATGTAGGTACATATGCATGCATACATTTTTCCCTACATCCTCGGATGGACCCTAAGATTTATCTTCTCATCTCTTATGGGGTGGTGGGGACAGGGGAGGCAGCAAAATGCAAGCTCACGGTCTCCAGCATCCCGCAGAAAACCTCAGAGTACCAGCTGGCTCTGGGGCTCCTTAACTCCAGTTTTGGGGTCTGTGGATTGCTCATTTTTGTGTCAGTTCAGTGATTCATTTAAGAAAATATTGAGTTTCATCTTTTACTCAGCATGCAGTTTTTTAGTTTTTTCCCTGGGAGAATCTCTCAGGTATCCAATCTACCACACTCCCATTTTCCACTGACGTGCAGGCACAGGGGGCCCGGCTAACCTAGGAAGCAGGCTTTGTTTATTCGTTTTATCTGTCTGTCCCACAAGGACGCAGACTCAGTCATCTTGGAACAGGGAGAAAATTAGTGGATGGTACCTGATTACTGTGTCATTTCCTGTCTTCTCATGAAACATGCATGGATTTAGGGTGTCAGGTTTGGGATAGCTACATTGTTCTGAGCTTGTTTTGTTGTGTTTTCATTTTGTGAATGGTACGGGTGGTTTTGTCTTGGGTGTGAATTATTATTGTTACCATCACCATCATTATCACCATCATCATCACCACCGTCATCACCGTCATCACCATCATCACCGTCATCATTGTCATCACCGTCATCATTGTCATCACCATCGTCATGGTCACCATCACTGTCATCACCACCATCATAATGATTGTCGTCATCACCATTGTCATCATCACCATCATCATCATCACCATCATCATCAACATCGTCATCACCATCATCACTGTCATCACCATCATCACCATCACCAACATCATCATTGTCATCACCATCATCACCATCACCACCATAAACATCATCGTCATCACCATCATCACCATCGTCATCATCACCATCACCACCATCACCGTCACCATCATCACCATCGTCATTGTCATCCTCATCATTATTGTCACCACCATCATCACCATCATCATCACCATCACCATTGTCACCACCATCGTCATTGTCATCACCATCATTGTCATCATCATTGTCATTGTCACCATCATCACCATCATCATCACCATCATCACCATCACCACCATCGCCATCATCTTGGCTCTCCTCCAGTCCCGCTCAGTTTGAGAAGAGCAACATTCCATGCAAGGGGAGCCATTCATTTTAATCGGCATCCTTGGCTGATTGGTAGCAGCTGGGCCCGTCTCAGTGTGCTAGGGCTGCCAGGACAGAATACCACGGACACAGACCAGGGGGCTTAAACAACAGAAATTTATTTCTTACAGTTCTGGAGGCTAGAAGTCCAAGATCAAAGTGCTGGCCAGTTTGGTTCCTGGTACAACCTCTCTTTCTGGCTTATAGCTGGCCACCTTCTCACTGTGCCTTCGTCCTGTAACAGAGAGAGAAAGCGAGCTCTCTGATGTCTCCTCTTTTTTTTTTTTTTTTAAAGATTTTATTTATTTATGTATTAGAGAGCGAGAGAGAGAGAAACAGCATGAGAGGGGAAAAGGTCAGAGGGAGAAGCAGGCTCGCCGCTGAGCTGGGAGCCCGATGTGGGACTCGATCCCGGGACTCCAGGATCATGACCCGAGCCGAAGGCAGTCGCTTAACCAACTGAGCCACCCAGGCGCCCTCTGATGTCTCCTCTTATAAGGACACTAGTCCTATTGGATCAGGGTGCCACCCTTATGACCTCATTTAACCTTAATTACTTCCTTACTCCAAATGCAGCCCTGCTGGGAGGTAGGGCTTCACCATTTGAGTTTTTTGGGGGGAGGGCACAATTCAGTCCATAGCCATCCCTCTGAGCAGAAGGCCCAACATCAGCCATGGAGTTGAACAGACCCAAGGTCAAAGCCCAGCTCTGCTATTACTTTGTAAAATATTTCACCTTTCTGGCCCTCAGTTCCCTACTCTGAAAAGTATATATTAAGTCCCATTTCAGAGCATCGTTGTAATTAGTACATAGCACAAGTGTAGAAGGTAGCTTGCACAATGCCTGGCAGATCTCAGGGGCTCAGTATAGAGTTTCCTGGATGATGCCACTCAAAGTGTGGTCCTTGGACCAGCAGCATCGCCCGAGATCAGGACAGAAAGGCAGAATGTCAGGCCCCATCCCAGACCTGACAAGTCAGAATCTGTGTCTTAGCACCATTCCCAGTGATTTGAACACACGTTGAAGTTTGAGAAGCACTGAAGTAAATGGTGTGACTTGCCCCGGCTTGGTCATGAGCCATACTGAGAATGCGGTGGTAGAATGCAGGGGGGCTGGGGAAGGGAGCCGGTGCCAGGCTGCATTGTGAGTTCCCTTGGCCAGCGCAGCCCTGGGGAATGCTGGACTAGAGGAAAGGAAAGGAGCCAAGCCTGAGGAATTGGGACTGCTGAGAACTGACCCTGGGCAAAGCTCCCAGCCAGCCACTTGCACTGTCCAAAGGGCCCCAGTGGGCGAGGTCCCCACGGCTGTGCTTCTTTCCAAAGAGTCTGCCTGGGGCTTGGGCCAGTGGTCACTAGCCATTACAGAAGGCAAGTCCTCAGCCAGTTCCTCTCTGGTCTGAACCCTTAGTTGTTCACAGAACCTGCTATTTCTCTCTTATCTCTGGGTCTTCACACCTGATGCGCTCTCCGCCTCCTCCCCCTTTTCTGCTGGCTCCTTTCTACTCCTCCCCCAAAACTTGGCTTGAAGGACACCTTCCCCACGAAGTGGTCGCTACCCTTCCCTTACCTGCTCCCTTCCCAGCCCCCTACCCCGTGCTCATGCGCCCTTGCCACACACATACGCATGGCTCTAGGGATGTGGTGCACCTGCCCACCTTCCCCTTTGGTTTTTTGGAAAAGTCTAAACAGTTTTAAGTTTGGAGGCTGAGCTTGAGCTGGAATGCTGCCTTTGCCACTTCCCAGAACAAGTCTCTGAATTTCTAGCAGCTTCACTTTCCTCATCAGTGAAATGGAGACACAGTTCCCTTGAGAATTAAATAAGATATGGGGGTATGGCAAGCAGGCTTTGCAGTTACACCAAGGGTGCGAGAAATAGCACACCTGCTTATTCTCTTTAAATCAGCTTACATCCGACTCCCAGTGGGCTGGAGGGACATCCAATCTCAGTCCTTCCCGGGGCCTCCTTCCTCCCTCTCCCTCCACTACCCCTTCCGCTCACACAGGAATCTTGATAACTTTCATGACGTGTGGAGAATGGGAGAAGGGCCCTAGATCTTGAGTCCCACTGTGGACGTCAGAGATTGCATGTTTGAGTGTGTAGGATAGTGTAGTTGTTAAGAGGAAGTCTCTGGGGTGGGTCCTACCTCCACCACACACCAGCTGTGTGACTATTGGAAATTCGCTTGACCTCTCTGATCCTCAGTTTTCTCACTTTTTGAAGGAGGATGGTGATAGTACCAACCCTACAGAGTTGTTCTAAGGACTTAAGCTGATCCATAGAAAGCACTTAGCACAGAGTAAATGTAAAGCTCATGGCACCTGGAAAAAGTTAATCTAATAAAGGTTAATTATTATTATTATTACAGGGCACAATGTGAGATCAGTGAAAATAAAAATGATTGTCCAGGGGCGCCTGGGTGGCTCAGTCGGTTAAGCATCTGCCTTCGGCTCAGGTCAGGATCCCAGGGTCCTGGGATGGAGCCCCCGAATCCGGCTCCCTGCTCAGCCGGGAGCCTGTTTGTCCCTCTCCTCCCCACTTGTGCTCTCTCTTGCTATCTCTGTCTCTGTCTCTCTCTCTCAAATAAATAAATAAAATCTTTCTAAAAAATGATTGTCTATTACTGATCATGTAGTCAACTATCTTGCTAAATTCTATTATTTCTAATAATTTGTTTGTGGATTCATTTGGCCTCCCCTGCAGACAATCACATCATTTGCAAGGATGGTTTATCTCCTCCCCTCTTCTCCAAATCCTTTTTCCTTTCCTTTCATTTTATGACCTGACTCCGACCTCTGACGCAATGCTAAATAGAAAAGGTGGTAGCGAGCCTTGGTGTCCTCATCTGGATTTTAAAAGAGATATTTCCTACTTTCCCTGCTAAGAATGATGTTTCCTACAGGTTTTCATAAATTAAGGTCATCAGTGTGTTTACATTCTTTTTTTTTTTTAAAGCTTTTATTTATTTATTTGACAGAGAGAGACACAGCGAGAGCAGGAACACAAGCAGGGGGAGTGGGAGAGGGAGAAGCAGGCTCTCCGCGGAGCAGGGAGCCCCATGCGGGGCTCGATCCCAGGACCCCGGGATCATGACCTCAGCCTAAGGCAGACGCCTAATGACTGAGCCACCCAGGTGCCCCAATGTGTTTACATTCTTATCAGTTTGCCGACCTCCCCTCCCCACTGGCCTTCAGACCCTTGCCGACAGGGATGCACCTGCCATGATACACCTGTCATGAACTGGACTATTCCCCCAGGGGTTCATTTATTAGACGACTGGTGTTAGCCAAGGCTCCTGGCTTCCTTCCTCATTTTGAGGCTGCACTGAGTCCAGCCTTCAGCTGCACCCTCCACCCCCCATCTAACCCTCTTGCCACTCTTCTGGTTGATTATAAGAATTTCATGGTTGATTATAAGAATTTCACTACTTTTGAGTGGAGAAGACTTCCCGAGTCTCCGGTACTGTCACACACAACCATTCCCACAGTACTTCTGACCCCAGATGTGCGGGGTTCCCCCCACCAAGCAATTCTCTGTGACCCCAGTAGCATGTTGTACAATTTAACCCAATCCTGACACCATCTGCCTGGAGATAGCCTCAGACCCCACAGGTTAAGGGCTCAGCCCCACGAGACTGTCCCCACCTCAGGTGCCAATCGCAAGTAGTAGCCCCCAGGTTACCCATAACCTCTGTCTGACTTAGCTGCCAACCAGAGGTTCCCGTGACCTCCCCTCCCTGCCACCCTTGGATTCAATTCCTTGCTAGAGCGGACCATAGAACCCAGGGAAACATGTTTACCAGTTTATTAAGGGACGTGATAAAGGATGCAGATGAACAGCCAGATGAGAGAGACACACAAGGCGGAGACTAGGAGGGCCCCGAGCGCAGGAGCTTCTGTCCCCATGACGTTGGGATGCATGACCCTCCCTGTGTGGACATGTTCACCAACTTGGAAGCTCGCCAAACCCCTGACTCTCAGGATTTTGTGGCAGCCTCCTCACGTAGGCAGGATCATTTCCAGCCCCTCTCCCCTCTCTAGAGGACGGGGTGCTACTGAAAATTCCAAGCTTTTGATCCTGGCTTGGTCTCTCTGGTGAGCAGCACCCCCCCCCAAAAAAAGCCATCCAGGAGCCCACCCAGAGTCACCACCCCAGAACAAAAGACACTCCTATGACCCAGGAAATTCCAAGGGATTTAGGAACTCTGTGTCAAGAACTAGGGTCAAAGACAAAATATTAGAACAAAAGATGCTCCTAGTGCTCTTATCCCTTAGCGATCTACAAGGGTTTTCGGGAGCCCAGTGTCAGGAACTGGGGCAGAAACATACATACATATACATCTCTACCTTGCTTTCACACCCAGGAGTAGATGACCGAAGGGGTCACTGCCCAGACCCAGGGATCAGGTGCTGGCTGACTTCTTCCTTAGACTCTGGCTTTTTTTTTTTTTTTTAAGAGAGAAAGAGAGCATGCAGGTGGGGGGTGGGGAGCAGAGGGAGAGGGAGAGAGAAAATCTTAAGCAGGCTCCATGCTCAGCATGGAGTCCAACCTGGGGTTCAATCTCACAACCCTGAGATCACAACCTGAGCTGAAATCAGGTGGGGTGCCCCGGACTCTGGCTTCTAATCTCAAGCCAAACAAGGCCCCAAGTCAGATCCAGCCCAGAGGACTGGCCCAGAGGTCACTTGGCAGCTTCCCTAGAGGCAGGAAGGCTTTCTCTAGACTCTTCTTTTTTTTCTTTTTTTTTTTTAAGCAGCACAGGGCTCAAATTCACGACCCAGAGATCAAGACCTGAGCTGAGATCAAGAGTCCAACACTCAACCAACTGAGCCACCCAGGTGCCCCCCAGATTCTTATTTAGGACCTTTCCCCTTTCTGGGGAGCTCCAACAAGCCAGGGCCCTGGGTGGTGCCCAGTGATCCTCTGGGGAGTCTGGCTTCCTCATACTGCCGGTAATAAACAACCCCCTTTCTCCCTGTCTTTCTGAGACTCTTCCCCACCCCCACACACACTGTTCCCCTCTCTGTCTCCCTGCCCAGCAAGGCCCCCCTTGAAACCTCACTGCTCACTCTTACCCATGTGCCTTATCAGCATCTCTTTATAATCAGCAAGCCTCAGGCAGCCACTTCCAGTCCCCAGAGATGAAGGAGGCAGCCTTCAGGCCATTAAGCTGAGCCAGCACCTTGTCACACAGGGCAGGACCTCCTCTAGCCCTGGTTTTGGGAGCAGCCGCCATGTCTGCTCAGACCTCCGTTTCTACTCCATTCCTAATTTTCTGGAACTGTCTGGCTTTCTCACAACTCCATGTACCTACACCATGTAGCTACATCTCCCTACTTAGGACATAGGGAGAGAGAAACATATCCACTCCGAGACAGACATATGCTTCATAAAGAAAACAAACACCCACATGGTTCTGCAGGGCCCACGGTGGGCAGCTGATCATTCATCCCAGGTAAGGGCTCTGGGGCCTGGAGGAGCCCAGGGCTTTTGGAAGCTCTGCCTTACATTATATAAAACATTTTAAAGGACACCCCTCCACACATTTCACATTAAATATACATTTGCTGTAAAATTGTTTGAAATTGTGTGGGGACATTTCTTTCTCCTCTTTTTGCTACCAAAACATATATTATTTTATTATTTTTACTTATTTATTTGAGAGAGAGCATGAGCAGGGAGGAGGAGCAGAGGGAGAAGCAGGCTCCCAGCTGAGCAGGGAGCCTGACGTGGGGCTCAATCCCAGGACCCTGAGATCATGACCTGAGCCAAAGGCAGTTGCTTAACCAACTGAGCCACCCAGGCGGCCCCCCAAAACATATTTTAAACTTTTATTGCATTTTTCTTTTTTTTTTCTTTTTTTTTTTTTTTAAAGATTTTATTTATTTATTTGAGAGAGAGAGAATGAGAGACAGAGAGCATGAGAGGGAGGAGGGTCAGAGGGAGAAGCAGACTCCCTGCCGAGCAGGGAGCCCGATGTGGGACTCGATCCCGGGACTCCAGGATCATGACCCGAGCCGAAGGCAGTTGCTTAACCAACTGAGCCACCCAGGCGCCCCGCATTTTTCATATGTAAAAGAAGAGATAAAGAATAATCTTTATTATTGTAAATAATAATGTGGTATGGTGGTCACCACCGCCCTTAGAAATAAAAAGTTACCAAGATAGTTGAAACATCCTAGAAGTATACCCCTCTCCCCTCCCTGCAGAGGAAACTAACATCCTGAATTTGGAGTGTACGGTCTCCATTCGTTTCTTTAAACTTCTTATATATACATATTTATATATTTTTAAACAGATTTAATTTTTTTGCATTTTCAACTCTATCCCAGTGATCTACTAAAACGATTTTTACAGTTTTTGCCTTTCAGTTATTTGGCTACAAATTACTTAAATGATAATTGGTTCTGATTTCTTATCATCCCTGCAATTCTTGCAGGATGAGAAAACCTAGCCTATAAATGAATTTCAAATGTTATTAAATGTTTAGGAACACAGTTCATAATGTTAAGATAATAGTGCATTTAACAAAGCATTCACTAATTTTGACTTTACAGTTTTCCTTTGACAGTTTGAAGCCAATCATTGTTTTCTAGGTCTTTCTATAGAAAAACCTCTCAGGCACCAATCTGTGTCTAGGGTTTCTGGGGGCACCACAAAGCAGGAGCAACAAAATAAGGCTGCCACGTTGGGGCACCCACTGAGCCCGGCCCTGTCAGAAGCCTTCCGCATCTATGAGTTCACTTACTCCAATCAGGTGGGTGCTACTGCTCCCCAGCCCCACCCCCACTTTCCGGTAGAGGAAATACGCGCACTCCCGCGCCAGGTGGAACCGGAGTTGGGATTTGAACCTAGGCAGTCTGAACCCTTCTTCATGCTGCCTTCCATTTTCTGAGCCACACGTGTACATACATGGATGTGAATTTTCTCAAAATCCTCCCAGGGCCAGAAATCGATAGCCCCATTTCACAGGAAGGCAAACTGGCTTAGTGACGCCCAGGTCATACTGGCTGAAAGTGCGGGATTTGAATCCGCATCTGTGTGATTCCAAACACTGCCTGTGATTTTAAAGACACCAAGCCGCCGCCCCTCCCGAACTTGCCACTTTGTAGCCAGGCCGAGTCCCCTCCTTGCCCCTTGCAGGGGGGAGGGTCCTGCAGGTGTCGAAGAGAGGGTTAAGGCACCAGAGGCCAGACAAACGGACTGACCCTCACCGTGATGCCCTGCCCTTGCTAGCCCGAGACCCCTGCGGGGGCCGGGGGAGAGGGGAGTGCTATTTATTTGCAAGTCCTTGCCCTACGCTCCCTCCTCCGTCCGCCTTCTCCTCTTCCCCCATTCCCCCAACCCAGGGCCCCGCGTAGGGGGCTGGGAACAGGCTAGCTGTTCCGCAGGTAGGCGATAGTCTCAGCTCGCTGCCTCTCCTCCCCAGCAACTCTCGCTTATCTTGGGCCATCAGGCTCTCTCCTGCCTTGCCCCCCCCCCTCCAACCCAAGGTCACCTCCAGAGGGTTTGGCACTTGCTCGCTGCACAGGCCCCCTTCTGCCTGGACATGGGGGATGGTTTTAAAGAGCCAGCTCCCTTCCTGGAGTCCTCCGCTTGCCATGCCAGGGAACTGGGTCAGAGTGTGGAGGGGAAAGGACAGTGGGCTGCAAACTAGGATTTTGTCCCAGGCTCTGAGCTTCACTCATTGTATAACCTTGGACTAGTCACGTCCTCTTTCTGGGCCCCAGTTTTCTCAACTGGGAAGAATGTGGCTGGACCAGACGCTTCTCCAAGATCTTTTCCTTCTAGGAGTATGTGTGACTAAATCTATACCCTCCACTGTTTGTTGAGTTTGTGACAGACATATATATATATATATATATATATATATATATATATATATATATATATATATCCCCCCCTTTAATTAGGAATACTGGCAAACCTGTCCCCTACCATCCCAGGATGAATTCTCACTGACTGTTCAGCCCAGAGAGGGGAAGAGAAGACCAAGAAGAAACCCATACCCCAGGGGTGGGAAAGAGCAGAGGCTGAAGCAGGAACGGGAAGGGAATCCCAGGGTTCAACTTTGGCAAGGCACCAGAATCAGAGATGGAGCTTTTGAAAGCGGGGTGCCTGAGCCCCCCTCCAGACCAATTAATTCAGAGCTTCAGAGGGGCCGAGAGGGCTTGGGTGTTCATGTTTTTTAGAAACTCCCCTGCTGAGTCTGCTGCACAGTGAAAGTCAAGCACCACTGTTTGGGAGCACTGGTTCCCAAACTTCAGCTCATCTCTGTACCCCTGGAAAGGCTTGTAACACACAGGGAGGGTGCCGCCCCCCACCCCCCACCCCGTGGTTTCTGACTCAGCAGGTCCGGGATGGAGCCTATGTCCTTTTCCTACTGCTGCATTTTTTTTAATTGAAGTATAGTTGACGCACAGTGTTACATTAGTTTCAGGTGTAGGACACAGTGATTCACTCTGTACGTGATGCCGTGCTCACTGCAAGTATACCTCCCATCTGTCACCACACAGCCATTACAGCATCATTGACTATATTCCCTATGCTGTACCTATTATTCCTGTGACTTACTCATCCCATAACTGGAAGCCTGCATCTCCCACTCCCCTTCACCCATTTCGCCCATCCCTCCTCCCCACCCTCCCCTCTGGCAACCATCAGTTTGTTCTCTGTATTTATGGGTCTGTTTCTGATTTTTCGTTTGTTTTGCTTTGTTTTTTAGATTCCACCTATAAGCAAAATCATATGGTATTTCTCTTTCTCTGTCTGACCTCTTTCTCTTAGCATAATACCCTCTAGGTCCATCCTATTCATGCTTTAACAAATCACCACAAACTTAACCGCTTAAACAACGCAAATCTATTATCTTACAGTGCTGGAGGTCCGAAGTCCGAAGTGAGTCTCAGTGGGCTGAAATCAAGGTGCTGGCAGGTCTGTGTTCCCTCTGGAGGCTCTGGACGAGGCTGGTTCCCACTCCTGTCCCAGCTTCTGGAGCCCCTCAGCCTTGCTTGGCTTGTGGCCCCTCCCTCCATTTTCAGAGCCAATAATGGCATCTTCCTGCCTCCCCTTGTCCACATCTCCTTCTCGGCCCCTAACACACCTGCCTCTCTTTCACTTATAAGGAACCTCTTGATTATACTGGGCGCACTCAGAAAATCCAGGATAATCTCCCCAGGTCAAGATCCTTAATTTAATCAATCGGAGAGTCCTTTTGCCAAGCAACATTTTCACAGGTTCTGGGAATTAAGAATGGGGGGCCAGGGGCACCTGGGTGGCTCAGTCAGTTAAGTGGCTGCCTTTGGCTCAGGTCATGATCCCAGGGTCCTGGGATCGAGCCCCGCATCGGGCTCCCAGCTCTGCGGGAAGCCTGCTTCTCCTTCTCCCACTCCCCCTGCTTGTGTTCCCTCTCTCGCTGTCTCTCTCTCTGTCAAATAAATAAAATCTTAAAAAAAAAAAAAAAAGAATGGGGGGCCAGTATTCTGCATACCACAGGTCCCAAGAATTGACCTTTCTAACAAGCTTCCAGGGGAGGTTGCTGCTGCTGGTCTGGGGACCATGCTTTGAGAACCACCGCTTTAGAGTTTACAGAGAATAGGATCCAAATGAGTCGAAACCATGCTGAGAAGTGGTTGTCTAGAGGTAGAGATGGGTAAGGAGGATTTTGGCTGACATTGGGGGAGATGATTTCTCTTTGCTGCTCTGATCCCAAGTCCAGGAAAGCCTCCAGGAAATGCATAAACAAGACATGCGAAGTAAAATTGGTGTTTTCTTTGGATGTGACCACGGGAGACCCACCCCAGAGTGGGAGCAAGTAGGCTCGGCCAATTTAAGACCTAGGCGGGAGAGACGATTATGAAATCTTTCTTCCCGTGCCTGGGATGCTGCAGATGGGCCCCACAGGACGGAGCCACGTAAGATGAAATTCCAGAGGTCCAGGTGGTGCTGAGAAGGTTCATCTCTCTATGGACTGATCCCTTTTGGACCTACGGCCTGGAGCCTTCCCATCCCCTCTCCCGACTCTATGGCACTGTAACCTCCTCCTTCCTAAATCTCTTCCTCTTTCCCTTCCCTTCCCCTCCTACCAGGTCTTGGCCAACCTCCAGGAAACGCTTCCTTCTGGAGTGCTTCACAGGTTTCCCTTCAGTGTTTCACCATGTCCCCCAGTTGCTCAACGTTTTCCCTGACAACTGAGAAGAGCACTCATTTCATTACTGTTTGTCTGTTTTGTACTTATTTGTATTAGGTCTGGGTTCAGAAAGGTCTTAAAACAAATCCCCCAATGACTCTCATCTCACATTAACCCCCCAGCTAGAAGGGGCCTGTCTGATCCAACCTCTTCGATTCAGCCAGAGAAAACGTGCCAAGGTCCCCCGTTTGTCGGCAGCGGGGTAAGACAAGCGTTTGTAGCCCTAACTCCTGGACCAGTGCTCTTTTAGGGAATCATCTTCCTGGGGCACCCGGCTGGCTCAGTCGGTTAAGCGTCTGACTCTTGATTTTGGCTCAGGTCATGATCTCAAGGTTGTAAGATCGAGCCCCAAGTCGGGCTCCGAACTGGGCGTGGAGCCTGCTTAAGATTCTCCTTCTCTCTCTCTCTCCTCTGCCCCCTCCCAGCTCCCTCTCTTAAAAAAAAAAAAAAAAAAAAAAAAGGATCTTCTTCCTTTGGTTCTGGGGATTAAACCTGAACCATAACTAGGGTGACCCTAGTTATCACCAAAACCAGAGTGAGGGGGGCATTATTAATAATTACACCAGGACAGCAGGTGTAAACAGGCCTGCCCTGGGCACATGGGACACATGATCACTCTAGCATGACAGCTGAACGCCCCCTACTTGCCCACCAGGAAAGCTTCTTTGTAGCCTTATGATTAAAGGGACCTGAGAACTTGTTATCACCCTCGGCACCCAGTGAGGGGCTGGAGGACCAAGCAGCCTCGCGGGTCTGGTCTTCCTTCCCAGAGATTTTCAGGATGCCCCAGCACTGGCTGCTCTGTGGGTGGCCTCCCTACCCCACCCAGTGCTGTGTATGCATAAACAGAGGCCCCATTTTACTGCCCCTGCCTAGGAGAGGGCAAGCGCCCTGCCATGTGCAGCGGAACTCCAGTTTCGGGTGCTTCCCTCTGGGTGATACCCACTGAACCAAAGCTCTATGTTGTGGAGTTTGAATCTGCTAGAGCCGCCCCCCACCTTTATTTTTACTTGCACAGCTGGTGCAGATTGGAAATACATGCAGGGGTCTGAGATTTTTCTAACAGAAGGACCTCTAGGCAGGCTAGCCCGGGCTTCTTCACTAGACAGCAGTGTTCCAAGAGGGCAAGCCCCGTGCACAGGTGCTTTTCACGCCCGTGACTACATCAGATTGCTAGCCGTTGGCGCGTGCTGGTCACGTGGTCGGACCCCTGTCATTATGAGAAGAGGCTTCACAAAAGTGTGTGTCTGGAGAGACACAATGAATTGCGGGCAGACTGTAACAATCTCTCACAGTCAGTAACAAACGCATAGACCAATGGCAAGTTATGATGACGACTCTGAAGGAAGTGAGCAGGTGCTGAGAGAGGGTCAGAGGAGGGACGTCCCTAGGTACATGAGGACATTGCCCCTTCTCTAGTGTTGTTGACCTCGTGGCCTGCTGGGAACCCCACATTCTGCTAGTACTTCCTCCAGGCCCTGCTCTCTGTGCCCACAGCTCATGGGGGCCGTAGGCTTGTGTCTCTGCCCAGGGCTCTGTGGTGGCAGGGCTCCAGGGCACCATCAGCTGCCTTCTGCGTCCCTACACTCCACCCCGGTGGGACCCTTCTCTGGCCTGCACTTCCTCATTGTGTGATGTTGGGGACAAATAATTTAATCAGCTGCAACTGTGTCTCCCTCCATAGGGAATAATGACGTCAATATGAAGACATTAGGGATGGGATAATATTCATGAGGTGCCCTGTTCATGGTAGGAACTCACCCAGGGATTACTAAGCCTATTTCCCATCTTAATGTTAATACATTCTATTTCTTCATCTTCAAGTTAACTACCTGCTGGGGGGCTCAGCCCAGGTCTTAACAGACTTACCTGAGAACTAACGGAGGTGATTTACAAGCATGAAAGCACCAGAAGTTTCTGCAGAAGTTCTCCCCCCACCCTCACCAGGCTCACCTCATGGACAACATGTTCTGCCACTCATCTGACTAATGGGAGGGCCAGGCAACATGGGCACGTTAATTCCTTTACAACGATCACATAGCTGTAGTCATCTTTATTCTTGCAACATCATGTGGTTAAATTGAACTTTCTTCCCAGACTTGCTCCTTTACTCTTGCTTTTGGGTGCTTTGTTCCACCAGGAAGAACGCCAGCTCTGAGTCTGACACTTAACCAGCTGCAGCCTTGTCTCTTCCTCATTTCAACCGGGGAAGAATTATCTCCAGCTCACAGAATAGTGAGAGTTATATGAGGTAGTGTATGAAAAGGATCTGTACTGAGGCAGGACCCAATAAATGTAGGTTTTATTGCTTTTATCCCATTATCTTTCTTTTGGCTGAGAATATACAATTTTTTATGGGGCAAAATAAGCAACCAAGTAAGCCAGAGTTTCTAGTTTCTATTGCTGCATAGCAAATCATCCCCAAACACAGCAGCCTAAAAAAATCTTTTTTGGGGGGCGCCTGAGTGTCTCAGTGGGTTAAGCATCTGACTCTTAATCTCAGCTTAGGTCTTGATCTCAGGGACGTGAGTTCAAGCTCTGCACTGGGCTCCATGCTGGGGGTGGAGCCTACTTTTTAAAAAATCTTTATTTTGGTCATAATTTTATAGGTCAGAAATTTGGGAAGACTCACCTGGAAAGTTCCCCCAGGCAGTTGTTGAATGGGGCTGTCATCATCTGAAGGCTCGACTGGGCTGGATGTCCAAGATGACGCACTCACTTGGCTGGCTGTTGATGATGGCTGTTGGTTGGGAGCTCCATCTGGGACTGTCCAGTATCTTGGTAGTTGGATTTCTTTTTTTCTTAAAGGTTTTATTTATTTATTTGTCAGAGAGAGAGAGAGCACAAGCAGGGGGAGCGGCAGGCAGAGGGAGAAGCAGACTCTTCACTGAGCAGGGAGCTTTATGCAGGACTCGATCCCAGGACTCTGGATCATGGCCTGAGCTGAAGGCAGATGCTTTAACCAACTGAGCCACCCAGGTGTCCCCTGGTAGTTGGATTTCTTATATTGGGGCTGACTTCCCCACCAGAGCAAGCCTCTTAAGAGGATAGGCCAAAAAAGACATGGCTTCTTATGACCTAGTTTTAGAAGTCACAGAGCATTCACTTCTGTCATACTTTACCTGTGGAAGCCTGCTCAGACTCAAGAGGAGGGGACATAGACTCCACCTCTCCATGGAAGGCGTGGTTATATTGTCAATCAGCATGTGGGATGGGAGAAATTGTTGGGGCCATCCTGGGAAAATGCAATCTGTCACATCCTCCAAATTCATATGTCAGTCGGGGCTTTTTATCAGACAGGATTCTTGCTCATAAACTAAAGAAGTTGGCTCTGGTTAACTTAAGCAAAAAATTTTTGTAAGGCCTTTAGGGCTCACAATTGATAGAGGCTGGAGGGCCAGGATTGGCAAATGGGCCAGAACCAAGGGGGTCTGGAGGCCTGGGCAGCAGGTACCCCCACAAAAGAGGAGCATAAGGACTGTCCAATCCAAATAGTCTAACCCATCACTGCTAGAATACATACGACCTTTAGGTGCCCAGCTTCCTTAAAGCACTCTGAAGAGCAAAGCCCAGGAAAAGTGAGTTCACGGGTTGAGTCACATGCTTTCCTTCTAATTGGGCCAGTGTAGACAGAGGGAGGACCCACTGCTACATTTTGCTTTCATATTGGGAAGTTGGGACATCATTTTCAGAGACTGTACATAGTAGGAGATTCTCCAAAGGAGAGGCAGGGTGCTATGGGGCAGGGGAAGTAGATGCTGAATATTCCCAAACCACAGATGTCCACCAGAGAGTCCACAGACTCAGACACCCCTCTGCAGTGATTGTTCCCCCGGTACTGAGAAGGAGGAACAAAATGCTGAAGAAGATGCCCAGAGTCAGCAGACTATTGTCTTAAGGACTTAAAGGGCTGTCACTTAGAGGAGGCGTATGTCTCGTTCAACATGGTTGTAGGACAGATCTTTGGCTCAATATCAGAAAGAACTTTCTTTTTTTAAAAAAAGTCATTTTATGTTTAATGTTAACAAGCAATAGGTTCATTGGAGAAGTATTAAAGGCACGTAGTGAAAGTCTACCTCCCTTCTCCACCTCACTCCAGTCCCCACCCCCACTCCAGACACTCATCTTAGTAGTGATTTGTACATGCTCCCATGAGGGTTTGTTTCCTTTTGAGTTTTTTTTCCCTGAAGTTTTATTTATTTAAGTAATCTCTACATCCTACATGGGACTCAAACTCCTCGCCCTCAGATCAAGAATCACATGCTCTTTCGACTGAGCCAGCCAGCTGCCCCTCCTTTTGAGTTTTTAAAATTTAACTTTTAGCGGTACCTGGACGGCTCAGTCGGTTAAACCTCCGACTCTGGGTTTCGGCTCAGGTCATGATCTCAGGGTTGTGAGATTGAACCCACGTGTGGCGCTCTGTGCTCAGCGTGGAGTTGGCTGAAGATTCTCTCTCTCCCTCTGCCCTCCCCCCTTCATGTGTGCCCATGCACTCCCTCTCTCTAAATACATACATAAATAAGATCTTTTAAAAATAAAATAAAATTTAACTTTTATTTGTGGTAAAATATACATAACATAAAGGTTACCATTTTACCTGTTTTTAAGTGTACAACTCTGTAACATGAAGTCCATTCACACTGTGCACACATTGCTAACTTTTTTCATCCTTTTTTTCATCTTCCCAAACTGAAATTCTGTCCCCCTTACACGTGAACTCCTAGTTCTCCCCTCCCGCCAGCCCCTGGCAACCACCATCCTTCTTTCTGTCTCTATGAATTTGCCTATTCTAGGTCCCTCATGAAAATACAATCATACAGTAGCTGTCTTCGTGACTGGCTTATTTCAGCTAGCAAAATGTCCTTATGGTTCATCTACGTTGTAGCATGTGTCAGAATTTTCTTTCTTTTAAAGGCTGATTAATATTCCATTATATGTATATACCACATTTTGTTTATCCCTTCATCCATCAGTGAATATTTGGGTTGCTTCCACCTTTTGACTATTGTGCACAATGTTGCTATGAACACGGGTATACAAATATCTTTGTATACCTGCCATCAATTCTTTTGGATGTATACCCAAAAGTGGAATTACTGACTAATCTGGTCATTTTATTTTTAATTTTTTGAGGCATTGTAATATTGAGTTTTGAGACTTCTTTTTGTATTCTCGATGCAAGTCCATTATCAGCTATTTAACTTGCAAATATTTTCTTCTAGTCTGTCATTTGTCTTTTCATTTTCCTAACAATATCGTTCAAAGATGCTTAAATTTGATGAAGTACAATTTATCAAAAAAATTATGGATCAGGCTTTTGGTGTCATATCTAAGAAATCTTTGTCTAGCCCAAGGCCACAAATATTTTCTCCTGATTTTTTGAGAAGTTTTATAGTCTTAGGTTTTACATTTAACTCTAGTACCCATTTGATTTAAATGTTAAGTAGTGTGAGGCATGGATTAAGGTTTTTGTTTTTTTTAAATAGGCCAGCACGGAGCCCAGTGTGGGGCTTGAACTCACGACCCTGAGATCAAGACCTGAGCCGAGATCTGGAGTTGGACGCTTAACTGACTAAGCTACCCAGGCACCCCTTTTTAAATATTTTTATGTGGATAGCCTATTGTTCTGTTCAAAGTTTACCCTTTCCTCATTGAAATGCCTTTGCAGCTTTGTCAAAATTCAATTGACCATATATGTGTGGGTTTATATCTGGACTCTATTTTGTTCCATTGATCTATACTATCTTTTTGCCTACACTGTCTTAATTATAATAGCTTTAGAGTAAGTCATGAAATTAGTGTGAATTCTGCAACTTTGTTGTTCTTATTTGTAATTCTTTTGCTATTCTAGTTCCACTGCCTTTCCAAATAAACTTTAAAATCAGCTTGTCAGGGGAACCTGGGTGGCTCAGTCGGCTGGGCGTCTGCCTTCAGCTCAGGTAATAATCCCAGGGTCCTGGGATCAAGCCCTGCATCAGGCTCCTTGATCAGTGGGGAGTCTGCTTCTCCCTCTCCCTCAGCTACTCTCTCCCTCTCTCTCTGTCAAATAAATAAATAAAATCTTTAAAAAATTAAAAATAAAAGAAAATAAAATCAGCTTGTCTATTTCTACCAAAAAAAAAAAAAATCTGATGGAATTGTTGATACAATTGCATTGAATTTATAGATTGATGTTGGTAGAATTTTAGTAAGCCTAGATTCCAATTCATGGACATGGTATATCACTCCATGTTTTCCATTTTCTTTGATTTCTTTCACCAATGTGTTGCAGTTTTCAGCATACAGATCTTGCACATACTTTGTTGGATTTCTACCTAAGTATTCCATGTTTTCTGGTGCTACTGTAAATGATGTTTTCAATTTTTTTTTCAATTTCCACTTGTTTATTGCTAACATACAGAAATAAGTTTGATTTTTGTATATTGACCTTGTGTCTCATGACCTTGCTAAACTCACTAATTAGTTAACACTTACTAGTTAGTATTAGTTAACACATAATAACGCTAATGTTTTGATATTAAAATTGCAATCCAATCCTTGCCATTCCTGATCTAGTCTAGCATACTTCCCCTCCTCTTTTTTGCTATAGCGTTTATTACTACCTAACATTTTATAATTTACCTATTTTGTTTAATGTTTGTTCCCCCCAACCCATGCCATTAGAAGCTAAACTTCACAAGAGCAGAGATTTTTGTCTGTTTTATTCACTGATTTATTTCTAAGTGTATAGTAAGCACTTAGTACATAGCACTGAATACATACCATTTGATTGAATGGATTAATAAATAGTCGTATCCAATAGAACAATTGGACCACGTTGAGAGATAAAATGCTTCTTGCCACCTAAGTTATCCCCTGAAGGGGGGCTGGGGAATCAGAGAGAAGATTCAATCCTCAGCAGACCAGGTCAGTTAGACAAGGTGACCTTTAAGCTCTTTGGCGGCCTCATGAAAACACATGTGAAACTGGCATGTGCTCCAGAATGGTAGTACAAACACCATGTGCCCGAATGGTCTGGGTGGCTGGTATCTACTGTGCAGTGTGGTAGAGCGAGGGACAGGTTACTTTGGAGCAGCTGCAAGGAGGAGGCAGGGGATTCCAACATCTCAGTCTGTTTGGGAGAAGCATCTTCCCATTCCCCGGGAGTGCGCAGCACAGAGCCAGTGCCCAAGAACTCCTTAATCACAGCAGCTGCTCAGACCACAGAAGGGGGGAGAAGGCTGGCTCTTAGAGACCCAGCATGCCCATCTTTACCGAAGGCGTGAGCACCTCCTTCGCTTCTCCACTAAGCCTGTCAGGAGGTAAGAAGATGGTGGGTCTTGTCCACCACTCTATCCCCAGAGCCTAGCACAGTGCCTGGAGCAGAAAGGGATCCCTAGTGAACACTTTCACCAGGGGTGCCCTGAGAGGGCCCAATAAAAAAAAAGAGAGAGAGAGATTGGTAGACGGAACGATTATGGGCATTGGTTTGTTCAAACCAAGATATGTGGAGAGGTCTATTTTTGGAAAGAAAGAAAGAAAGAAAGAAAGAAAGAAAGAAAGAAAGAAAGAAAGAAAGAAAGAAAGAAAGAAAGAAAGAAAGAAAGAAAGAAGAAAGAAAGAAAAAGAAGAAAGAAAGAAGAAAGAAAGAAAGAAGAAAGAAAGAAAAAGAAGAAAGAAAGAAGAAAGAAGAAAGAAAGAAAGAAAGAAAGAAAGAAAGAAAGAAAGAAAGAAAGAGAAAGAAGAAAGAAAAAGGAAAGAGAAAGAGAAAGAGAGAGAGAGAAAGGGAGAAAGAAAGGGAGATAGATCGATCGATAGATCGATCGATCGATCGATCGATCTCCCCAGTGTTCCTTTCAGGAGGAAACCTCTCCCTTTCTCATCTCACTCTCAGTCATCTCAATTTCAGATATTGCCCAATTCTTGGTTTTTACCACAATTTTTGACTTTAATGAATGATGCAGTCGCTCATTTACAAGCAAGTTATTTCTAGAACTTGTGATTCAAAACCCACCATCTCTGTAGTGCACATGTATCTGTGTGGTTTAAAAATGACACTGTGAGGGCTGCATCTTCCCCAAAGTTGTTTTTTAACAGTAAAAACTGGGGGGAAATCCTAAATGTTCAAAGATGTTAAGTAAATAAATGATGGGACCTTCATTCACTCAAAATATTGGCAGCCGTTTTCATGATGCGAAATTGTATTTGCTGACACGGAAGAGTGTTCACAGGGCATTAATGGATGGAAACCAGCAGGTTACAGAGCATATGTACAGCGTGATCCCAGTTGCGTTTGCTTTCAAAAATCCTTTCTGTATTTAAATATGTTAATGTACATACATGGATATATAAATTCTAGAATGATACACCAGAAAATGTTGACGACAGTTACCTCTGGGATTTCAGGTCATTCTTGTATTCTTTGTTTCTATTTGCTATAATGCGCTGTCTTTCCTTTATATTCAGGAAGAACAAGAATGCTATCGTCATTCTGTGAAAAACATTAAATGAAAAGCACATTTCCCTGTAAGAACACAGCTCGGAAATTATGCGAATCAAATAGAAATGAACAAGAAGCAGATATAATGGCAATCTGCCACGGAGCTCTCCCGTGGCCCCCAGAGCTGTCCGCCCTCGCCCACCAGCTTGTGCCCATCCCCTCCCCTGCAGCCCCCAGCTCGGATGCTCGGCGACCGCCAGCCTGGGCTGACACTCTCCCTGGGCTGGGCCCGCAGAGGGGGCCGTGGGGGTGGGACGCAGAGCAGCCCAAATCCCAGCCGCCAGAAAGCCTGGGATAGTGTTGCTATGGACGAGCCACTGTCTATGGAGTAGGGGTGAGCTTTGGGCATCTGTTCAGCTCTGGGCAAGGAGTCCCTGCCTCCTCCCCTCCTCCCTCCCTTCCTCCCTTTCCCCCTACCCCTTCCATCCTCCTGTCTCACTCCTTCCCTACCTCTCTCTTCCTTCCTCTCTCCCTCCTCCCTTTGTCTTCCCCTCCGTCCCTTCCTCTTTGCTTCCTTCATTGCCCTCTCATCTCCAAGCACCTGTCAAGCCCGAGGGACACAATGATGACCCCCGCCCCCGTCCCCCCCCCAAGGGATCTGCAAGCAACTGAGTCCAGAGTGCGCTGCTGTGTGCTCAGAGCCCTGGGTGTGGGCTTCCTGGAGGAGGTAATAACCTGTGCTGAATCCTGACAGACACGGAGGAGCTGATCAGGAAAGAAAATGGACAAGAGCCAACCCTCGTGGGCAAATCTGTTGTTCCTTCAAGTTCCTGATGGGCCTCTACAGAACCAGCCCCGTCCAGAAGCCCTCCTTGGCTGGGACAGACTCCCTGGTCATCTGGTGCCCCTGCCTCCCCGGCGACCTAGCCTGCCTGGCCCGGCAATGGTGGTAGGCCATGACTTCAGGGCTGGGCTCCGGCTCAGCCCATAAACTCAGCTGAATCAGGAATCGTTTTGTGTTCAGGGCTCCCCTGAAGGGGCCTGCCCCACTGCTCCTGACAGGTCACACCCAGGTTCCGTGTTCTCACCATCAATTTGGCCCTTCTTCCTGATTTGGAGCCCCAGTCCTTCCTGCTGCTTTTAATCCAGGGTCCTTTGCTTTATCCCCGAGGATTTAAAAACTGAAAACAAAAAACTGGTCTCCTCGCTCTGTTGGAGAACAGCTCTCCAATCCTAGGCAGGAGTGATTAGGTGTGTCTCTGGCACGGCTCGGCTCTTGGAGCCACTTCAAGCAAAGGTGTGAGGGACCAGGAATGTGTTTGGGGATCTTTCTCACTGCTGTCCCTTCTGCCAAGGGCCCCTCCTCGGCATCCTGATCCACCTGCCATGTTTGGATTGTAATTTGACAAAAGACCTAATGAGGGATTATTAGCCTTTGTGGTTAAAGCCACTGCCCTCTCCAAATTTTCTCTCGGTTTTAAAAGGCGTTCCATGTGAACATAGGCTTTGGGGAGGTCAGGTTCAGGATGAGTCATGCTGGAAGGTCCGACATGGGAGCTGGAGACCAGCATGAGAGGTTTGGAGCAAGGGAGAGGAGAGAGACCCACTGAACTCCTTTAAAGAAAGGAGAACAAATAAACATGCATGCCTGTGGATAAGAAATAACATTTTAATAAATTCTATTCAAAAAAGGAGAGAGAAAGCGAGGGATTGGCAGGGAAGCTGCTGGAGGCATTCAGAAGGGAGCATCCACCATGGAGAGGGATGGACGAGAATCTGGAAGAGCCGTGGGGCAGATCTCCCACCTGAGCCAGCAGCGACACAGGGACCCTGGGCTGAAGGAGTGGAGCCTACCGTATGGTCTAAGGTTGGGGAACGTGAAGGGCTTTGGGATCAGCGTGGCCACAGGGCCTTTATTTCTCTCCTTCCTTCATTCTATTCACACTGATGGTCCATCTCAAAGTCCTTGGAGTGCATCCTGAATGCTCTGCGTGGTTCCAGAGACCAGCCCATTGTAATTTCCCGTAAAGGGAGTTGGGGGGCAAAAATGTACCGAGGTCTTCAAACTGTCCTAATCCTGGGCACAGACCAGCCTCACTGCTCACTGCCCCTCCAACAGGTCCCTGATCCCCAAGGCCAGAAATCGACGGGGGAGACATAAACGTAACCTTGCAGGACTTACATGATAAGAGCAATGCTCACACATTGCTGAGAGCGATCTTAGGCTCATTCATTCATTCAGTGCTTTCGCGTGCTACAACGTGCAGGCCCTGCTCTAACCTTTAAGGATACAGAGTTGAGCCAAACTGACAAAAATCTCTGCCCTTTTGGAGCTTGCATTTTTTTTTCTTTTGCATTGAGGAATAATTTATATATAGTGAAATGTATCAATCCTAAGTGTAAAGCTTGATAAATTTTTATAAATGTATACATCTGAGTATCCACCACCCTCAATCAATAACTGCCCCCCACCCAGGTAACCACTCTCCCGATTTCTTTCACCATCGATTAAATTTGCCTGTCTTTGCACAGCAAAGCAAACAATCAACAAAATGAAACAAAAGGCAACCTACGGAATGGGAGAAGATATTTGCAGATGACATATCTGATAAAGGGTTAGTATCCAAAATGTATAAAGAGCTTATGAAAATTAACACCCAAAAAATGAATAATCCGATTAAAAATGTTCAGAAGACATGAATAGCCATTTTTCCAAAGAAGACATCCAGATGGCCAACAGACACATGAAAAGATGCTCAACATCACTCATCAGGGAAATGCAAATCAAAACTACAATGAGATATCACCCCACACCTGTCAGAATGGCTAAAATCAACAACATAAGAATCAGTATGTGGAGAAAGGGGAACCCTTGTGCACTGTTGGTGAGAATGCAAGCTGGTGCAGGCACTGTGGAAGACAGTATGGAGGGTCCTCAAAACGTTAAAAATAGAACTACCCTATGATCCAGTAATCACACTACTGGGTATTTACCCCCAAAATACAAAAACTAGTTCAAAGGGATAGATGCACCCTGATGTTTATTGCAGCATTATTTACAATAGTCAAATTATGGAAGCAGCCCAAGTGTCCATCAATAGAATAGACAAAGAAGATGTGAGATATACATATGGAATACGGAATATTATTCCATAAAATATTACGGAATATTATTCTGCCATAAAAAGAATGAAATCTTGCCATTTGCAATGACATGGATGGAGCTAGAGTGTATCATGCTAAGTGAAATGTCAGGCAGAGAAAGACAAATACCACTTGATTTCACTCCTACGTGAAATTTAAGAAACAAAACAAATGAGCAAAGGGAAGAAAGAGAGAGAGAGACAAACCAAGAAACAGATTCTTAACTATGGAGAACAAACTGGTGGTGACCAGATGGGCAGTGGGAGGGGGGAGGGGAAACAGGTGATGGGGATGAAGGAGGGCACTTGTCGTAATGAGCGCTGGGTGATGCATGGAAGTGTTGAATCACTATATTGTACACCTGAAACTATCATTACACTGTATGTTAACTAACTGGAATTTAAATAAAAACTTTAGAAAAATTTGCCTGTCTTTAAAATTTAGGTAAAATTGATGTAAATGGTGTCATCCAGTGCAAATTCTTTGGTGCCTGGCTTCCTTCATTTCTGTTTGTGAGAGCCATCTAGGTGGCAGCACGTATCAGTAGCTATTTCCTTTTTTTTTTTAATTTCTGTGTAATATTCCGTTGTATGAATAATCCACAATTTGTTTTTTTTTAAGATTTTATTTATTTATTTATTTATTTGAGAGAGAGAGAGAGAGAGCGCGCACAAGCAGGGGGAGTGGCAGAAGGAGAAACAGACTCCCCGCTGAGCAGGGAGCCCGATGCAGGGCTCCATCCCAGGATCCTGGGATCATGACCTGAGCCAAAGGCAGATGCTTAACCGACTGAGCCACCCAGGTACCCCAATCCACAATTTGTTTATCTGTTCCCTGAGTGATGGACGTTTGAGTTATTTACAGTTTGACATGTTTATGAACATTCTCATACATGTCTCCTGGAGGACATGTGCATTCATTTCTCTTGAGTATATCCAGAGGCATAGCTGGAATATCTGATGCTTAGAATGGATCATTTTTAATGCTCCCCGTCCTCTATATGACAAAATTAGTTTCAGCAATAATAATGAAATTAATAATAATCATAATGGCAAGAAAAGGGACATTTTTATTTTATTGTACCTCAGGTACATGTAATCACACCAGCAAAAAAATTAAAAATAAAATAAATATTACCATACCCAAAAAAGGATTAATACTTTTAAAGTATGTTAGCTTTAAAAAAAATTTTTTTTTAATTAACTAGGCTCCACTCCCAACGTGGGGCTTGAACTCACAACTCTGACATCAAATGTCATATGCTTCACCAACTGAGCAAGCCAGGTGCCCCTACTGTTCTCAGTTTAAACACAAAAATTCCAGTAATCCCATAAAATGATGGAACTAAAGTACCTTAGGTTCTGTTTCTCTATCTTTAAAATCATGGTGCTACCATTATTTCAAATACACAGTGAAGTTCAGAAACATGTCACACCATAGGGACTGGAGACAGCAACTGTAATCTGAAAAATTTGCATGGTTTTGAACCTTTAGGAAATTATTCTCAAAATAAATGCAGGTACGATGGAATATGATTCAGCCATAAAAAGGAATGAAGCAATCATGGGGCGCCTGGGTGGCTCAGTCGGTTAAGCTTCTGCCTTCGGCTCAGGTCATGATCTCGGGGTCCTGGGATCGAGCCCCATGTCGGGCTCCCTGCTCAGAGGGGAGCCTGCTTCTCCCTCTCCCTCTGCCTGCCGCTCCCCCTGCTTGTTCCCTCTCTCTCAAATAAATCTTTAAATAAAAAAAAAAGGAATGAAGTAATCATGTACATGTGTCAACATGGATGAACCTTGAAACCTTTAGACTAAGTGAAATAAGTCAGACATAAAAGGACAAATCCTGTAGGATTCCACTTACACCAGGTACCTAGAGTAGACAAATTCATAGAGACAGAAAGTATATTAGAGGTTACCAAGAGACAGGGGGAGAAGGGGTGAGGAGTGAGTGTTTAATGGGTAGAGCTTCCCTTTGGGAAGATGAGAAAGTCTAGAGATGGGTGGTGGTGATGGTTGCACAACAATGTGAATGTAATTAATGTTGCTGAATTGTACATTCAAACATGGGTAAAATGGCAAATTGTAGATTACATATATTTTTATCACAATTAAAAAAAACCCCTCACTAAATAGATAAATAAATGCACAGGACCCATGTCCATTGGAGGCCAAGTGTATACCTGGACATCCTCCACATTAACTTCCATGTAGAATGCAATGCTTATGAAAGGTTATGTACTGTAAAGATGCTCATTTGAAGCTTATAAATGTGTTTTTAAAACTCAATCGTCGGGGCGCCTGGGTGGCTCAGTCGGTTAAGCGGCTGCCTTCGGCTCAGGTCATGATCCCAGGGTCCTGGGATCGAGCCCCGCATCGGGCTCCCTGCTCAGCAGGAAGCCTGCTTCTCCCTCTCCCACTCCCCCTGCTTGTGTTCCCTCTCTCACTGTCTCTCTCTCTCTGTCAAATAAATAAATAAAATCTTTAAAAAAAAAAAAAAAACTCAATGGTCACTGCAGTAATTGTTTAGAACTTAGACCAAAAAAGATGTTCTGGGGTAGAGGATACTTTATCATTGTTTAGAATGGCTGATCCTGGTGCACAGTGATAATAAAAAGCAGATTGTCTTCTTTTTTTTTTAAAGTAAACTCTGCCCCCAGCGTGGGACTCAAACTCACGACCGCCGGAGATCAAGAGTCAAACACTCTACCAGCTGAGCCACCCAGGAGCCCCCAAAGCAGATTGACTTTTAGTTGTTTTTAGTACTATCCTAAATTCTCCACAAGTACCCCCTTATTGCCTGCATACTAATTGAACTGCAGCTACCACTTTGCTTTGGATATATGCCGAAGAGTGGAATTTCTGAGACCAGAGCAGGGGTGTGTCTGGTTTTTACTTATTTATTCTCCCACTTGCAGTGTAGGAGTGCTCCAGCCGCTCCATGTCCTTGACAACTTTTCTTATTGCTGATGGCTTCAATTTTAGTCATTCTGTTGAGTATCACAGAATCTCATTGAGGTTTTGTTTTGCATTTCCCTGATGACTAATAGTGTTGAGAGCCTTTTCATATGCTTACTAGCCCTTTAAATAGCCTCTTTTTCAAGGCTTTTGCCCAAATTTTGGTTGGGTTGGTTGTCCTCTGCTCATTGATTTGAAAGAGATCTTTATATATTCAGGATATGAGTCCTTTGTCTGATAGAGGTATTGTGAAAGTCTTCTCTTGCCCTTTCACTCTCTTAATGGCATCTTTTGATAAACAGAGGTTTTTACTTTAATGAAGTCCAATTTACCATTTAAAAAATTATAACCAGTATTGCACTGTATGTTAACTAAAACTTAAATTAAAAACAGTTATAGTGAGTGCCTTATTATGTCCTGCTCAAAAGATCTTTACCTGTTCGTGAAGATTCCCTCCCATGTTTTTTTCCAGAATGTTTATTGGTTTAGTTTTCATATTTAGGTCTACGACCCATCTTGAATTAATGTGTAAGGTGTGAGAAAGGGATGAAAGCTCATTTATTTTCCCTCATGAGTATGCATAGAAAAAAACACTGTGGCCCCCACAGAAGTGCATATGTGTCTTCGTTGTAAATCAAGTTACCATATATGTATCGATCTACCATGAACAATTTTAAAGATACCGATTTCCAGGTCCTCAATTTCTCTAGGTCCTTCTTTCCAAAATGAATCTGTTTGCCTCTGCAGTCAAACATCAAGCCAGTTTTCCCTTCTGATCTCACTTAGCTTTCCAAGTAAGGTTTTCTTTTCACTCAACCCCACTCCAACCATGGGGCATCATCTAGATGTGTGCCAACCACTGGGGACCCAAACAAAGGGGCAATTAGAGTGTGTACACTCCTGAGGGAGAGACCCCCTTCAAAAAAACACACTGAGCATCAGCTATAAATATTGATGAGGCGGCATCTTATTACATCAAAGGGACCAATTCTAGGTGACAAGACTGCGCACTATTTAGCTTAGAAGTAGAATATGGAAGTGAGATGGTTGTCACAGGGCTATGTATTAATATATTTATTTGAATTGAAAAATGTGTCCAGGCTTTCTTTTGACAGAGAGTCTAATTGGGCTGACTGGTTTGGCAATGAATTCCGGTGTTGCTAATTAGCTTCTATGGCAGACCTTTTCCATAAATTAAATAAACCAAATTTGCAACTCTGAGGTTCTGGAGAAGATATATATAACACACAGGAAATTATATATTTGCAGCTATTAAAATTATGATTAGGGGCCCCTGGGTAGTGCAGTCAGTTGAGCATCGGACTCTTGGTTTCAGCTCAAGTTGTGATCTCAGGGTCATGAGATGGAGCCCCGAGTCGGGCTCCGTGCTGAGCAGTCTGCTTGAGATTCTCTCTCCTTCTCCCTGCCCCTCCGCTTGTGCTCTCTCCCTCTCTCTCTCTCTCGAATAAATAAATAAATCTTCAAAAAAAATAAAATAAAATTATGATTAAAAATTTAGACATCAACTTAAAAACACGAAAGGGAGTGTGTTGTTTTCCAAAATCCTTTTAGGGGGCACACAAGCACGAAAGTCTGAAGAAACCTGATCTAAGACAGTGGTTGTCAACTCTGGTTACAATTGAAATTACTTGGGGAGTTTAAAAGAAGATGGTGTCCGGGCTTCACTCCAGGCCAATTAAATCAAAGGAGCTAGGAGTGAGTACTTTTTAAAACCTCCTTAGGTGATTCAAAGGGCAGCCAGGCTGAGAACCTCTTCATTCACTTGCTTCCTCCTCCACCCTGCTCTGTTCCACTCCATCTAAGCCCTTCTCCCTTCCTCCCCGCCCAGCATCCAAGACTGTCTCCCCGACCCACACCTATGTCTAGCTCCAAGCCTAGACATTGCCTCTTGGGCATT